>NC_051307.1:1804546-2104546 GCF_015220235.1 Choloepus didactylus
ACAACCCCCGCCCGCTGCAAACGGCTCCTGCGTCCTCTCAGAACCAATCCTAGCCCCTCTCCCTTCAATATTGCCATTTTAGGCTACTTCACCTCCTTTCTTCCAGCCCTGCCCCTCTTACCAGCCTATATAACCTGTGATCACCCCTGAATAAATCCTCTTTGGCGCATACTCCTACTGGATGAAGAGTGTTTTTGTCCTTATCGCCGCCCTCCTTGCACGCCTCTCGCCGAGGACTTTGGCCACGTCCTCCGCCTCGCCCTCGCCTCCGGGAAAGAGCCCCCGCCGCCGGTAACCTTTAAGCAGCCCCGAGAGCTGAGGGCTCGGCTACCGGCCGCCACTCCCCCCTAGAAGCAGTAACCCCGACCGCACCCATCAGTGGGTGAACGGATAAACAAATTTGGTATGTACATGCGATGGACTATTATTTGGTCGTAAGAAGAATGAAGTTCTGGAAACATGGATGAACCCTGAAGACACGATGTTGAGTGGACTGAGCCAGGCACAAAAGGACAAATACTGTCTGATCTCACTGACATGAATTTATTAGAATAAGCAAATTCATAGTCAGAAACTAGAGCACAGGTTACCAGGGTGGGGTGGGTAGGGAATGGGGAGCTGATGCCTAGTTGGTGCAGTTTCTGTTTGGGGTGATGGAGAGTTTAGTGCTGGACGGTGGTGACCGCAGCGGCAACACGGTGAATGGAATTAACAGCACTGAATTACGTATTTGAATGTGACTTAAAGGGGAAGTTTTAAAGTGTGAATATGTTACTAGAAAACAAACCAAAAAAAAAAAGCATAGAACACAGTGAACCCACATGTAAACTATGATTATAGTTCACAGTGTAATCATAATATCATTTCATCAATTGTAACAGTGTACCACACTAATGCAAAGTGTTAATAGAGAAAACTGCATGTGCGAGGGGTTTGTATGGGAACTCTGTAATTCCTGCATGATTTTTCCTTAAACCTAAAACTTCCCTAATTAAAAAGAAATTTTTAAAAATGTTTGGGTTGCTCATCCTGCAGATGTCACGGGGACTTTTGTCTTTGTAATGGAGATGCAGCAGCTGGAGCTGCCCGCCCGGGTTCTCCTTGGTTTCACCTGGGCCTGAGGCTCAGCAGACACCACGTGGGGGGCAGCGTGTCTGGACGGAGCCAGGAGGCCGTGTGTGCCCTGCAAGGACAGACGTCTCCATGGGAGAGGATGGCAGCGGACACAAGTATCCTGGACATTTGACATTTGTGGGGGATGTGGGGTGCACCAGCACAGGCCAGGGCCTCCCAGACTCAGTGTGGTCTCCCCTCGTTCCCACACGCAGTTGTGGGGCCGGGGACCCGAGCCGTGTTACCACGTTAGGGACACGCAGCCCCCTTACCTCCGCCCCGGCTGCTGCCTGGGGTCTCTCACGCCACAACCCGGGCAGAGCAGGGGGCCTGCGGCAGGGGGCGAGGGGCAGGGCTGACTGCATGTCGGGGGCCGACCCCGCAAGGAGCAGGAGTGGGGGACAGACTGGGACAGGGCCCTGGGGGACGACTGGCTCAGTCTCCAGAGTCCTGCCAGCTGCAAGGAGAGGACTCATTTCAGTGACCCTGACCCCGTGGACTGAACCTGACCAGGGGTCCGGCTGGGACTTTCAGGTCATCCTCTGGCTCTGTCCCTGCTTCCAGGGTGGACACTGACTGTCCCCTGGGGCAGAGCCGTCCCCTGTGGCTCCCCTTCATGGGGCTCACCCGGGGGCCACAGGAGCCCATAGCCGCAGCACAGGGGCCTCGGTTGACCCCGCTGTCCGTCCACTCCATCCCATCTCCCCCCTCTTCCTGGGAGACCCTCGTGGCCTCTGAGGGGCCTCAGTTTACATGACGGCTCCGGGACCCCCCAGCTCCCCGCTTTTATGATCTGCCCCCGAGACATGCTCTTGGCTGCTGGGAATTCTGCCCAAAGCTGCCACCACGCGAGCCTCCTCGTCACTCATTCGCCGGAGCTTCTTAGCTGCCAGGTGCTTTTCGGGCGCTGTTCTGGGCACCGGCCTGCAGCGGAGGGAAAATTGCCCAGGCCCCTCCTCCATGGGACTGAAACAGCTGGGCAGAGCTGGGGACCAGGCACGTGGCCGGCAGGACCAGGGCCCCCAAGCTGCTGGTGCTAACCCTGGTGGCCATTGTGGCCAGTGCTACAGAGGGGCACCACCCGAGTGGTGGCGACAGAGGGGGCGGCGGGGCCCGGGGCCTGCTTCCCAGCCGCCCGCCAGGACGCCCGGAGCCAGAGCCCAGGGAAGGCCTGGGAAGCGAGACAGTGGGGCAAAAGGAAATGGTGGGAGATACTGTGGGGCTGCAGGGCCCCTCTGGGAGGAAGGAGCCGGTGCCAGGGCCCAGGACCCTGGAGGGCGGCCAGCAGGAGGCCGGGGTCCCCAGGAACCTTCCGCTGCCCTCCCGGGTAAAGGGGAGGACATGGGGGCAGGGGGCTGGACCCCGGCCCAGCTCCTTACTCCCGGTCTCCCCTGTGGGTCTCCAATGCTGAGGACAAGAGATCCTGCAGGCAGGAAGCTGGGGAGCCTCCAGGCCAGTCCACAGGGGAGACTGTGGGGGCCAGGGGCCAGGGGCTGGAGCTGCCAACTGAAGAGGACGGGCTGCTTGGCCCGGCTTTTCCGTTTCCAGTTTTTTATCTTATCTGAGCGATACTTGCACTTGGTGCAAAGCCAGACAGCATCAGTGGAAACTCCAGGGCTCCTGCCAGACCTGCCCGTTTCCAGCTCTTTCTTCTGTTCTCCTGGTGTCCGTATCTCCATCCCTCTGAGCTCACCGCCAGGCACTGGCCGCTGGGTTCCAGACCAGCTCAGGCCTCCAGGTGGGTGCAGACTGGAATCTCTGCCCCCTGCCCCCCAGGACTGTGCACCCCCACTCAGCCCAGGTCAGGCCTTGGCCCGCCACGCCAAGATTTTCCTTCTTTACCTCTTTTCCCTGAAATTAGGACTCGCCTGGGTTTGCATTTGAGGCTGCCGGGGCCCTGCCCCCTCCTCCAGCCCTGCCACCCCAGGAGCCCTCTGCCTTTCTCCAGGGTCGGACCCCATCTCCTGAACCCCAAGTCCTGCCTCCTGGCTCATGGCCCCGGGTTGGTGGAGAACGTCCTCCTGTGGCCTCATCTGTTCACAGACGTGCTGACGGGGTCAGTGTGAGGGACGGACCACAGCCACGCTGCCCACACTGAGAAGCCAGCCCTCCCCGAGGGGGTTACCAGGCTGGGGCACAGCTCCTCGGGCAGCTCCCCGGAGGGGGTGTGGGGAGAAAGTCACTGAGGACCCCCCAGGGACACCACCCCAGCCCGGCTGGGTTTGCAGAACAGGAGTCTCTGGTCTTTGCCTTCACCTGGGGGGAGGGGCACAGGGGTGGGGCACCAGGGCCTAGGCTGCCTCAGCAGTGGCCCCTAAGTCCAGCCCACCCCAAATCCTGTCCCCAGTTGGGCCCTGGGTGGGTGCTGCAGGCTGGGTGGGGGGGGCTCCTCCCCACTCCCCAGGTGGATGCTGAGGGACGGCTCCCGAGGGCCGGGATGGCTGGGGGTGGGCAGGGCCTTCCTCAGGCTCCACTCTCCCGGTCACTCCAGGCTGGGGCTTTGCAGAGGAGGAGAATCTGCTCCCACCATCAGCAGCCGGGATCCACCGTCTTCCCAAGGAGACCCCCATCCACAGGGCAGCACCTTCCCTACCTGCGAGTCTGGGCCCTGAGGGGGCCAAAGCGGGTGCAGGGCTTGAGGAAGTAGCCAGGACAGTCCAGGGTTTCTCCAGCAAGTCCCCGAAGCTGAGGCCATGGTCACCCCTGGGCCAAGTCCGGGCCCAGCATCGTGGGATGACGCGAAGCCCTGCCCCATAACCCTACAACCCCATCTGCCCTTTAACCCTACAACCCCATCTGCCCCGTGACCCTACAACCCCATCTGCCCCCAAAACCCTACAACCCCAACTGCCCCCGTAAACCTACAACCCCATCTGCCCCCATAATCCTACAACCCCAACTGCCCCCTTAAACCTACAACCCCATCTGCCCCCATAATCCTACAACCCCAACTGCCCCCATAACCTTACAACCCCCATCTGCCCCTGTAACCCTACAACTCCTGACTCTGCCTATAATTCTAGAACCTCCATCTGCCCCTATAACCCCCAGCTCTAGCCCCATAACCCAGCTCTGCCCCCATACAGCAGGCTGCCCCCCACACAGGGGCTAAGGTCCTAGACCCCCACCTGCCCTGGCTCACCTGGACCGCCCGCCTCACCTTCAGGCTCCGTCGTCTACCACCCCCGTTCCTGGGACCGTTTTGCCTCAGGACCCGCTGGATTGCGAACCCGGGTCCATTCCCCAGGAGGTGCCCCTGCCCGGCTCACCCCAGACAGGGACGAGCCGACAGGGGTCCCGGGCTCCCTGAGGAGGATGCACCCTTGGCTGCCCAGCCCCCCTCCCAGGGGACGCCTCTCGCCCCCTGCGCTGCCTCCTGTCCCCACGTGGCCGCCCTCCCTGCCCCGGGCGCCTGCAGCCCGTGTGCTCCTCGGGTCTCACGTGGGACTCAGCTCACCGGCCCGTCCCCCTTGTTTCAGCCAAAGCCCAGGGGAGGGCTCTGATTGGCCAGCCAGTCCCCCCCCACCCCGTTCCTGTCAGCCCCTCTAAACTGCACGGCCTGAGAATGGGGCGGGGGTCCCTAAGGAGATGCTGGGCAGGTGAAAGGCGGGGGCCCTGCAGTGACCCATCACTGGGTTATCTGCAAGAGCGGAAACCGGGCACAGCCGCAGCCTACAGGAGGGGTCTGGATTAAGCAGATGGGGGTCCGCGCATACGGTGGGAGGAAGTGCACCCCATTAGCCTGGGCTGTTCCGGCGATGCAGAGGCCCGGCCGGGGCCCAGAGCAGTGCCCCGTGTGGCCCCCCGGCCCCCAGCGCCCTCCTGCGGCTGCACCCGCAGGCCGCGCCCCCACGACAGTCACTGTCTTTTCACCAGTCAGGTTTCCTGAAGTTCCTAAAGGGAACCCATTAATCGTGTCATAAAAAGGAAAAGCAACACACAAGCCAGCGGCACCACGGCCTCCCCTTCAGGGAAGCTGCCGGAACGCCCCCCAGGTGCGGAGACACGAGCTGGCTCTCCGTCCCAGCCTTCTGGGGGGCTGCCAGGGACGGGCCGCCCTCCCAGGGGCCTCAGACCCCCCCGAGGGCCTTGCAAAGACCCCACCCCCCACCCCCGCTGCTGGTGTCACGTCCAGGGCAGACCCACCACCTCCCCAAACCCAGACCCCTCCCCGTGCTGAGACCCCCGGGCCCCATGGGGCCTCCCTGAACCCCTGGCTGGGTCTGCCTGTTCCCCTGAACCTGGGGGCGGCCTCCCCAGGACTCCCCGACCTGGTCGCCCACTGAGCTGCTGAAGGGACCCTCCAGGACACAGGCGTGTCCTGACAGCCCCTCCCCATCCCCCTGTCCGGGGAGGGGGGGCTCTGCTGCGGATGGGGAGGGGAGGCATGGGCCTGGCGGAAGCAACAGGGGTGCTCAGAAAGGGGGAGTGCAGAGAGAGGGTGTAGAAAGGGGGGTGCAGAAGGGGACCAGAAGGGAGGGCATAGGGGGCAGAGAAAAGAGGGTGCAGAAGGGTGAAGGATGAAGAGGGGGCACAGAGAGGGGGTGCAGAGGTGGAGCACAGGCAGCGGTTGCCAAAGGGTGAAGGATGCAAAGGGGCTGCAGGGGGGGCACAAAAGGGGGAAAGGTGCAGAAGGGGGTGCAGGGAGTGGGGGCCCCGTCCTGGGTGTTCTCCTGGGGGTTCAAGTCCCCCCGCCAGCCCTTTATCTGGCGATGTGGCCCGGGGCCCCAGGGCAGAGCTCCACACCCCCGCAGCTCCTCCCAGCCACCCCCTCTCCGCTGGGCAGGACGAACCCCCGGCTGCCCCTTGGCCACTTCCCTTGGCACCGTCTTGCCCTGCGAAGTTCATCCAAGCAGTTCTTCCAAATGCAAGTTCAGGCTCGCCCCAGAGCCGGCGGGGAGCAGAGCCCTCCCAGCCCCCCGTGCCCCTGGGACCCTGGGCGCAGCCCCCAGGGGTACCCCGCCCTCCTTGGACGGGCTGGCCTGGTTGCACGGCCCCCGGGGGGACGGCCCTTTCCCTCCAGGCAGGCAGGGATGGCGCTGGCTGTCTCCGCACCTCCTGGGAAGGGTGGGCTGTGCCCAGCTCACAGCCCCCCAGGGCCCCAGAGTCCAAGGGGGGCCGTCACCCCAGAGCCCAGCTGGCCGCGGCTCCCTCCCAAAGGCCCTCGCCAAGATCACCTCAGGGGCTCCGGCTGCTCTGCCCGGCTAGCACTTACTGATCCTTCTAGAAAATAAAAAAGCAAGAGGCCCAGGGCGGCTCTCCCGGTTGTCTGTGGCTTCCTAATGAGGAAATCGCCGTGGAGAGAGCTCTGCTCACCCCGAGACTTAGATTTCCTCTGGTCAAGCATCCATCAGGCAAATGGACGGGCGTCTTCAACCTGCTGGAAAGCACGTGCTGCCCTCAGCGGCCTTCCCTCTGGACCCCACGTTTCTCCCCGACCAAGAGGGACCCCAAGGGTGACCCCTCGAGCACAGACGGAGTGTCACCGGCTTCTACCAGGCAGGCCGGCATGCAGCGGCCAGCGAAAGGAAAGGAAAGGATGTGCTTCCTGTAAGCTTCCAGAGGAGCCCGAGGTGTCGGGGAGACGCAGACCCCGAGTGCAGACACCACTAAGGGGTGGAGGCCCCTCTGCCTCCTGGAGCTTCTGCAAGGATGGCCCGGACTCCCACCCTCCCGGGGAGCGCGACCTGCGGCCAGCACCGGGGCCTGCTCCCACCCCTCTCCCCAGACTTGAATTCCCTAGAAATGGGAGGGAAACGGGGTGCTCCCCAACATCAGCTTCTCCCACCCACGCTGCACCTGGCTTCACGGCTGCACCTGCCCTGGATGTCACCCAGAACCCCCCACCGCCTCAGAGCAGCTAAGGGTTCCCAGAGGGGTCAGCGGGCTCCTGTGATGATCGTGAGGTTCACGCTGCACAGAGCCCTGGGGTTCTGCAGCGCTTGGGGTGTTGTGGGGTCCCCTGCTCCCATTTGCCCGGGTCCCTCCCCTCCCCTGCCCTTTTCCTCTCCCGCACCCTCCCCTCCTTCCCCCCCCACCTGCTTTCCTCCCTCCGCCCTGCCCTGATCCCCCCACCCGCCACCTACCCGCCCCCACAGTGGGCTCTTGGAGGCCCACGTGTGGGCCAGTCGTCACCGGGAACGCCTAATCGTAAATGAAAAAAAGAAAACATTTCTGAAGTTATAAGTAGGCAGGAAATTAATTGGCCTGTTATTTAATTTATCAAAATGAAATTTAAATATAGCTCTGTGGAAACACCGCTGGCAGCAGCGAAGCTCTGGTTTCCCTCTCGGCTACTTGGCGCCTTCAGTTAGCAAACCCTCAACCAGCCTCGTCGGCCCCCCTCAGTGCCAGGCCGGACCCCCCGTGGAGCCGCAGGTGCGCGGGAACCTGGGCAGGGGCAGGGCCAGGGGGGTCCTCAGAGTGAGGCCGCTGTGGACGCTAAGGGACGGGCCATCCCCCTTGCTGTCCTTTTACATCTCGCCGTTTCCAGCTTCCAGGCCAAAGGAGGCAACCCCCCATCTCACCAGAGCTGCACCCCGACTCCGAGCAATTTCTCACCCTGGAGGCAGCAAAGCTGCGCTCCGAGCTGGGCCTGGTTGTCGTCAACAACCTGAGCGCAGCCAGGCCCAAGGCACGGGAAATCGGAGCCAGCGCTGCCCTCGCCTGCCCCAGCTCACGGCCTCAGAGTCACCGGCCTCTCCTCCCCTAGGTGCCAGGGAACCTCAACACGAGGACGGGATCCCAGAGCCGGGCACGCTAGACCGTGGGCCCTGTCCCTCTTGGCGGTGCCGGCTTGAAAGGAGCAGGACTGTGCCGCGGAGTGGACGCAGTGACCCGCTGGTGGCCTCCGGGAGAGCAGGAAGGCGGTTCTGCCTCCGCCGGACACGCTGGCACTTCCGGCAAATGACAGAGCTGGTTAGTCGGGCACTCGTGTGCCGGTATTTTTGTGAACATTCATTTATCTTTAACTGTGGGGGAAGCACATAGCACAAAATCACGTTAGCCCTTTTAGGTGAACAATTTCTTGACGTGAAGAATGCCGACAATACAGCGTAAGGCTCGTCACCCCCCTATTTCCAGATTACTTTCAGCACCCCAAAGCCAAGCTCATGATCACTCAGCGGTAACTCCCCAGTCCCCCCGCCCCACCCTAGTAGCCCCAATTCTGCTTGTCGATAACTTTGTAAAAGAGAAAAACATCTGCGTTTTTTAAAGTCAAAGGAGGTATGGACGGCACTGCGTGTTGCTGGGTGAATGAAACCCGCTGAGAGCTGCCGGGCAGCGCCAGGGCAGGGGGCCGCCGAGGGGGCCTTCCTGAGAAAGGGAGCCCTGCTCGGACGTCACATGGTGAGGAGGAGAAAGGAAGAAGAGTTAAGATTCAGAAGGAAGCCAACTCTCTACCCATCACCCTCTCATCTTCTGTCGGCTTATTCCCAAGTGTGTTTCCTGAGCACTGATCTCGGGAGGGGGTCCATGAACCCGAGTTCCCGGACTGATGACTGGAAAACTGCTGCCTTCCCCCCTGTGGGGCCCCAGGGTTCATCAGCCCGTTAAAGGCTCTGAAAAGTCCCGCTGCAGAGGCGCTCTCCACCGCGTCCAGGCCCCAAACCCCTCACCACCGAAGGCCTCCGGGCCCGTCAGAGGCGTCGCTGGGGGAAGCTGTGCTGGGAGCAGGAGCACAGGAGCCGGGGAGGAGCCCCTGTGCACAGGGGGCCCTGAACACACCCCGGCGGGGACCCCGGCTGGACGCTGGGCTCCCCACTTCCTCCCACCCGAGGAGGCCCCTCGCCTGTGAGGCAGCGACGTGGAAACGGGGGGCACAACCAGAGGGCAGAGACGTGGCAAACAGCGCACGGTGCAGGGCAGGGCAGACGGGAAGGCCGGGCCCCTGGAGGGCCACAGGGTGGGAGCCAGATGCCGCGGCCGAGCCAGCCGGGGGTCTGCAGTGCTGACGTTGGTTCCGCCTCTCTGCCCCCCCATCCCAACTCCGACCTCGGCCCTCGGCTCAGAACCCCCGGCTCTGGGCACTGGGTGCTGGGCTCCCATCAGGGCTGGACCAGCCCTGCCCAGGCAGCCCAGCACGCCAGCCCCCGGAAATAACCACCCGAGCTACAGGCAACAGACGCATTTATTTGGAGTCTGAGAATCACGATTTGGGGAGCACAGACTCAGGGAGCAGCCCAGACAGTGTCCCATGTCGGCACCTCCAGGCCCGGGGTTATAAAGGAAAAGAAGAAGGTTATACCAGTTTTCTGTGGTCGGTGGACACTTGGGACACCCCGATTGTCCTTCAGGTTAATAGTTAACTGAGCACTTTCTCCTGGGGTTTGTTTCTGGGGTCCGATGGCCTCCAGGTTTTGAGGAACGTTCTGCTTGAGGCTTTGCCTAAAAGTCGCCTCCAAATGGCCTCCCGCCTCTGTTTTAAACCCTTTAGCCATAAAGTGTATTTTGTTTTATTTCTTTTAAAGACACACAGAGACACAGCGCCCGGTATAGCCGGGGGCCACGAGGGAGCCACAGAGGCCAGCGGAGGGGCCCAGCCAGAACGGCCCCCCAGGCCTCTTCCCCCGGCCTTCATCAGCTCTGCCCCCGGCCTCTGCGCAGTGGTCACCTGGCGTGGCCTGGGGAGCTGCGATGCCCTGTCCTGGGCACAGGGTGGCCGAGCGCCCAGAACTCGGGCCACAAAGGGCAAGAGACAGAAGCAGGAGGGCCTGGCTGGGGTCCGGCGCTCTCAATGGGGGCTTCCCGCTGGAGCTGACCTGGGCAGGCGGCCCCTCGGCCCCCTGGGCATGGCGGCTCTCTGGGAGCTGCATGTTGCTCACCTTTCGGCAGTGTCCTGCTCCCTCTCGGGGGGCGGCCGGGGGTGACCAGGCTGGACTTGGCGGCAGCAGCGCTGGAGCCGCTCACCCCCACCCGCACGGCCGAGACCCCCGTTTGTCTGAAGGGTGTCCCACAGCCCCTTGCAAGTCCGTTGGAGAGCTGGGGAGGACACCATGTTGGCTCCAAGGCCCCACTGCTCCAGGGACACCCCGAGTTTACCCTGCCCACCTCACGGGGTCCACCCAGCCTCGACCAGGGTCAGCTGAGCCACCGCAGGCCTCTCAGGGCCTCGGGGGCTGCAGGGCCTGAGGGGACAGCAGGACCATGGGGGCTGAGGGGGCCACGAGGAGGAAGTGCCTGTGAGCCTGTGAGTGTGCCTTGGACACCGGTGGTCCCACAGCCCCCTGCAGCCCCCCACAGCCCCCCACAGCCCCCACAGTGGACCAGAAGTTCATTTCCCACAGGGAACTGCACTGACTAGAAGAGCACCAGGGGGTGCAGGGCAGGAGCTGTCGGCCCCAGGAGGCTGGGACAAACCCGGGAGATCCCCAAGGGGCTGGGAAAGGTGGGACCCGGGGTGGACCCCGGAGCCGAGACAGGGACTGCGGGCCTAGCTGTTGGGAACCCTGGGGGCTGTCGGGGCCGGGCCACACGGGGGCAGGGCAGGAGGGGCCGCTCGGGCTGCGGGCAGCAGTCGTGGCCTGGTGGGCACCGTCAGGCTCATACGCAGAGGCAGCTGGCGGGGAGCCGAGGGCCTGGGGCAGCGCTCCCCTCTGCCTGGGGGCCCCGGTCGGTCCATCCGTGGAGAGGCACTGAGGAGCAGGAGCTGTGGCCCAGGCTGGAGCAGTGTCCCCGGGGGTCTTGGCCACCCTCCCCGGCTTCCAGGGCCTGCTGACTGTGAGCCAGGCCTGGGTGCCGGGGACCCTGGGTGACGACGGCAGGACGGACATGGCGGGAGGGAGGCCACGCTGGCAGGAAAGCTGCTGCAGTCCCCACGTGCCGAGCTGCTGTGGCCCTCGCTGCAGCCATGAGGCTCCACTGGCAGCAGACGGGGGCTCCACAGAGTCAGGCCCAGCACGGCCCCCCAGCAAGCCTCTCTCGGGGGCCCTGTGGCAACTGTCCCCAGTGCCTGCCCTGCGCAGGGACAGGCCGTCTCACACAGGGCGCGGACCAGAGGAGAAAACCGGGTCGAGGCCCCTCGCTCCCTGGCAGCCACTGGGATCTTCCATGGAGACTGTAAACCACGTCTGCTGCTTCTCAGGGACTAACGTGCCCCCCCCCCCGGTGCTGCAGGGACAAGCCCTGAGCACCAGCTGCTGGCTCCTTGGCACCTGCCCCAGCCCCAGACTCCGGGCCGGGGAGCCCTGAGGGGTCTGGGGTCAGCCCCGAGGTGTGGCGGCTCTCGGAGCCAATGGTCCTGCCGTGGCCCGACCAGGCCTGCTGCCCAGCTCAGCTCCAACCAGAGAAAG
Organism: Choloepus didactylus; assembly: GCF_015220235.1. Classification (NCBI taxonomy): domain Eukaryota; kingdom Metazoa; phylum Chordata; class Mammalia; order Pilosa; family Megalonychidae; genus Choloepus; species Choloepus didactylus. The sequence continues at coordinate 1,815,952 of NC_051307.1, forward strand.
CCTGAGGAGCTGGCTTGGGGCCTGGCACCCCACTTTCTAGCCATGTGGCTTTGGGGGCATAATGGGCCACTCTGAGCCTTGGTCTCCTCGTCTTCCTCCCTGGGGAGTGAGGGTCAGATGAAGCAGCGTTTTGGGGGCCACGTCCCCAGGGTCAGCCTCTGGCCCTGCCCGGCCCTGCCCGGTATCTTGTGGGCCCAGCGAGACCTGGTGGCAAAGCCCCCAGACCCAGGCCCCTCGTCCCAGGGACCCTCAGCCGTGCCCTGTCCCCAGGCACCCCCTTTCCTCCTGCCTGGGCAGGGGGTGCCTATGGGGAGGCTGGAGCCAGCGAGTCCCCAGGAGCCAGGGGCCAGTCCGCTGCCCCCAGCCTGGCAATTCCCGGCCTGGGGATCAGTGGTGCTGCCGGCCATCTGTCCGTCTGGACCCAGAGGACGCCTGGGAGCCCCATGTGGAGGGGCGGACGCCCAGTGCTGGCAGCTCACCGCGTCTGCTCCCGTGGCTTTAAAAACAGAAGCAGCGGCCACACCCGTCCTCAGCTGGCCAACAAAGCCGAAGCAGCGGCCCGAAAATCAAACGCGTTTCTCCCGTGTTGATGCCCCCGGCGCCTTCCCCAGCTCCAAAGGCCTCCACACCTCCTGTTTTGGGGGCTGCAGGGATGAGGAGGGCTTGGGGCCGGAGGGGAGGACGCCGAGGCTGTAGGCTGGAAGGGGCTCGCCGGGACCACCGGCCACCGACATGCTGAGCCCAGGGCCCCCTCCCCAGGAGCCCACGTCGGACCCCTCGGGCCTCGGCTCAGGGGTCTCCAACCCGAACCACCCCCACTCCAGAGCCAGTGATCCAGGACGTCAGGCCAAGGCTCCCGGGTCGTGGAGGGCCTCGTGCCCCCTTTGGCCCCCAGCGGGCCACCCCACCTCTGCCCCGGCCTCGACCTCGGTGCCCAGCACAGGTCAGGCAGCACATCGCTGGGCACGGGGCCTTCACACGGGCACGGCTGCCCTCAGCAAGGCCTGGTGTCCCCCAGCGGGCCCGGCCGGCTTGGGGTGCGGCCGCCCACGGCCTCGTGCTCCCGCCCCTCCTGGGAGACGGGCTGCTTCTGGAACGCGTTTGTTACTTGGCTCCTGGAAACACCAGATTAAACACCTGATTAAACAGGCTCTGCCGGGCCGGGGGAGCGGGCACCACAGCAGCGAGCTCGGGGTGGGGCCTGAGTCCAAATGGGGAGATGGACAACGCTGGAAAGTTCTCTCAGAGCACTGACGGCCGCCTGGGGCCGAGGCCCAAGCCCAGGGGTGCCCTGTTGTATACACATGCTTCACACACACACGTGTGCACGCATCACGCACAGGTACACAGAGGAGGGACTGCTTTACAAGCACACATGGGTGCACACACGTACACACACGTGCAGGCCCCCAGCTCAGCACACAGTGCATTTATAAAAACATCAGCCTAAAAAATAATTGAACGGAAACATAAATCTTTAATAAAGACTCATAAGCAAAAAGTCAACTGGGAATTTTATGATGTGCATTAATCCAGAATGCAGTTTTAAAAAGTCTTCTTACACGAAATTGCCCCCAAAACATCCTGTCCTCCTCCCCTCGAATGCCCTGACCACCCCCTGTGGCCCCCATCCTGGGGAAATGGATCCAAAGGGGGCCTGGCAGGCCCCTCCTTGGGGTTCCTCACCCCAGGGTCCTGGGACGTCGCCAGGAGGCCCTCAGGTGTCACCTCGCTCCAAACACAGTCTTTCCCGGCCACCAGCAGCACACTCGGCTCCCACGGCATCCAGGGGCCCCTTCCAGGCACACGCGGGGCCTTCACACTGTGGGGAACCCCCTCTCTCCGGGGGGGGCCACTGGGACAGGTGGGGGTGACGGTCCACATGGGGGGCAGAGCTGCGTCCTGTAGGTGGGGGTCAGGGGCACCGGGCAGGGAGGGGGCACGAGGGGCTGCACAGCGCTGGATGCTCACCACAGGCTTGGGGGCCTGGAGAACCTTCTGGAGTCCCAGGAGGGGTGGGAAAGGCATGGGGGGGCTGCTGATGGGATCCATTGCCAGGGACCTCCAGCGAGGAGGACTGAGATGGGAGCATGAGGGCCCCAGGGAGGCCAGACCCCCTAAGCAGGCTGCACCTGCCGACCACACAGGGGCCCCCGGAGGAGGGGGAAGGGGGGAGAGAAGGAGATGGGGGCAAGATGGGGATTGGGGAGGAAAGAGGAGATGGTGAGGGGAGAGGGAAAAGCTGGGGGAGGAGGAAAGGCGTGGAGAGAGAGGAAGAGGAGGAGAAGACAGGGGGGCGGGCAGGGGAGGGAGGAGACGGGACAAGGAGGGGTGGAGAGGAGAAGAGCACAGGGTGGGGTGAACCGGGGCCTCGGCTGCACGGACGGGGTGGGACCCGGCCAGGGGCATCGTGCTGGGCTCTGGCCTGGATGGGGAGGCAGACTGCCCCGTGCCTCAGTTTCCCCCTCTGTAATTGTGGCGATCATCACACCTACCACACAGGATCGGGGAGGAGTGCAATGTGGGGCGAGACACATCCACAGTCACTCGCCGGCGGTCACAGAGGGAAGACGCGGCTGTGGACAACGGGCCCGGCTGTATTTCATCCTGTTTTTAGCCTGATGTTACGTGAGAGCACAGAGCACCCTTAGAATTTGCTGCACACGGTGTCAGGCTCCTGAATGGTGGCATTAGTGGTGCAGGAGTTCGCGGGATGTAATTTACCGTTGCACCGAAGCAGCACTTACATTTTTCTTGGTGCACATGGTGCAAACAAAAGCCAAATATTTTGACAAGGATAAGTTCTGTTTTATAGCTGCTTTTAATATATTATATCACTTGTTTGAGTTTCATCTAAACAACTTTCACCCGCTCTGTGCAGCGGCTCATCCTGCTTGCTGCCCCAAGCCAGGCCACGGTCACCGAGAGCGGCTTTCAGACGTCACTAGTCCAGAGAGGCCAAGGTGAGAAACCAGTGACGCCAGGAGGTGGGGTTCAGGGGTGCCCTTGGATGCAGCATCACCCCAAGGAGAATCAAGAGGCTCCATCACAGGGGGGCCCCGGCTACCAGAAAACCTCCCCTGCTTTCCTGGCGGCTGCATGCAGGGATTGGGTGAGAGGAGGGAAGGAGCACTGTTTCCTCAGTGTCGGGGTCTTGTGGACTTAGGGTCCCCATGTCTCGGGCTGGGCTGTGGTCTGTGGCTGTCTGAGGCCCTTGGACAACTGCCCCCCGCGGCCCACCCTCCCAGGCAGGACACAGCCCAAGTGTGGATGGGCCCCTTGGGCACCTGCCCTAGCTGAGCCCCTGCAGCCAAGGGGGCCTGTGGTGTGGGAAATGGCCCCCTTGGGGCAACTGGGCCCTGCCCGCCCTCGGCCATCCTGGGAGCCGGCTCCCCGCGGCCTGGCCTGGTCTCGCTTCCTTGGCAGAGGGGCAGCAGGAGGGACAAAGGTGCCCTCACACCGTCCCCTGGCTCAGCCAAGGAGAGCAGACCAGGGCCTGGCCAAGTTTCCCTGATGGAGAGCTGCAGCCGGCACATGGGGCCCTGGGGAGGCAAGACTCAGTGTCCACTCACCACAGGCAGATGGAACCAGGGACAGGTGGAACCATGGATGATGGATGGAACCACGGACAGATGGGACCATGGATGATGGATGGAACCAGGGACAGGTGGAACCATGGACAGATGGAACCATGGATGATGGATGGAACCAGAGTCAGGTGGAACCATGGGCAGATGGAACCACAGACGGATGGAACCACGGATGGATGGAACCATGGGTGATGGATGGAACCACGGATGGATGGAACCATGGGTGATGGATGGAACCACAGATAAATAGAACTATGGATGGATGGAACCACGGATGGATGGAACCATGGGTGATGGATGGAACTACAGATAGATGGAACCGTGGATGATGGATGGAACCACAGGTAGGTAGAACCACGGATGGATGGAACCACAGACAGATGGACACAGAAGGATGCCAGGCCGCCCAGATTCTTGACAGCCCACTTCGCAGGGGATGCTGAATATTCTTAGGCTTCTCAACTCAATTGTTGTTCTTTGCCAAACCAGCCACCGCCACTTTTATCTTTACTCACGTAGTCCCGCTTCCTCGGGCTTGGGGTTTACCTTGTTCTTCTCTGCAGTCTGCAATCTAATGCTTTGCTCATTTTTAAAAATTTGTATCCTTTTTCTAATTAAAAATTTTTAATTGTGGTAAAATACACACAACATAAAAATCTTCTTAGCCACTGTAAGTGGACAATTCTTTGACAGGAAGTACGTTGACGAGGCTGTGTAACTTTCACCACTATTTCCAAACTATTTTCTTCGTCCTAAACCAAACTCATCCTCCCCTTCCTCACCCCTGGGAACCACTATCACTCCTTCTGTCTCTGTGAATTTGCTGATTCTACTTCACATAAGAGGAGTCATACGATAGCAGTCTTCGTCTGACCGGCTTATTTCATGCAACATGGTGTCTGCAAGGTGCAGCTGTGTTGGAGCGTGGACTGGCATGTCACTTCTTTTTATGGCTGTATAATATTCCATCGTATGTGTATCCCATGTTCTGTTTGTCCGTTCACCGGTTGATGGACACTTGGGTTACTTTCACCTTTTGGTGATTGTGAGTAATATCGCTATGGAACATTGGTGTGCTGTTCGAGCCCCTGCTTTCAATTCTTTTGGGCATATGCCTAGAAGCGGAGCTGCCAGATCACGTGGTATTTCTATACTTCACTTTCCGAGGAGCTGCCAAACTGTCCTCCACGGTGGCCGCACCATTTTACATCCCCACCAGCGATGACTGTTCCCATTTCTCCACATCCTCTCCAGCACTTGCTGTCTTCCATTTTTTAAATAATAGCCATTTTAGCGGACATGAAATGCTATCACATGGTTTTGATTTGCATTTTCCTGATGGCTAACGAGGTTGAGCATCTTTGCAAATCTTGGCCCATTTTTAAATTGCATTTTGTCTTTTTGTTGTTGAGTTGTAGGAGTTCTTTATAATTCTGGATATTAAACCATTTTCAGATATATGATTTTAATATATTTTCTCACATTCTGTAGTATGTCTTTTCACTTTCTTGATAATGTCCCTCAATGCACAACAGTACATTTTTAATTTTGATGAAACCCAATTTATGTATTTTTTCTTTTATTGCTGTGCTTTAGGTATAAAGTCTAAAAATCCATTGCCTATGAGAAGTTCTGAAGATATTTCCCTGTGTTCTTGCAATGATTTTCTAGTAGTAGCTCGTACATTTACGTCTTTGATCTATCCTGAATTAATTTTTGTATCTGGTGAGAGGTGGGAATCCTCATTCACTCTTCGGCATGGGGGTTTCCAGCTTCCAGCCCCACTGGTTGGCGAGACCCCTCTTTCACCCTTGAGTGGACTTGGCGCCTTGTCAGAAATCAACTGGCCACAGCTGTGCAGATGCAACTCTGGACTCTCAGTTCTGTTCCATTGGTCGTTATGTCTGTCCTTACGCCAGGGCCACTCTGTTTTCTTTACTGTAGCTTTATAGTATGTTTGTAATCAGGACATGTGACTCCTCCAACTTGGCTCTTCTTCAAGACCGCTTTGGCCATCTGGGGCCCTTGGGACTCCGTACGATTAGAGGATCAGCATTTCATTTTCTGCCAAAAATGGCTGCTGGGATTTTGAGAGGGATTGGTTGGATTTGTAGAGTGTTATTTTAATTCTCTCTTGTTTATAATGAAAACATTTAAGTTTTCCTCCAGGTGCATCTCTGGCCCTGCTCTAAGTGTCGCTGTGCGGCGCCTTCTGCACTGGCATTTCCCGCTTTGCTGTACTGCAGGCTGCTTCCTCTTTGGTGTTACTTTGGAAGCACGTGCTTCACTTCCAGCATGTCTAACTTGCCGTGGTTTGACTGAGATACTAATTTCCAGCTATGCATCTCATCAGAGCATTCACCTTTCACCCAGCAGCGTCTGTGGGGTGTCTGCGTGTGCACCTCACCGCTCGGAACTCCAGGGGTGACGCACAGCAGGTGCTGGTGCCCGTGGAGCTGATGGCGGCACACAGGACGGGAGACAGAGATGTGCAAGCCTGGCAAGGTGGAAAGCAGCTTTGGCAGGCCCTTCTTTGGCTGCTATTTCCTGGAATCAAATCAGGTTTACACTCTTTTTTGCAGAAATTTCTCAGTATTTCTGGACTGACCTGCTGATGGCACCTTCCCCTGACGTCAGAAAGAGCAGGGATTTCTCTGTTTCCATTTCTCTGTCTTCCCTGGAGGGAGCTGTATCAGTCACGATGGGCTGGGTTATGCTGCAGTAACAAACAGTCCCCAACAGGCGGGGCTTAACACCAGCAAGCTTCATTTCCTGCTCCCAGGTCCACTGAGTCAGCGGGGGCTCTGCCTTGTACCCCCGTGCAGGCCCCTGGTGCACGGCCGGTTTCCATGAGGGGGAAGGGAGCATGGGCGCCAGGCGCTGGTTCTGGAAGCTTCCGTGAAGACATGTGTCACTTGGACTCACTTTTGCTGGCCAGGACAAAGGCAGCAAAGGACGGGTGGCCCATGCGGAGGGAGAACGTGCCCGGCTGGCGTTTGGAGCCAGGTCTCCCTTTGTCGTGGGGCATCCGGGGCTCTGCAGGACGGTGAGCAGCCTCCCTGGCCTCCTGCCACCAGATGCCGGGGTACCCACCCCCTGATATTGCCCAGTGTCCCCTGGGGTGCAAAATGCCCCCCAGCTGAGAAGCACCAGGCTAAGCTCTCCTGTGCACGTGCCCAGGCTTCCTCCCGAAACTGACACTTTCCCCGGAGCTTGCTCCCAGGCCCAGGCGTAGCGGCTGAGGGTGCGGTCAGTGCCCCAGTGGACAAGGTCAGCTCCTCGGCCCTCGGGTGCCAGGCAGGAGCGGGTTCCGAGGCTCCCTGCAGGTCAGCCTGGCGACCTGGGTGCTGCTCCCGCACCCTCCCCGGCACACGGTTACATTCCTGGGAGCTTCCCAGGTTGCCCCGAGGACCTTCACGCAGAGACAGCCTCGCAGGGGGAGGCACCCCCTCCCGGGGCCCGCGCTGGGGAGAGGAGGGTCCAGTGAGCCTCCCGACACACAGGACAACCGAGGCACAGGAGGACGGCAAGTGGGGTCGCCTCGCCTGCCAGCCCGGGCGCGAGGGGTGGGCCCCGGGGCGAGGCTGGTGCTAAGGTCCCACCGGCTCAGCCGGCAGGAGACGGGCTCCACGGGAACGTCTGTCCTGGCCGAGGCAGCGGGGAGGGCGGCACCTGGGCCAGGTGCCTGCCGTCCTCACACCAGACCAGGAAATGTTCCTTGGGGACGACAGAGCGGCCAGCAGCGGCCAGGGCCGGAGGGGCGGGAGGGCCCCTGGTTCCGGAACGTGTGAAAGGCTCGTTTCGGGAGCCTGTGACCCCAGCAGGGAGGCAGCCCAGGCAGAGCCCGGCCCAGCCTGAGGGGTTGGGACCAGGATGTCTGCGCAATGGGGGTAGCTGGGGAGCCCGGGCAGAGACGGGAAGCAAAGACCCCACAGAACCCCCGGCTGCCAGTCCAGGGGGAAGTCCGGGTGGGGCTTGGATGTGACCAGGACTGACGGACGGATGGGAGGGCCAGCCAGGCCTTAGAAGCCAGAAGCACCCCCACCCCGCTGACCTGGCTTCAACCCAGGCCTTGCCCAGGGTAGGGTCTGCAGCCCCGGAGTGGGAAGGGGGGGTGTGGGAGGAGGGGGTGCAGGCCCTGCTCTCCGTCCCTCCAGGGCCAGGGTGGGTCCAGGGGCCTCGGCGAGCAGAGGCAGGGAGGGGGACAGGTTGGGGTCAGGGAACCTTCAGCCCCAGCCCAGGGCTCTGTGTAGCTGGGGGCGGCCATGCTTCTGCACCCCACACCCGCCAGGGCTCCTGATATTGGAAAAGCTGCACCTGCACAACACACCCCCGAAGGGCACAGGGTTTGGGGGCAGCCCCTCGCCCTGGCTTAACCAGACACGCCCACGCCGGAGAGGAAACCCCGGCTTCAGGAACGTCCAGTGCCGCAGGGACGTCGGAACGATGCCGGGTCAGCTCCACAGGCGCCGAGAACAAGCACCATGAAATGCCGAGAGGGCCGTTCCCGTTCCGTGGCATGCGCCCCCAAAGCCCCCAACAGAGAGAGCTGGGAAATGGGCTGCGGGGCCCAGGGAAATCGGGGTGCAGCCCAGCCCCCCACTCACCAGCAGTCCTGGTTTGGGCGATGGGAACCCCCTACCCCTTGGGCGAATGTGGGGATCAGGCGAAGAGAGATGGACACACGGCAGGGAGGCTTCTCCCCTCACCCCTCATCCAAGTGCTGGGTCCCCCAGCCCCCTGGCTCACAAGAGGCCCGAGGTGACAGGCCCCACGCCCGGGACCCCCATGCTGTGCCCCAGAGGATCAGACATGGGTGGGCAATGCAACCGCAACCCTCTCCCCACAACAGAAGCGGGTGGCCATGGAGAGTGGAAAGGAGCAGCAGGACGGAAGGGCAGCTCCCCAGGAGGGCTGCTCCCACCGGTCCAGGTGGTGGCCACCTGAGGGGACCCGAGGGTGCCGAGCCCCTCCCTGCAGCCGACAGGGCGGCCCAGCTCAGCCCTGGGCCGGGGGCGGGCATGGGGGCCCCAGGGCAGCTCGGAACTGGGTGAGGCCGGACCCCTGCCACCGCCCAGCAGCCCAGAGGCATTGGGGGGGGTGGGGGGCAGGTGGCCCGGGAAGGTCCTTGGAGCCATGGCCGGAGGGTGCCCCTCAGCATCTCTGGGCTGGCCTAGGCGGGGGCAGCCCCTCGGGGGGTGCCAGGAGCCCTCACGGGAAAGGGGCGGCAGACATCAGCCCCTCCCTGCACCGGAACCCCACTGACTGCTTTCAATCAACGCAGGGGCCCGTCTGGCAGGCGCCCAGGCTTCCGGCCCCCCAAGGGTCCCCAGCCACTCGTCCAGGTCCAGCCAAGGACCAGGTGTGACCCAGAGGACAGCCGGCGGATAGCCGTGGGGACAGCCACGGGGACAGCCGGGGGGACAGCGCAGGGGACAGCGGGGGGGACAGCCATGGGGGACAGCCGGGGGGACAGCCGGGGGGCCCAGGCCCAGCATGGCACATGTGGCTGCAGCCCCGCTTTCCCGATGCTCAGAGCCCCGGCTGCCTCCACGGGGACCCTCCTCCCTGGCCCCTGCCCCGGGCTTCCCAGGAGCCCCACGCCCTCCCCAGCCTCGCTGTTCTCTTCTCACCCGGCGGGCAGGGGCTCCCACCTCTGGGCGCCGCAAGCCCCCCACACGCCTGCGTTCAGCTTTGACTTTTCGGGCACAGCTTCACTCAGGAGCAGGCGCTTCCCTGGAGGACCCTCCCCCGGGCGAAGGCCCCAGGCACCTGCTGCGGAGGCAGAGCCCCCGGGAAGGGGACGAGGAGCGTCCCTGCCCGGCGACACGTCCCGCACTGAGGATCCTGCCAGGGACCCGCAACCTCCTGCGCAGGCGAGCGGCTCCCAGAACGAGAGGCCGCCCCAGCCAGGACGGCCCCCGGGTGCCCGGTGCACGCGGCCAGGTGGTGCCAAGCCGGTGCCAGCCCGAAACAGGCCCTCACACCCCGGAGAGCGCACCACCAGGACAGACGGCCGCGCGGCTAGAGCCTTCCCAGGGCCCGAGGCTGCGGGCGGCACACACAGCAACCAAGGGGCGACGGGGCAAGCGGGTCCCGGCGTGGGCACACACATCTCCCCCAGCACCGCTCGCCGAGCAGCTGTTCCGGCCTCTGCGAACCCTCGCCTGTGGGGCCTGGCACGCCTGGACCCCTGGACCTCCCAGCACCCCAGGACCCCGCCACATGGAGCAGGGAGCCTGGAGCAGGCGCTGGGCCCTCTTTCCCACCTGCCCCGATTGCCAGCCCCTCTGCTCCCCATATTTAATCCCGACCAGACCCAGCGCAGGGGGTGGTGGCAGCCTCGGGGCACGGGGCCCTCAGCCACGCCTTGGACACCTGCATCCACCAGATGTGGACCCGTGGGCATCGGGAAGCGGCAGAGGCAGCCCGAGGATGGCGTCGGGCCTGTGGGGGGACCGTCCACAGGGAGGTCTCAGCAGGGGCAGTGCGGCTGGGGGTCCTGGGGCCGAGGGCACCAACCACAGCCGGGCAGGCCAGGCCTTCAGGGAGACCCAGACGGGAAGGGAGCCCGGGGAGGGGCGCAGCCTAGGCCCCCCGAGCCGTGCCCCGCTGCCCCTCGCCTCCATGGACGCACCCCAGCCGCCCCTCCAGCGACATCTCCAGCGCCTCAGGCCCCGCTCCCAGGCAACACTCATGGGGGGACCCCCTGCCTCTCTGCTCCTCAGCTGCCCTGGAAGCCCGAAAAGCCATGGATGGTGCTCGGGCCTTCCCGACAAGCAGGCGCGTGGTCAGCGGGCGGTCAGAGAACATCACGGGACGGCCCAGGTCTGGAATTTGGGGTTCTGGTGCCAAGCCGCCTTCACAGCGGGGGTGGGACCGACGGGCCCCAGGTGGACCCCCACCCTGGGCTGCAGAGGGGCTGACGCTGCTGGGACGCAGGAGTGACTTAGGGTTGTCTGGCCTTCGCGTAAAGGCTCCTCAGCGGACCCCAGATGGCGGCACTGTCCCCCCAGGTAGGCCCCACCAGTCAGGTGGGTCACAGCTGGACCCCCGGGCACCTGGACTGGCCCCTCTGCTCCCCCCTGCCCAGGACTGGCGTGAGCGAGCCGGGAACAGGTGTGTGTGTGGGGGGGCAGCCGGAGACCACCCGGGGCAGCTCAGCTGGGGCGGGGGCCTCCCAGCGGGGCCTGCCCCCATGCCACAGCGGCCGTCCACCCACCTCCCCTGGGGACACGCTGATGGCCCGGGCCCAGTCATGTGTCCCTGCTCGGGCCAACCCCCAGGGCTGGGCACCCTGCAGGTGGAATGGCTGAGCCACCCCGTCCAGTTGCTGACACGGTGGGGAGCAGTGTCCCCCAAAGCAGGGTGGGCACACACGACACTTCGATATGTGGCTGAGGAGCCACAGGGCTGGCCAGATGCCGCTCGACCTCTGCTCCAATGCCCTTGGCTTATGGAGGGTAAACTGAGGCCCATCAAGGGCGCATGACCACCCCGAGGCCTCACTGCCAGTCAGAGGCCAAACCAAGGGAAACCACCACAGGGCTCCCAGCCACCAGGGTGGGCCCTGGGCAGGGGTCATCCAAGCAGAGCACACAGCATCCGGGGGACACACAGACAGGGATGGCACCCAGGAAAAGGCACATGGACGTGGGGACATGGACATTGGCAAATGGATGGCACACAGGAAAACAGACATGGACACGTGGACACAGGGACACATGGACATGGGAACGTGGATGGCATCAGCAGGCACACAGGCACAGGGACACTACCAGGCTCCGGAGAGCTCCGGGCTCCGTGGGCTCTGACATCGGTGCCCCAGGAGGGCAGGGGTCCACGGTCTTCAGTCCGTCCCCGCCCGGCTCTCTCTGAGACGGGGGATGTCCCGAGGGGATTGTCCTGGGCACGGCCGAGGCTGCCCTCCAGCCAGCACCAGGGAGTGTGCGGGGGTGGGGGGGCAGCGCCAGCAGCCTGGCCCTTGAGGTGCTTCCCGAGGGAAATGCAGCAAGGGGGCCGCTGACTGCCCCGACTCCCCCCAGCTTTGTCCCTGGCACAGCACTTGGAGGCCACGAGCTGGCACTAAGGCTGCAGGCTCCCAAGGCCCTGCACCCACCACAGGGTGCCCAGCCCCGTCCCATTTCCGTGGTGACAACTGGCAGGCCCACCGGGGGGCCCCTCGCTGGGCCCCAGGTCCTGGGAGGGGGTGCAGGAGCAGGCTGGGGGTCTTCAACCCTGGCTCAGCAGCTGAGGGCAGGGCCATGGGGCCAGAGACTGGGGGCCTCAGGGACGGAGCCCCCCACTCCTGGACCAGTCCTCTCCTCTGCCACAGAGGCCCTCCTTACCTGCTATCCTTCCCTCTTCCTGTTTGTTGTACTGGGGGGCTACGTGCTCAGCTCCCATGAAGCTGGGCAGGGCATGTAACCGGAACTGAGGGGGCCCTGCAGAAAGCCCTTCAAGAGGGAGTAGATTAGGCTGCCTGGTCCCCTGGCTGCCTGCCCTCTGTTCTTGCCCTTATGCCTGCCTGGAACATGGGGGTGATGGCTGGGGCTCTGGCAGCTGTTTCAGCATGAGGAGGTGCACCCTATCACAAAGACCTTGAACTGCCTGCTTCCAGAGCCCTTACCATGTGAGAGAAAAAGCTGCTGCCATTTTAAACACAAGCCATCATGCTTTGGTTTTCCTGTTACAAACACCTCCAGGTGGAGACTAGGAGACAACCAACGACCCCCTCTTCCTCTGGCCCCGGCTGCTCCCCCAGCCTGCTCTGCTGCTGGTGCAGCCTCATGGGACTCAGTTCTGTTCCCCTCCCGGGCCCAGCCTGAAAACCTCCCGCAGCTTGATGCAGCCGTGCCTGATGCCTCTGGAGCCCGGCAATGAAGACGCGGAGCCTCGAGGAGGAGCACTCACCCACCAAGCTCCACCCCACACAACAGCGTGGAGCCCAGTTGGGGAGTTTGTGATGTGACTGGTGCGGAGCTGACCCCTCCCACGAGCCGCTTCCTCCCCAAGTGGCCCCCACCCCAGCTAACAGCCCCCCACCTGCCATCCCCTCCCCCGCAAAGCCTCTGGGAGGGCTCCAGGCCGGGCTCCTGGGACCAAGCTGTGCACAGGGCAGCTGCCGCCCAGACCCCCAGGCAGAGCTTTGCTGGGGAGGGGTCCCCTCCCGTCCACAGTGGGTGGCAGGGGCTGGCTACAGATCAGGCCCCGAAACAGCTAGGTAAGATGGGCCCGGCGGTGGCCTTGCCAGGCATGGGGCTGAGGGTGACTGTCCAGGGCAGGGGGGACAGAGGCTCGGCTGTGCTTGAGGAGCAGGCGGGCAGTTAGCGTGTGGGGACAGGGCTGCCAGGCCAGGGGGAAGTCGGAGGCCACCACCCGCTCCAGCAGGATTGGGGAGAGGGGTGGCTGGGAAAGGGCCGGCCCAGGCGGGCGCCGTGGGGACTCCCTAGTTAAACATCTTGTGTAATTAGGATCTTCTCCCAACCTGTGAGGAGAAAGCAGTGGTGAAAATAATTACTGTTGTGCCAGGAAACCCAGAAACCAGGCTCAAAGCAGGGGGGACAGCAAGGGCGCCTGGCCAGGGGGGGTGGGGATGAGGTGGGGGGGGGCACGGGGGAAGCAGCGGGAGTGGGGGGATGGTGGGATGCACACAGGTAGGGGGTGGCAGGGAGGATGGATGGGGATGGGGGCGGGTGGGGAGGGGCCTCCATGGGCTCCACCCCTCCAGCAGACGCTCCCTTGGGGTCCCCAGGGCCACAGCCCGGCCCTAACACGGGGAGCCGGTGGGGCGCCCCTTGTGCCACCCCCAGGAGACACAGGGCACGTGGCCTTGCAGGGCTTCACCGAGAGCCCCCATGCGCCACCTCGGGCGTCCTCCCCGGCCCTTGTGTGGTCACCTCCAGCAAGATGAGGACCTGGGGCCTGGGGATCACTGGGACCCTCCCCAGTGGGCTTTTGCCCCTAGAAGAGGGCCAGCCGGGGCCAGGGTGGACCCCTCCCTGAGCTTGGAGGACGGTGGTGGAGAGTCCCGGAGAAGAAATCATTCCCTGGCCGGCTCGGCTGCCCTCACCTGTGCCCGACAGGTGGGAGCACCATCCCCACGGACCAGGCCCCTGGCACCCAGCGTGTGGGGCACGCCATGGTGAGGCATGCACTGTAGTGGGGTGCATTGCCCCCACTGTCCAGCGCCCCCTGTGCCGGTGCATGTTGGGGGACATGGTCCCCTCAGCCAGGCCAGCCTCCCTCCTGCCCCACCCCCAGGATGTTGGGGAGGTGGGTTCTTTCCTAACACCCTAAAATGGGGCTCAGCTTGCGCTGACCTGAGCTGAGGGTGGGAGGCCAAGGGCATCACAGCGGTCAAGGGCAAAGGGCAGTCCCTGTGCACTGCAGGCCAGGGAAGAAGGAAGGCGGAGGCTGTGCATCCCTGAAAACGCCGGCAGGAAAAGCCTTTGGCCCAGCGCGGGTGTGTGGCTCCGCCTTGCCAGGGGAGGGGGCACCACCCTCTCAGGGCCTTGGTTTCCCCATGTGCCTGGATGCCCGGATCCCCCACGCTTCCCTTTGGAGCACTGTTTGAGACCAGAGGGTGCCAGAAGGATGGGGCCCCAGCTGCCAGTGGGGCCTCCTAGAGGCTCCCCAAATCCACAGCGCCTGGGCTACCAACATTCAGGCAACATTCAGATCCAGAAATAAAATCCATCACTGCACTTTTCTGAACAACATTCCACCAGCTGTCTTAAAGTCAACATTTCTTGAGTGGGATTTGAGAGACCCGAGCCACACACTCAGGAGCTGCCCAGAGCCACATGAACCAACTTCACCTGGCCTGCGCGGCCTGGGTGCAAGTGCTCAGGCACACTCACCAGGGCCACCACGGGGTGACGTGGCACCAGGATACTCGGAAGCAACACCTGGTGCCCGACCCCCACCCCCCTGTGGTGCCAACTGGTTCCCTGCTGGGGTGCCTCGCTTGCCTCACCCCAGTCCCGGCCCTGGTCGAGGGGGCCCTAAATCCCAACAGCCAGCAGGTGCCATCCCCGCCTGGCGCACCTGCGTGAGGTCTGCAGCGCTGCGGGACGGGCAGCCCACGGCCCACGGCTCTCTCCTGCCCACCCCTCCGTGTGCCACGAGAGGCAGGCGACTGTGCGGGGGCCGCCAATGGCCCCCGAGGCCAGGCCTTTTCCCCGTAACTGCAACCCGCACCACCCCCAGCTCTGGGCTCAGTGGGGGACTTGCCGTGGCCGAGGGGCGTGAGCAGTCGGGGGAGAGCATGTCGCAGGCAGAAGCTGAAGGGGCCGTTGCTGCCGCCCTCTTGCACAAGGACCCCCACCACCCCGTGAGGACCAGCGCAGGCCAGTGGCAGGAGCGCAAGATGCTGGGAGGGGGCTGGTGCTGCTGGGGCCCCCCACCCACACACGGTCTGCAGACTCACCAGGGGCCCGCTGAGTCGAGCCCGGCCGGAGTTCCGAGAGAGGAGACGCGGTGCTGAGCACTGTGGTGCTCGTTATGCAGCGCGTGGTAACCAACACAAGCCACCAGGCAAGGAGAGGGTGGGGACTGCCCGAGGCAGCATGGGAGAGCCAGCAGGTGGGGAGCCGAGAAGGGGGATGTTTGGGAGGAAAGGCAGGTCCAGGTGGCCAGGGCAGGTGGGCTGCTGGAGCAGGAGGTGGGCGGAGGATCTTGAAGAAGTGGCACAGGGGGCCGGGGAGAGGCTGCTCCCTTGGCCTCCCCACAGACACCTTCAGGAGAGGCCGCCCGTCTGCTCTGGTGCCTTTGGCGCTGGAACTGGGTCTGATTGGAGGGTGCCCTGTGCCAAGGGCATCCTGAGGGCCCAGCAGGCAGGGTTGGGGGGCTCAGGGAGGCCCCAGCGGCCCTCCCCCAACTCCGGCCAGCTGAGAGGAGCTGTCACCTCCCGCCCCACCCCAGGGCCTGGCACGTGAAGTTCCTCAGGTGAGGACCCGCCGCCCACCCCCGAGACCATCCCCGACTCGCCAGGGGCCTCCCCGCCCTCTGCCACACCCCACGCCCTGGACCCAGACGCTCGGCAACGAGGATGGGTCCTGAGCGAGGCATGCAGGCCTCGAGACAGCGGACACCTAGGAGACGAGGCTGGACAGACAGAAGGACCCCAGGCTAAGCAGAAACTCAGCAGCTCCACCAGGGCTCCTCTGCCAGGACGGCCCAGACCTGAGGGCCGAGGAGGCCTTTGTGTTCTCCCTTCCATCAGGAAAACCAGCGGGGGGCTCCGGGGCTGACAAAGTGTGGAGACCACCAAACTCAGCCACTTCTCTACTCGGGTTTATCACCCCATAACCCACGTTCTTTCCACAAAGACTAGAAAGCACACTCCCCACTGCAGGCAAGTTCCTGCCCGGAGCTGCCGCCAGGGCGCCGTCTGCCCACGTGCAGAGCACACACCACCAAGTTACCTTAAGCAAAAAAGGATCACAAAGTCCCTGACCTGTGCGCGTCCAGGGTGCTGCCTGGCTTGGCAGCTCAGGAGATCCCGAGGCAGAGACAACCCCAAGACTGGCCTTCCCAACCAGGGCGTGACCTGCACCCTCGGGTCTCCATCATGCACCCTGCTGCCCGGGCAGTGACTGCTGAGGAACGTCTAGGATCCTTCTGGTGCCTGATCCTGAGCGCTGGGGGCTGACGCCCACACACTGTGGTCTCCCCGGCTGTTCCCATGAGACAATGAGGTCCGCCTTTGTCCCCAGGACCCCAACTCACCATCTCAGTCACCCGTTCCCCACCCTGCGGAGCATCCACCAAGGGCCTGGAGCCTGAGGACCAGGCAGTAGACAGAAGCAGCGCCAGGGTGGATGGGGACGGCTAGGAGTGGGACATGCCAAGCAAGCTGTCTGGGAAGACAGTGCTCAGGGGTCTGCAAGTGGGAGACCCCACAGCAAGAGCTGGTGGCTGCAGACACCAGAGCCCCCAAGTGAGGCTGCAGCAAGAGTATGGCACACAGAAGGAAACTGAGGCAGGATCTGCGCCAGCCTCTGCCCAGCAGGGCCTCAGGGGCATGCCTGTGCCCAGAGCAGGGCTAGATGGGAGAACATGGAAACAGCCTGAGGGGCTGTGGCCGGCGCCCAGTTGGCCTGAGCCCTCCAGCTCTGCCGGCAGCAGCTATGTGCAGGTGGCTGAGGCCTGGGGTGCGGGGTGCAGCCGAGCACCTGCCTCCACCCACCGAGGGTCTGGCTGGGGACGGGGAGTGGAGGGGATGACCCGGGGCTGACGGAGCTGGCATCCGGCATGGACGTTATTGCCCCACTCCCCCCACTTCCTGCCACGTTCCTTCAGCTCCAGGGGCAGCGGGCTGAGGCCAGGGAGAGGGGTCTGGACATGGACAAGAGGGGCCTGCTCCCAGCACCCCCCACCCCCACCCCAAGAGCCTCCAAGACAGGGGAGGTGCTCACAGCACCTCGCGCCCATCCCCGGCTGCTGACATCCAGGACGCGTGTTCTCGGGAGTTTAGGGGGAGGACAGAGACCCCCAGGGACCCGTGGAGAGAAGGAATAGTGGGGTGGTGGGCACAGGGGACAGGGGGCTGCCTCACAAGTGTCAGGCCTGAGCGGCCAGGCTGAGCGTGGGGGTGCTGGGAGCCCTGGAGCCCCTGCAGTTACCAGGTACCGCCCTCCACAGGGCCTTGGGGAACCAGAGCCCCGAGGAAATCTTCACGTACAGAGCGGACAAGCAGGGTGGGTGGCAGCGGTGCAGGGTGAGGGTGGAGGGGGTGCTCAGCCAGGGGGCCGAGGCCCGGGCCCAGCACAGGGCAGGACACGGACACGGCCCCTCCCGAGCAAGCAACAAGGGTGGTGGCGCTTCTCATGTTCACACAGGCACACCCGCACAAGGGCCCCACGCCCACAGCACACACACCCGCACAAGGGCCCCACGCCCACAGCACACACACCCGCACAAGGGCCCCATGCCCACAGCACACACACACACCCGCACAAGGGCCCCACGCCCATAGCACACACACGCACAAGGGCCCCACGCCCACAGCGCACACACACGCACAAGGGCCCCACGCCCACAGCGCACACACCCGCACAAGGGCCCCACGCCCACAGCGCGCACACACACCCGCACAAGGGCCCCACGCCCACAGCGCACACACCCGCACAAGTGCCCCACGCCCACAGCGCACACACCCGCACAAGGGCCCCCCGCCCACAGTGCACACACCCGCACAAGTGCCCCACGCCCACAGCGCACACACATGCACAAGTGCTCCACGCCCACAGCACACACACAGACTCACCTCCACTCTCAGACACAAACTGACACTAGATACACCACATACACACTACTGTACCTGACACTAGATACACATCTCCACCCTCACAGACATGCTCACAAATTTACACACACAGATGCACTAACACACAACCACCCATACACACTGCACACTTTCCCTGAACTGGTCCCAGAACCAGAACAGGCCCGAGGGAAGCGCTGTCCTCCAAGGGGGGCGGACCCAAGGCCCTCACCCACTCCGGGGCACCCCAGCTGTGCCAGGGGCCTGGATCTGGCGACCCCCACGGCCTGCCCAGCTCTGCCCAGCCCCCTCTTCGAGGTCCCCAAGGGGCGCTCAGGGCCAGGGTCCCTGGCTTGGCCGAGTCTGCCGTGCGCAGTGACGCAGGAGGAAGGGTTGCGAGCACCCTGACATCCTGTGGTGCGCTTCACTGGGCCAACAGGATGCCCTGGCCAGGTGGGGATGACGGCAGCTCTCCTCGGAGCCTGCCCGGTCTCAGGGCTCGCTCTGCGCACCTCAGCCAGGCGGGGCCGTGCGGCTACTGCTCCTCCAGTCGGGAAGGTCCCGACACATGGCTGCATCCACCCACGTCACCCCTACTCATCCGGAAACATGCATGTCACGGCTCCTGTGAGGACAGCGCAGCCAGCCCGGCAACCAGCCCCGAGCTCCTGGGGACAGTGGTGCTGCCCCTGCCGGCCCAGCCACACTCAAACCAGTGCAGCCCCAGGGGGTGGCCTCCTGGGAGTGGGCGCAGACTCTGCATGGGCCCCAGCTGGTGGGTACTGCCCCAAGAAAAGCAGGGCAGGCAAGGAGGCAAGCCCCTAGGAAGGGTTGGGGCTGCTGACGAGCTGGGGGAGGGGTTGCGGTGCACAGACAAGTTCACCAAGCCCTTTATTCAGTGTTCTCTCAATCCGTGGTCCCCATCAGTCTCCTGACAAGTCTAAAAACAAGGGGAGGGCGTGCCGCTGTGCAGCTGCAGGTCGGAGCATCCCGGTCCTCGGTGGCCCCCATGAGCGCCCCGCAGGCCGGGTCAGCGCTGCCCGCCACTGCCCTCCTCCAGCCGCATCTGGTCAGCCAGCTGCTGCCCAATGGCCAGCAGGGGACTGGCTCTGTAGGCCGGGCTGGCCAGCAGCTCCCGGAAGCGGGTCCGTTCCTCCTCCCTGCAAAGAGTCAAGGCCGGAGGTCAGCCTGTGCACTCAGCTGGGGTCCTCGGGCAGGACACCCCAGTGGACAGGGGGTGTCAGCTCAGAACAGGGGGGACCGCACCGGGAGCCTCATCACAGAAACATGCCAAGAAGCCAGCAGGGTGCCACACATGGCAGGCACAGGGGCGCAGGGGAGTGCGGGTGAGAAGCATCTCAGCCGGGTCTGGGAGGTACGGCCAGGGCTGAGGACGGGCTGCCAACCGCCCGGCTCATACTCACAGGAGCTGCAGCCTCTGCACAGCACTCATGCGATGGAACTCTGCCGGCCTGGGCTGCCGGTTCCCCCTGCTGCGGACGAGAAAGTGTCCTGTGAAACCCCCGCGGACGCCACCCCTGCCTTCTCCAAGCCCAGGGAGCTGCCAGCTCCGGCTGCAGGGGCTGCAGGGCCGAGCCTGGCTGGGGACTTGCCCGCTTCACCTCCTAGGAGCCGGGGCTGTGGGGAGCAGCCTGCTGCCTTCCAGAAGAGCAGGCCCAACAGCAACAAAACAGAGTAGGGCTGGGCTCACTCCCACTGGAGAGAGGGAGCGTCCCTGAGTCCTCAGGGAAAGGGATGGCAGGTGACCAAATGAACAGACAGGGAGGGGAGAGGGGACAAGCCTCCTGCACAGAACCCCAAAGGACTCATGAAGGTGCTCTGCCCTCAGGGAGGGGATCAAAACTCCCCGCTCCTCACCCATGGGCCACGCAGGGTGGCTCCTTCTACAGCCCAGTGTGGAGAGGGAGAAAAACAGGAGCTTTCCAGGAGAGCCCGGCAGATGCGGCTGCCCCGGGTGCTGGGAGGTGATGCACCCACCAACAGCACGACCCCTGACCTGGGGTGACAAGGGGGCACTTGCCTCTGAGGTCTCCTCCCCAAACCTATAACCCCCATCTACCAGAGAAAAGTGCTAGACAAATCCCAATGGGGGGTCGGGGTGTCCTGCAAACCCCTTGACCTCAGGGCTGTCAAGGCCACCAAAACCTGGGAAGCCTGAGACACTGCCCCGGCTCAAGGAGCCCACGGAGACCTGACGTGCAGAGGCCGGGGGTCCTGGGTGGGTCCAGGGGCAGAGAAGGGGCGTCAGGTGGAAGCCACAGGGAGCCGAATAAAGCATGGGCGTTGGCTCATTATTATTTTAAGCTGTTCACCATCTCTGTCTCAGCATTGGTTCCTTCACTGGAGACAACGTGCCATGCTAACGTGAGATGTAAATAACAAGGAAAACAGCCCTGTGCTCGCTCCGCAACTTGTCTATAAAGCTAAAGCGACTCTGATATTAAACGCTTTTATTATAACAAAGACAGCTGTGGCTGGTGCCAGGACACGGGCCCCTGAGACCACTGAGGAGCCGCTGACCCCGGGCTGGGCGGGGCACGGGCACTGGGCCCTCTCGGCCACACTGGGAAGCTGAGGTCAGGGGCTGTGTGACCAGACAGGGCCTTCCCACACCCGGAGCCCAAAGCAACACACACCACCGCCAGCCCAGCGACACTCTGCAGTCGGAACCCACTAGTGCGCGCCGCCAAGGCCCTGGCTGCCGGGTGTTTACCCAGCTCGTCCCCCTGGGAACCAAGAGCACATTTTTCAGATGAGAAAACTGAAAAACAGGGAAAGGATTCTTGACCAGGGTCACATTTTTGTTCAAGAACCAGGAATGGAATTTGCATCTCAGGCTACATTCAGTCGTCAAATCTTAATCTCAGTGGCCACTCCTTGTCTGGACCGAATGTTCCGGGTGATTCCACCAGGAGAGTCTGCCTTCTCTGCAGAGGATGGGGAGCTGGCCTGGAACCAGGGGGTCTGTGGCCAAGTGCCTCTGAGCCCACACCTACCCCCAGGCCTGAGGGTCCCTGAGTGTGCACCCCCCCCACCCACACCATTCTCACGCCCACAATGGCAAGAGGCTGCACGGGGGGCGCGAACTTACCTTGTGGGCTGTGGCCTACGGCGGCCGGCCTCCAGCTCCAGCAGCTCGGGCAGGGCCTCCAGCAGCGGGTGCAGGTCCCCCACCACTGCCGTGGCCCTCCGCCTCTGCGCCTCCTTGTGCTTCTGCTCGGCCAGCTTTATGGCTTCTATTTCTGCAGAAAGAGGGCAGGAGGTCAGAGGGGGAGAAGCAGCAACGGACTCAGAGCACGGGCTGGAGCCCCGGTCAGAGGCGATGAAGCCGCACATGTGCGGGGCCCAGACATGCAGCCCACCCGGGGTGGGGGGCGGGGCAGGGGTCTCCAGCCCACCTGAGCCCCTGGGCCCTGCTCTCCTGGGGCAGGGCTGCTGTCCCCTGCCCCCGCCCGGAAGCCTCCCTCATCACGCAGGCACACTCTCCCATCCCAGTGGACAAGGCTGGAGCACTGCACTGAGGATTTTTCCTTTCTGAACAGGGATGTTGGCACAGTGGTCTGAGCACACGGGCTGAAGGGGACCCCAACAGCACACGAAGGTGGGGAAGGAACATGAGCGGAAGCAGGCCCTGGGTTTGGTGAGTGAGCACTCACTGGGGGCCTGACCCTCCCTCCTTCCCAGCCAGGAGCCGCCTGTGATGGTGCCGGGGCCACGCAGGAGAAGACCCCAGCCCAGGTTCATGGCCCGCAGGGAGAGGATGCGGGGCAGGGCTGACTCACTGAAATGCGAGGTGGCAGGTGGCGCCCAGGAGGGGGCAGCTCAGGGGTGGGGGGAGGGAGCAGGCGGGCAGAGGGGAGGCAGGTCTGTGGGGCCCCTGGGGTCACAGGAGGGCGAGGTGGGGGCTGCACGGCAGCAGCCGCTTCCTAAGAAGGTGGGTGCAGGGCCCTCAACACAAGGGTGGCGGGTCAGTGCTGGGGCCCAGCAGGGAAGACCAGCAGGGAGACTCTCACGGCCGCCACGAGAAGTGCTAAACCGCACCTGATGAGACGTACTCCGCATGCAGAGAAATCGCCAACGGGAGGACGTCCTCAACCGGGCCAAGAACCTCCAGAAACCTGGACTAACTATGCCTTCGAGGGAAGACATCAGGCACGTCCATCTCCACTCAGACAAGACGAGGATGTTGGGCGAAGGGTGCGGCCCCCGGAACCCACCCTGACCACGGAGTGGAGGACGGGACCAGGGACGCTCGGCTCCCCCAGGCCAACCCCGTCCAAGGCAGCCTCGGCTGGTCCAGTGGGACTTTTAGGGGGACCTGCCACCGCAATCTTCTAAAGACTAAATGCGTAAGAACAGACTAAACAATTCTGAAAAGGGAACAAACAAGAAGAGAGTTGGTCTACTGGCTGGTAAAGAAAACTACGGAAGGACAGAAACTGCAACAGCGCAGTGGCCAGGGGAAGAGGCGCGTGTCCGAGCAGGGCCACCGGAGCCTGCTGGGGAGGCCTGCGGGAGAGCGGGCCCTGAAGTGGCGGGTGCTCGCCTATCAGGTTAGCAACTTCCTAGAAGTTTCACAGCCTCGAGTGTGGGGGGACTTTGGGGGATGGGGGGTGTGTGCACCGGCCCAGACATTTTAGGGGACAGCTTGGTAAATGAACACCAAGCAGAAGGGGTGCATCCTCCTCCAGCACCCGGACCAGGCTGTGCTGGCGCCACACGGGAGGGGCCCTGGGCCGCCCCAGGCGTCAGGCAATCTCGGGAACATCACTGGTGTCGTGACACGGCGGCTCTGTCTGCTCCCAGGAAGCGTGAACAAGACCAAGCGGGGGGCGGGGCAAGGGCGGCAGGGGGCTCCCTGGGGAGCGGAGGCAGGGATGTGCTCGGTGTGTATCAGGAACAAGGGAAGGCCCCCGGGTGGAGACATGGAGAAATCTCAACACACCATGGAGCAAAGGAGCAAACCAAGGGGGAAACCACCGCCCACCCCACTACAGAACAGACTTTTCTGAAGACGTGACCAGCCGTAAACAAAGAGACAG
Source organism: Choloepus didactylus (assembly GCF_015220235.1). Lineage (NCBI taxonomy): Eukaryota > Metazoa > Chordata > Mammalia > Pilosa > Megalonychidae > Choloepus > Choloepus didactylus. The sequence continues at coordinate 1,838,874 of NC_051307.1, forward strand.
GTTTGCAAGTTTAATCTTCAACAATCAACCACAGTGGTCATTCCTCAGCAGGAAAACAAATTTGGGTCTGGGACTGAAGAGGTTTTCTGTGTTGTCTGGGACCCTGTGCGTTGTCCCCAGACTTGGAAGCCCTCTGACTCGAGGCGTAGCAGGTCTGCGGTCTACAGGACAAGAGTAGATGCAAAGAATGGCGAGTCCACGAGCCGACAGGCTGGGCATGGGGCAGGGCTCTGGCCGGTTGTGAGGGGCCATCTCTGCTGCTGCCCCTCCAGCCCCCTGGCCCTCTCCTTCCCCAACCTGCTGGGAGAGACATGGCGCAGGCCGTGTGCCCCGTGGCCAGGACTCAGTTGTGCAGCCTTCTCCACGGCACCTCAGGGGTTCTGGGACCCCAGCCTGCCTTGGAACCTCCAGGCCTGGGGTTCCCGGGTATCTCCAGGCGAGGCCTTTTGGGGGTGCTGGGACCAGGCTGCCCCTCAGCCCCAGGCAAATGAGGCCAGCCCCACGAGGGTTGGATTTTCCTGGCCAACCCCTAGTGCATGATGCCAAAAATAAAAGCAGAAGACGGGCTTGCTCAGTTAAAAAGAAGGAAAAAAGAAAAGAAGAAAGTAAACTAAAAAGCAGTGGGGCAAAGGGGGAAAGGAAAAGTTTCCTTCTGTGAACGCTGTGGTTCACGCGCGCTCCAAAGCAACAACAGGAAAATCCTACCAGACTCCGGGATGCGCTGCCAGCAGGGCGGGGGTGGCTCGGCTGGGCCAGCTCCCCCAGTCCCCAGGCAGGTGAGCACCACCAACCCCCAGAGCCCTGGCAAACCCACCTCCCCACAGGGCTCGGGAGGTGCTGGCCAGGGCCGGACCCGCCTTGATCCTAAGTGGTTTAATTTAAAACCAACTTGACAGAACAATCAAGAAATTATCTCATGCTCAAACTGAGCCTCCAAAAATGACTCCACTGGCTTCACGGGCCCCTGAACTTGGGGGACTTTCATGAGCTGAAGGGGGCGCTTGTCTCTGGCATCCTGGACAGCCCGGCCGTGCTCCGTGGCAGGGTTCAGAGGACGGGGGGCCGCTCCCTCGCCCTCCTCCCCACACGTGCCCGTCTTCTGTAAAAACCTCAAGGGGAGTTCCGCAGAACCAGGACTGACCACTGCGCACCTGTGGGGGTCACCGGCCTTAGACACCCCTGGGCGGGGGTCCCATGGCCCGAGAAGACGCAGGCTCAGGGGACAATGACCGCGGCCTCGCCCTGGGACGTCCAGTCTCACTCCTGCCCCCAACTCCGGAGCGCAGGGTTGAGCTAGCGCAGTAGGACAAGACAAAAAAACAGAGGGTTTGGGAGGAAGTAGAACCGCCTCTGTTCGAAGCCGACATGGTTACTCAGGCAGAAAATCCCAAGGAATCTACAAAATAACCACCAGAACCAACACGGGACTTTAGCAAGCTCACAGCATACAAGATGAATATTTCAAACACTGGAAAAGGAAACTTCTAAAATTCCACTATAACAGCATTGAAAACCATAAGATATAAAATACTTAGCAATAAAATTCTAAAAAAAAACAAAAAAAACAAATTTAAAAAAATCCCACATAGGGCCTCTATACTGAAAATTAAGTGTTTAACCTCAGCTGACAGCTGCCGTAAGTTAAGGAAAACTTAAGAAAGTGGAGGCACACCACGTGCATTTCTCCCGAATCTGATCCACAGATTCAAGGCCGCCCCAATCACAATCCTGCCAGGCCTGTTTGTTTGTTTCCTTTTAAAGAAATTGACACCCTAATGGTAACAGTTAGACAAAACGTCAAGGTCCCAGAGCCTCCACAGAACCAGCGCACAGATGGGGGCTCCCCTCCTCCCGGGCCACGGCCCTCGGGGTGTGCACCCTGAGGTGCCCCCGTGCTCCAGGGGCAGGAGACGGACCTCAGGACGAGGCGCCACAGCAGCCCATGGGGGAGCGGGGACAACGCCAGGGACGAGCATCGTAACCTCCCCCTCACGCCAGGGACGAGCGTCACCTCCCGGTGGAGGGCAGCCCCACAGAAAGGCTGAGACCGTAAGGCTCTCAGCAGAAGACACGGGATAATGTCCTCAGGACTTGGAACTAGGCAACATGTTCTTAAACAGGATATAGGAAAAAACAATAACCATATTAAAAAAAGATAAATTACGACTTTCAAAATTAAACTCTGGCCACCAAAAAGCACTAGGAAAATGCATAGGCAAGCCACAGTCTAGGAGAAAATACTAGCAAATGTATCCGACAAAGAACTGGCCTCCAGACAGAGGGAGAGCCCCTGCAGCCCAACACGAGGCCCACGGCCTAACGAAGAAAGGGCGAAACACGTGGACAGACGCTGCACTCAAGGTGACGGGCAGAAACGCTTCTTTCTGGCTGTGAAAATGAAAACCACAATCAGCTACCTCTTTGCACTCACTGGATGCTAATAAGGCTTTGGAGACGAACAGCCACACACCGGAAAAGACCACATGGAGGCTCAGGAGCTCCCAGGCGCTGCTCGTGGGAGTGCAAATGCACAACCGCGTTAAAAAATGTCTGGCAGCTGCGAGTGAAGCTAAACATGCACCTGCCCTATGACCCAGCATTCCATTCTCAAATACTTACAAGAGAAACGAAAACACGTCCACAAAAAGACTCATCAAGAATGCGCCCAGCAGCCTTCCTGTTGGTGGTGGACGTGGGAGCGCACCCAGGCAAGCATGGGCAGGGGTGCGGGCACGGACGGGCACTGCCAAGGCCTTCTCTGCAGCAAAAGCCACTGACCGCAGCTGCACGCCAGGGCCAGACCAAGACGGGCCTGTGCCACCTGCTCCCTTCATGTGACACCTGGACTGCCGGGGCTCTGGGGGCAGGGCCAGGGGCGGAGGGAGGCTCCTGCACACTGGGGCGCGTGTGTGTGTCAGAACCGACGAACAGCAGGCTTGAGATGCGCGCTTTCCTGTAAGTAAATTTTACCCAAAATAAAAAGAAAACAGAAAAGAATCATAAACCAATCGTGAATTCAAGTTGAATTATTTGGGAGAAAGTGTGCTGATGTCTGTAAAGTACTCTGGATGCATAAAGAGTGTGGGTTGGTGGACAGACACACGGAGGAACGGACAGATGAGCAGACAAGCAAGCAAGCAAGGAAGGCAAGTCCTGGCTGTAGATTGTAGGTGGTGGGTACAAGGGTGTTCACCATAAATTCTTCCAACTTCTCAGTGTGAAACATTTAATAAAATGTCAGCAAGGACAATGTGCAAGACGTAGCTACAGCCGCACTCAGAGGCCGACTCAGAGCCCACGGGCTTTCACCCCTAACAGGACGAAGGAAACCAACGAGCTGAGAAACTGAAACCCAAGAAAGCAAGAATGGGACATTCATTAAACAGAAACTAGTCTGTTAGAAAACAAAGAAGTAGAATTGACAACTAAAAATAAGAATCAATTCTTGGAAGGAGGAAACAGAACTCCCCAACTAACCTGTCAGAATAGGAAGTGGAAAATAGAAATAAAGAATGTGAGGATACATAGGATATTGAAAAATGAGAAACTGACAGACAACCCTTTGCTTTATTAGCAAAGGTTGAGAGCTGACTAAAGATTATTTTATGGAAAAACATGAATGGCCAAAACTGACCCAAGTTCTTAAAAAAACAAAAGATCAGCGCCATGGAAGAATATTTAAAAGTCATCAAAGCATCATAGCCAAGAAATCCTCAGCCGGCTGACTTTTCCAATCCACTTTATAAAATCTACCCTGCACATCTCTGTGCTGGGAACCACGAAAAAAAAAAGCGGATGAATGAAGTACCTGCTTCAGAAATATCCAGAAAGTGATAGAAAACGCAGTATTAATAATTGTGGAAGAAGTTGACAAATTTCTCTAAGTACTACCTCTGAAAAACATATTTTCTTTATAACTTTGAAGGAAAAAATAATGCAGATCATATTTTCACTGTGTGAGACCACACAGAAGAAACATTTCAAACTAATTTTTAAAAGTCAGCAAAACCATAATAAAAAGGTAACAGTAAGAAGTTACAAAACAATCTTTACCAGAAAACCTTTAGGTAAACATCAGCAAATATTCAACACTACATTAAGAATGAAAATAAGTCAACATGCTCACGTGAAGTGTATCCCAGAGGAAAAGCCCGGAGTCCACTGAGGCAAGGCCTCACATTTACTGGTAACTGGACGACAGCCAGAGGCCCGCAGAGGCCATCCGCACAGACGCCGAGGGGTCGCCAATGGGAGGTGGGGGCTCGGCAGGGCCCGGGCAGCAGCCCGATGTCAGGAGTACCCCTCACCCGGGGGAGCGAGGCCAGGCTGTCTGCCGGGCACCCAGGCACACAAGCTAACACCTCTGGACTGCAGGACACTCTCCTGAGCCGTTACTCTCTCAAGAGCTTCTGTTTCTCTGGATAGGTCAAGTGGTATTTACCATACTCAAATTAAAACATGAAAATTTAAATTATTGTTTACTAATTCATCTAAAAACACTGCTCAACCCATTTTATGCTAGCTAGCACGCTATTTACCAGCGAGAGACTGGCAGGCGATGCAACAGGAGATGTTTTGCTGGAAGCATGTGAAGAAAATCTGACCTCATGTAGACATGTGCTTGGACAACATGGGACCCCTGGGACCCCTGAAAGGGTCGCAGGGACCCCAGGAGCCCTCGGGGTACACTCGGAGCTGCTGCAGCACATGTGTGCAAGCCGGGACATGCATGGGCAGCTCCACGAGGACACACACCCAGCCTCAAACCTGGCTTGCACTTTCCTCAATGTTTCTGTGTCACAAGAACAAGCACAGAGACACCACACTTCTGTGGTTCAGAACACCCGTCACGGGAACCAAGACCTAGGCCTGTTCCCACAAGCCGGACGTCGCGGGTGCTGTCAGGGAGGCATAAGCCGGGCTGTGCAGGCCCACACGGGGGCCGCAGGCTGTCCCTGCAAGGGACTGTCACTCACCCTGAGGCTGCCCACCCCGAGGCTGACTGGCATGGCTGTGCTGCCAAGCTCTGCTCTGCACCCAGTTGCCCCAGACGACCCCCCCTCCACCGCAGGCAGCCTCCAAGGGGCTCCACGGTGGGTTTCAGGCGCAGGCCGACACCTGGCTGGGAACAAGTTGGTGCAGCCACCACATGAGGCCTGACGGGCACTTACTCTGCAGCCACCTCTCACGCCTCAGCTTCAGCTTCTCCTTCTTGGGCAAAATCACCTTCACCTCCGCACCTGGGGCAGAACACAGGCGATAAGTCAAGCATCTCGGATGGATATTCTGCAAGAACAGAAAAAACACAAACAGGCCGTGGGCCTGGCCCCACAGTTCCAAGCAGATATCTGCCGACATCCTTGCTGGCAGGCTCCAGTGACCACAGGCCCTGCCCGGCCCCAGCACACACCGAGGCCCAACAGCCTTGAGCACTGGCTGCGACATAACTGCTCAGCACGGAGGCCGCGGTGAATGAGGCGGCGCAAACGCTGGAGGCAGCAGGCAGAAGCTGGGGCAGAGACCGGTGGGCAGCAGGTCTCCCCAGGGCCTGGCTCCCCAAGTCTGCACATCGGGGTTCGGGGCTGGCCGGCCGCCTCCGCAACGCTCAGTGCAGCTGGGGAGCCGCAGGTGAGGGCCAAATGAAGGCCTCAGCCACACCACGGGCCCACCCGGGTACATGAGGACGCCCCTGTGCCCTCATCCCTTCCTATTCCCATCCCGCTGGTCCCAGCGGCTGCCAGGGGCACCAAAAGCACAGTCAGCTCTTATTCCCAGGGGACACCCTCAACCTCTGAAGACCCCCTGTGAGCCCCATTCTGAGGACCAGGTGGGCCACCCCAACCCCTCTGTCCATTCCCTGTGGTCTCTGGGGCCCTCCTCTTCCTAACCAACAAGAGGGAATGGGGCAGGGCAGGATGAGGAAGCATCTAGAATGTAATGCAACATCCCACACCCGGGTCACACTGAGCCTGAAGCTCACCCCGAGGCCTCAGCCGGCCCTGCTGGGTTAGAAGGCGTGCAGGGAGCCCGTGTGCTGCAAACCGAGGCTGGAGCAGGAGCTGGTCTGCGGGAACACGGGTAAAGAAGGCACCGTGCCCCGCAGCACCGTCCACCCTGTGCAGGATTCCACAACTGGTGAGGGGGGCCTTGCAGGAAGTGGTAACAGGACAAAACCAAAAACCCTAACCAGGCCAAGTCCTGAGGGCCAGGCATCCACTAGGGCTTGGCTGGGGGTGAGCCAGGGCTCTGCCCCAGGGGCATGCAGAGGGGTCAAGGCCACCCTGCCCACCACAGCAGCAGGAAGACATGCTCCCACATTGACTGGCTTCCTGCCAAGCTCACCGGGAGTCGGGGACCCAGGGCCATGACCGCCTGGGGCCCTTGCACACAAGTGGTGAGTGGCACAGAGAGGGCTGCCCCAGAGCACCTCACAGCTGCCTGGTGCAGGGGGCTCAGGGGGCATGACAGCAGGTGTTGGTGGGGACCCAGCCTCCGGGCTCAGGCTGGCCTGGGAGCTCTGCAGCACCGACCTCCATGGGGGCAAAAGGCAGCCACGAAGGAGCCTATGCCAGAGGCCCCCAGGCTCTGAAGGTACGGCTGCAGCCCCCAACGGGCCACCACCACACAGCTGGCTGCACAGGTAGCACGCTGCCCAGCCCCAGGGGCACCACCTGTGGAGACCGCATGCAAGCAGGTTCCTGGACGGGGCAGTGCACAACCTCGCTGCTTGGCATCCACGCAGAGGTCCAGGGGGCACACACCGAGTCCACGGCCCCCCCGGGCCCCCCCCCGTCTCACCCAGGCCCCCATCCTGGATGCAGCTTTGCCTCAGCCCCACTCTTTCTCAAGCTGCTCCTAGGAGGTTTGCTCCCATATTCCTTTCCTACCTGATTCAGAGAACTTGTGCTTTCCTACTCATCCTCAAACATTAAGTTTACTGGTTTTATTTCCCAAATGAAATCAACTCTTGGAATTATTCAGATTTCTGTGACATTTTATTGGTTGAAATTCCTGTTTCTTTGCCTTCATTTCTGCCCTGATCTTGTTGGGTTCTTTCTCTTCTCTCTCACTCTCCGAGCTGGACACTGAGCCTGCCCCCGTCCCTTCCTCCCGGGAGCGTGGGCCGTGCACAGGAGGCAGTGAGTTTGGGCGCCACCCCATTTGGAACGCAGCTTCTCGAGACACCTTACTGTCCTGTTCCCCGCTTCAGGAACCCCACAGCTGTCCCCTTCTCTATTACCTGACTCACTGTTCTCTCACCTGTGCTCAGTCCGCGGACGCCCCTCTGACCTCCCATGGTGCCAGCCCTTCCCGCCGCCTCTCGCCGAGGCGCATGTCTGAGCCGCGCCGTCTTCCCCAGCTCTGCTGTCCTGCCCCTCCCCAGGATCCTGTGGCCCACGGGCCTGCTGTCCACCTTTTCATGGCACACTAGCCAACCCTCTTCCTCACTCCACAGCACAGCATTTGGGGGGAGGGTGTGTGCCGGTTCCTTCCTCTTTTGGGGTATCTCAGAGTCTCCCACAGTGATCTCACAGTGCCTGCCTTCGGACGGGAAGGTCAGCTCTGCGGGCACAGGAGTGTTTATCCGTCTTCCCCTGATGTCCTCTGAAACTGAGAACGGAGCAGAGCTTGCAGCTCTGAACGAGGCCGTGCAGGCGGCACTGCCCTGCTGCCTCTGAGCAAGGTGGGCACGGCCTGGGGACCCCACTCAGGCCAAGCTGGGGTGACAAAGCTCCTGGGGCGCCGGCTGGGGTAGGCGCTCAGCCTCCCTCTCTGGCCAGCTGGGGGTGGCCCCTCGTCACTCCTCTGCCCAAGGCACCAACAGCGTTTCCTGCCAAGCTGCCAAGACCACTGTTCCCATCCAGGCTCCGTCCCACTGCCCCGTGGAGAGAGTGGGCTCAGGACCCTCCCGCTGCCGACCCTCCTCCCAACTGCGCCCTTCCAAGGGAGGGTCACGGGATCTGACCCCCTCAGGGAGCCACGCCCTTCAAACAATGCTCTCCTTTCTGGAAGCTTCCCCCAGGCTCTGTCCCTTTGGTCCCACTCTCGCTCTGCCTGGCAGCCCATCTGCACGTGTTGTTCCAAGGGTTGAGGGCACTTTGGAGTTTGAGAAGATATAGTCCTTCTCATCCACCCCAGGCTCAGAAGCCGCTGCTCCTCGAAAGCAGGGCCCCGGGGAAGGGCGGCACTGCCAGGCCGGGGGGGCAGCTGTGGCAGGCAAGTGACAGCTGGACCCTCTGCTCTGAGCCCCACCCTCTGCTGCACCCCACTCGCGCCAGACTCGAGGGCACAGAGGGGCCACCAACACCCTCCGACTGGGCTCGGTGCCCCCGGGCCGGAAGTGCCGCCCGGGAGGGGTGAGTCACCCCCGCAGGAGAGGGTGAGTCAGAGCAGGCGCTGCAGGGCTCCACAGCCAGAGGAGGGGTCGCCCCGGCGCCCCGCGCTCCATGGGCAGGCCACCCTTCCATCACACGCGCTCATTCGCCAGGGAACCCGCAACGGCCTCCTCTGTTACTTTAAAATTAACCCACCCTCCCCTGCCCCGGGACAGCGCTGCGCTGGTGGCTGCAGCTGGACATCTCAGCTACCTGGTGGTGGCCGGCAGGGTAGGGGCGCTGGCAGCTCCCTGCAGGGGCCAAGCCACATGGCAGCCCCAGGCCCTGGCCAGAGGTGCTGACGGATCCACCCAGGGCAGCTCAGGAAAGGACCAGAAGGAACCGGATGTGCCCGGCTCTGAGCATAGACACACGGTACACATGTGTGCTGCATCCAAGGCTGGGTGCTCCGGCCGCCTGGGGGGCTCAGGGGCTGTGCTGAGGGCCAAGGGTCCCCTCTGCTGACCAGCACCTGGGCACGCTGAGGCCTGGGGCTCCTGGCCACCCACTGGCCAAAACCTCCTCCACACGGGCTTGTGAGGCATCGGTCAGTCCCCAGAGCTGACTGAGGTAACTGGAAAAAGCTGCTTCTCTTCAGCCCGGCTTTCCCTAGCACCACCCTCCCACCTCCCCACAGCACCCCAGCACCAGCTGCTCCCCAACTGGTGACCAGGGGGGCAGGACACACCTCCCTGCCCCTCCTCCCTCCCAAGGAAGGCCGGCTCTGCCTGCCCCACCCCCAGCTGGCCTGGCTCCTGTCACACCCCAAGGCCTGTCCTCCTTCCTGGTGCCTTCCCACCAGCCCTGCTCTGTGGCCTCCGCGCCCCTCCCCAGCTCCGCCTCCTCCCTTGCCACCATCTCCAAGTCCAGCAGCCCCTCCATCCCCACCCTAGCCATTCTCCCCTGCTGTCCCACTGTCCACTCTCCCTCTGCATGTGGCAGATCTTTCTGGTACAAATGCATGTTGCTATTTCTCCCACTGCAGAGCCCTCTCCAGAACCCCCACCACCACTACTGCCCAGTGCCTTCCCCCTCTGCGGGCCAGCTCCTAGGAGGAGCGCCCCCCACAGACTGCTCTGCAAGGCACCCCCACTCACCGTACCCCTAGGCCCAAAAGCACAGCCTCACCCTCACTCACCATACCCCCCACCCCCCACTCACATCCCCCAGATCCACAAGCACAGGCTCACCCCCAACTCACCATGACCCCCCCCCAAGTGCTCCACACAGACCCCCAATGCTCCTGTCCGTGTACCCCTTTAAGGGGCAGGGACTTGTCCCAGCGTCAGCCCCAAGGTCAAGGGATTGCTGAGAACCTCCCACAGGGGACAGCTGGAAGGTGGGAGGGGCAAGGGCACAGAACCCCGCTTGCCGTGAACCTCCAGGGGCCTCTTGGCCCAACTCTTGTTTCCATGGTTTTCATATCCACAGAAAACCAGAGAAACAAGTGCCACGAACCCAATGGCCCCTGCGCTCAACTCGCCCGTCACCACGTTTCTCCGGCCTGCACTGTCCGCTCTCTGCACGCGCGTCCTCCAACCCCAGAGGACAAGGCCCAGCCACGGCGCCGGGACCCTCAGCAGCCGGCCCGGCCTGGCCCACATACGCACTGCCTCAGAAGTTCCAGAAGGTTTTATAATCTTCTTAAAAAAAGAATCTTTGAAACAATATATTTTTAAAAAATCTTTTTAGAAAAATTCTCAAATCTTAAAAAAATTTTTTTTAATCTTTTCAATTTTTTTAAAAAAAATCTGCCTCAGAAGTTTTTAAAATTTTTTCCATCTGGGACCTACCAAGGCTCAGGTGCTGTCTCCCCACCTCCTTTCTCTACAAGAACCCCCACCAGTTGTTTCTGGCAACACCGACTCTCGGGGCCCCACGTTCAGGCCGCTGGACGGAGACCGTGGGCTGGACAAGGAGGGGGCCCTTCGGCCTCGGCAGGCCAGGGGGGGCCGGGCAGCAACTGGCCTTGGTGACTCTCTTCTCTGAGAGTCTCTGAGGGACCCACATGGGCTGGGGCCAGCATGAGGAGAGCCACCGAGGGCCACACAGAGCCCCCACCCTCGGTGCCGACGTGGGCAGGAGTCAGGGGAGCGCGTGGGTGGCCCAGGGAGATGGGGTGCGGATCAGAGGGGCCCACGCTACTCCCTCGGGTCTCTGGCAGCAGGGTGGGTGGATTTCAGAATAGCTGCCAGTGGGTGCTCCAATTCCACGGCCTATGGCGTCAATTCAGAAAGATGATGCCCCCCCTGGGTTCTCACAACCGCGGGGAAAGAGGCCTCTGACAAGCTGAGACGGGCACGAGGCCAGTGACACGTTCCCTGGTCCCCACCCGGCCACGAGTGGACAGGACCAGCTTCCTGGGTGAGCAGGAGACGCGTCCCGAGGGTGGCAGCAGGCTCGAGGGATCCGGCCCTGAACCCGAGCACTGCGATCTGACCCTGCTCCGGCTGACACCAGGGCTGCAGCACAAGGGCACCCAGAGAAACAGAGGACTGCCGGGACGGGAAGCAGAGGGCCCGGGCAATGCCTAGCGCTGGCCCCAGGGTCTCTGCAAGTCCACCCCACTTTCCAGGACGACTCACCCTCCCTGCGATGGCACGGCCCCCTACCCAGAACATGCTCCAAGAGCGTGCCCTCCTCGTGTGCCTGTAACGGGCCCAGGGTGCTCAGAGGAACAGAGCAGGCAAGCAATGTAGGGAGAACAGGGTGACCCCACCAGGCGACCAGAGACTCTGTGTTTCCAGAGCATGTGCACGGCCCCTGTGAACCAAGCCTCCCCGGGGTCCAGTCCCCACTCCCAGAGCTCTGAGCCCTAGACGCTCGCAGCCTCCTGCTTCAACCCCCGAGGGCTGGGTGCTGCAGGCAACCCACCCCCTCACCAGAGAGGAGGGGCTGGCACTTTCCCATCATCCTCGGCGTCTCCTGTTGCTGGCCAAGCCCAGCTGCTCAGGGAGGGGCAGGGGGCAGAGGTCAGGGTGAACAGAAAAAGCAGATGGGGAGGCCAGCCCAGAGCTCATTCAGGGCGGGCACCCAGGACACACACTGCTCTGGCCGGTCCAAGCCCCCAGGGTGCAGACACTATACCTCAGCATGACACCCCCACAGTGGACCCCAACACTGCACCCCCGCGTAACACCCAACGCACCCAACACCATACACACTGCTGTGTGCAGCAGTCGGGAGCAGCCCAGGGGAGGGCGAGGAGAGCCTCAGCGAGGCCCTGCACGGGGTCAGAGGCTGTCGGGGGAGAAGGGGTCCACAGCCAGTGCGGGGTACAGGGCCAGGGGGCTCAGGCTGTCGGGGCAGTGAGGAGGCCCCCGTCATTGGTGGATGGGAGCAGGGCCTGGAGACGCTCAGTGTCACGGGGACAGCAGCTGTGCCTGGGCTGCACCCCTGGGACGCGCCCGGCCAGCCACCACCCGGGTCTCCTGCCTCCGGGGTCCCCGCCCCTCCCTCCAGGTCCCCACCCCTGAGCATTTCAGGTGTCCCTACCGCACTCTTTCCAGAGGCCCGGCTGCTCCCCTGGTGCCAGGGATAAGGTGACGCCCCGTGAAGCCAGAACCCAGAGCACCCCGGCCAGCGGGTGGGTGACCAGATGAGCCAAGACGCCCGGCCCGCACTGAGACGGCAGCGCCCCACCTGCCCACCTGCCACCTCACAGGGCTGTGGCTTCTCCCCAGCGCCACTTGCCTTTGTGTGTGTGACACACGCACACTTCTGTGTCCAGAAAGACTCTCCCTTGTGCTGCGTTTCTCTTCGTGGTGAGCGAGCCCCCACTCCCGCTCCAGCCACTTTCTCCAGTGGAAGAGACTTGGCTGGCAGCTGGGGCGGTGGCCACACACTGCAGGTTTTAAACCACCTGCCACCTGGGACCTGCACTTCTCACCAGGCCCATGTTGTTACCAGGGGACTCCAAAGACAAGCAGGGTCCACAATGGCCCCAAGACAAACAGCTCTCAGCTCCTCCGATCCCAGAAGCCAGGTGGAGGGAGGGGCCGGGGAGGGTTCATGGAAATGAGATGGGACATGGGGGGATGGGACTTGGGGGGATGGGGTGGGGGTTGGGGAGAGAGGGTAAGGGGACATGGGGGAGTGTGGGGATGGGGAGACTGGGTGTGGGGGAGTCGTGGGGTATGGAGGCTGCAGGGCAGGGAGGCAGGGCTGGGGGCATCGGGCATCGGGCTGGCTTGGGCCTGGGTCATGGGCCCCCCGTTGGCTGCTTCTGCCATGTGGCCAGAGCAGCCTGCACCTCCCCGTGAGAGAGGGACAGCGCGCAAACTGGGGCGCCGGTTATTTCAAATTCCCTCTGACATGAACAGCTGAAAGGCAGTGGCGTTTGAGGCTTGACTTCTAGACACTCAACCAGGCCAGCTGCCCCACCCCCACCCCCCGCTGACCCTGATCATATCCTCATGAAAAGGGGAGACACGTTAGAATAAAATGAACCTTTACTCTTTATTCCAATAAAGGGAGCCACTCGTAACCCACACGGCTGTGTTTCTGTGTCTCTGAGTCAGCGTGAAGGCTCCCCCAGGCACCAGCCAGGTGCTTTTAAACGCAGGGAACCCCAGCAGCACAGCTGGCGGGAGGTGCTAACCTGTTGGAGGTACGTGTGATGGTTGGGTTCACGTGTCCACTTGGCCAGGTGATGGTGTCCAGGTGTCTGGTCAAGCAAGAACTCACCTGTTACTGTAAGGACGTTTGTGGCTGGTTAATAAACCAACAGGCTGGTTTATTGACGCATCAGTCAACTGGCTGCAGCTGTGACTGATGACGTCAATGAAGGGGTGTCTTCCACAAAGAGAATGGAGTCAGGTGGATTTAATCCAATTAGCTGAAGACTCTCCAGTGAGACAGAGGACTTCACTACTTCGGCTGGCCAACAAAGCATTTCCTGAAGAGTTCATCGAAGTTGCCAGTTCGTTTCCTAAGGCGTTCGTCAAACACCCTCATCAGAGTTGCCAGTTTGCTGCATGCTCTATGGAATTTGGACTTGTGCATACCCACAGTTGGGCGAGGCACTTTTATAAAACCTTTCATTAGATATCTTTTGTTGATTCTGTTTCAATAGAGAACCCTAACTAATATAGTGCAGTTAGCAGCAAAGCACATGCCTTAGGATCCAACGGGACCATGAGAAAACCCAGTAGCTAAGGGACGTTTCTGTAGTGCCGTCAAGAAGCCAGGCCTTTTGTCACATCCCACGATCCAGGGGAGGTCTGGGCAGAGCATAGGCAGGGGATGTGGCTTGCACAACTGCGTCGGAAGTACGCTCACGGGGCCCAGGTGGCAGGTGAGATGCTCAAACAGCACCGCCGCTTCCTCCCACCGCAGCCTAAACGCAGTTACAGGGGCACTCCTAACTCGTCCTGCTACGCGATCCTCCTGCACACATAGCAGGTGCTTTACTGTGATGTCCACTTTACTGTGGTGGTCTGGAGCCAAACCTGCTGTATCTCCACAGCAGATAATGGGATAGAATCGAGAGTCCAGACATAAACTCACATGTCCACGGCCAAACGATTTTCAACAAGGGGCCAAGGCCACTCACTAGGGAAAGAACTGTGGTGCTGGGACCCCCACATGCACGGGAATGAAGCTGGAGCCCCACCTCACCCCACAGGCAGAAGTCTCCTCCAGCTGCTAAGAGCTAAACTGTAAAACTCTCAGAAGAGTTGGAACTCTTCATGGCCTCTAATTAGGCAAATTTCTTAAATATGACACCAAAAGCCCGAGCAACAAGAAAAGTAAATCAAAACTTAAAAGTTTTGTGCAAAGGCCACTGCCAAGGAAGTAAAAAGACAACTCGCAGAATAGGAGAAAATATTTACAAATTATATTTCTGAAAAGAGCCTAAGTATCCACAATATATAAAGAACTCTTGCAACTCAATTATAAAAAGACAAACAACCTAATTTAAAAATGTGCAACAGCTTTGACCAGACATTTCTCCCAAGACCATCTAAAAATGACCAACAAGCACAGGAAAAGATGCTCAACGTCATCAGCGGTCAGGGAAATGCAAATCACAACCACGACGAGACCCACCTCATGACCACTGCGATGGCTGTAAGAAAAATTCCCCACACACTGTAGGTGACTGTAAAATGGTGTGGTGACTCTGGGAAACAGCTCGGCAATTCCTCAAAATGTTAAACACAGAGTTACCGTATGACCCTGCAATTCCACTCCTAGGCGTATGCCCAGAACTGAAAACACGTCCACGTGAGAACGTCTATGTTCACAGCGGCGTTATTCACAGCAGCCAAGCAGCAGAACCCACCCAAGTGCTCATTAACTGGTGAATGGGTAAACCGAGGTCTATCCACATGCAGAGCATTATTCCGCCACAAAATGAAAGGGCGTTCCAACACATGCTCCAGCAGGTGAACCTGGAAACCCTGGGCTCAGCGGAAGGAGCCAAGTACAAAGGCCAGGTGTGCTGCAACCCCGTTCTCGTGCAGTGCCCAGGAGAGGCAGCTCCACAGAGACACAAAGCGCAGAGCAGGGCCCAGGGCCTGGGGGAGGAGGTATGGCGAGTACCTACCAAGGGGTGCAGGGTTTCTTTTGGTGTTAAAGGGTTTTGGTATTAGACAGTGAAGGATGCATGACATTGAAATATACTAAAAAACCCTAAATTGTATACTTTAAAACAGTTAAAATGGTGAATTTTATCTCAATTTTTTTAAAAAAAGGAAAGAAAAATGACAGCAGTTACAGAATTGGCCAGTTAGGGAAAAGATAAAGCTGGAATCCTCAACCTCACTCCATGTGCCAAAATAAGATCCCAATGGACTAAATGCAAAAATAGAAAAACAAAGCCATAAAAGTACTACAAAAAGACAGAAATTACAAAACTAATCTAAATAAAACACTAGGAAACATAAATTTGACTATAAACTTAAAACCTCTGCAAATAAAAAAATCTTATGAACAAATTCAAAAGGAACTACCAATGAGACAGAAACATCTGCAGAACGCAAAAAAAAAAAAAAAAAAAAAAAATTTGCCTAATTAGAAAAAAAAAATGCCTCCTTCTATACCAACAGCACTTTCAAACCAATAACACTAAAATCCTAATAGAAAAATAGGGGAAGGGCACAAACGGGCTGCTAACAGAGAGATTATGGTACTAAACCCTCATCCACAGGGAGATGCCATTTCAACACCCAGACCCCGGTGCTCAGCAATGTGCGGGGAGGGGCGCGGACAGGGGCTCCCGCGGCAGGGCCGGGCTGGTCCCAGCCAGGAAAGGCACCGTCCCCCCAGGCACAACCCACTGCGCTGGCCTCGTGGTCCCGAAGGGCCCACGCTCCCCCTCCCCAAGGGCAGGCTCTCTCCCACCTCCAGAGCGCAGAGCCCCGCAGGTTCTAGAGAGGAGGTGGGGCTGCGCCCAGGCTCCGCAGGCTCTTGCCCCCGCTCTTTCCCGCAAGGACACCTGCTGTGCCCTGGAGACGGCCTTCCTGCAGCAGGGTGGGTTTGGCCACAGTGACCGTGATTCCTGGTGAATTCCAGGCCCCACAGGGTCTGGAAGATGAAGGGGGTGCTGCAGGCAGTCCTCATCAGTGTCAGGTGTGGTGCAGGCACCCGGCCTCCAAGAGGAAAGAGCCCTTGGGGTGCTGGCCCACAGTGAGCACACTGGGCGGCCGAAGGGCTCCCAGGCCCCGTCCCAAGGACGCAGGGGTCTGCCTGCTGCCTGTCCCACGGGCCTGGGGCCTCACCCACCACGAGCCCAGTGTCTGTCTGTGTTTGCTGAAAGGATGGCCTGGGAAGGGCTGGTAAGAAGAGACCCTCCCAGGAGTCCGCAGGGACCCCCCATCCCCGTCAGCAGCCCTCGCCGACACTCCCAAGCGCGCAGCACACACTGGAGACACACAGGACCCAGAATGCGGCAGCAGCCCCCTGCCAGGACCGATCTGAAGACCGATCACCCGCATGTTCTAGAGAGCCCTAACTTCACCCATCCTGCTTGAGCATCCCACTAGGGTCTGGAAAAAACAGCCAGCGCCACTGTGCCCAAAGGAGGCGCAGCCAGAAATCCCAGGGCCAATGGCTCATTTCAAACGCTGCGTCCCAGGGCCCCCAGCCTCCCACCACGTGCCCCCAAGTTTCTATTTGAAAACTGTGAGCCCATGACTTCACCAGAGCCCGAGCCGGCCTTGGCCCCCACTGTCAATGATGTGGTGATGAGCAGACGGCCTGGCAGGGGCTGCCAGCACGGGCTCCACAAACAGCAGAAGTATGCGCCAGCCTGAAATAGCTCCAGCACCCCCACCCCCACCCAGCCCACGTGCTCAGCTGGCAGCTCCCCTTCTCTGAGCAGGAGGGGGTCCAAGCACAGGGATGTCTGTGTCCACATGGCAGCACCCCAACCAGGGAGCAACCCCAAATGTCCAGTTCCGTCACAGGACCATGGCTGGGGCACACCGTTTCAGAGACCGTGTGCCCTTTGGGAAGAAGGTTCTGGAGTGACTGCAAACAGATCCTATACAGGGGAGAGGAGGGCATGCTCTGGGACCCCCTCATCTGGTCATACGGTTTAGAGCACCTGTAGGTCGAGTCCCCTCTGTGAGAGGCATTTCAGGGAAGGCACAGGGGACCCCAAGTACCCCACTGATGGGGCTGCCGCTCCGCCTCCCACGATGCCCAAACCCCACACCTAGCTCCCCCTACCACGTGCCCCCAGATGCCCTGTCCCCCCACACCTGGCTCCCTGCACCAGCACCTGCCCCCACAAGGCCCGTCCCCAACACCCAGCCCCCTCCCCCCAACAGCCATGTTCACCTGCAGGGTCACCCCCAGGGCCACGTTCACCCTGACCCCCAATCCCGTCCTCTCCATGGGCCACCTCCATGAGCAGGCCATTCCCTGCCATGCCCCAAGAAGAGGAAATGCATGGCTGATCCTCAGCCACACTGGCACACGTGGACATCTGGGTCTCTGTTAGCAATGATGTCCTGGGGCCAGGGGTACCCCGCCTTGCCCTATGCCAGACCCCTATGCCAAGAGGCTGGAGGGCAGAGAGCCCACTGCCTGCACCCCAGGGCAGACACGTGCCAAGGAGGTGGGAAGGCCAGGGAGCAAAGGGGGCTCCACCCTCCATCCAGCAACCCCACAACCCGTGCACGGGCCGGCAGCACCCCACCCTGGACTCACCTTCAGAGAGAGGCTCCACACAGCTGACTAGCTCACTTTGTTTTAAATTTGGGGGTGGGAAGGACATGAGTAAGGAAAATACTCTCTGTGACTTCTGTCATAACCCTGACTTCAAGGCTGCAGGGAAAGGGGGGAAATCTTACAAAGAGCTGTGTTTACAAAGGTCCCCCAAGAGCCCCCTCCCCACCCCGATTCGGAGGCCACCTCGTGAGTAGGCAGGATAGGAACCTGCCTCCGCCTCACCCAACCTGGGCTTCACCCAGGAAAGGCAGCAGCGAGCCACCCTGTGCCTGCACGGGATGAGGCCCCTCACCACCCATCCAGGGGCCTTGGGGCGGTCCCGGGGAAGGCCAGCCCATCTCGGCAGACCCTGCACTCAGCGTGGAGTGCCCTGGCATCTCCCCATGCATCCCCAATCCGCCACCTCTAGGACACTCTGCAGCCCCAGCTGGGAGTGCTGGGAGAAGCCCAGGGAGCGAGCGCCACGTGGCCTCTAGTGGGAGACGGAGGCAAACATCACCATGAAGACACAAATGACGCTGGGGCCAAGGAGCTTGGTCCTGCCACCTGCCAGTGGTGCAGCCCTGCCAGCCTCAGGGCCGTGGACATCTTACAGCGGGTGAACGATGGCAGCTGGAGGGTCACACCCAGCCCTGGCCTCTGCCTTCGGCTCCCTCAGCAGCACCCACACTCGCACACACACACAATCACTTCCCGCAGGCGCTGTGCACTCAAGCCTTAACAGACCCCTATCCTCCAAACGGGGAGCCTCTTCCTAGGATGGAGCTCCGTGAACGTGACGACACAGGAAATCGCTTTGGGACGGAACAAATGAACACGACGGGGTGGGGGTGGGGGGTGGCGTTCCCACGTCACTCGGCAGAATTAGAGTCAGACCAGCGACCAGGAGCTCCGGGAGGCCCAGCTTAAAACGAGAGCCACACCATGGGGGAGGAGGGGGCTCGGGGTGAAAGTCTGCATTCTCCAGGGGAAGGGCTCGTGGACGAGACCCCCAGGACCAAGTGCAAGGCAGAGGGGCAGCTAGGGGTGCTGCGAAGTATCTTCTTGTGTTTTCTTTCCTTTTCTCATACTCTTGTTCTAAGTATTAAAAAAAATACATTTACAAATTCTCAAGTATGTACACGCAAACAACCATATGTATATGTGGACAACCACACGCACACACACTCGTGAACTACATCATGAGCGTGCTGCCTGCAAGCAGGAGGCCAGCTCCAAGGCCCGCGGGTGTCCCCATTCTCTGGAATCACGTGTCTGGTGTTAAGCCTCATGTCCCTTTTCTCCTGCATTTGGTCTTCCAGATACAGTAGGTCCTCGTTTTGCATTCCAAGACCCTTCGTTTATGTTGAAAATTGTGTGTAATCACGAACCCCATTATTTAATAAGTATTTCTTACACAAACATACCTATCACACATTTTTTAATAAAGGATATAAACACTCCAGTAACAATAAGTAAATAAATTAATCACAGAAAAATTTTAAAATTTTAGTTCTCTCTCTGCCTTTATGTTTTCGCTTGCCAACTGCGCATACCTGAGTTCATTTAAAACGAGGTCCTGTTTTGACTTGAAGGGTCTCCAGTGACCCCCTCAAGAAAGCACCTGCCTCAACTGCCCACAGGCGGCTGAGTGTGGGCTGAGACAGGCAGGCCCTGAGCCAGCCCACCCACGGGCCTGGGCAGCACCGGCCCCTGTCCAGGCCATCGGCCCACCAGGGCAGTCCCTGGCTGTCCCCCAGCCTGTACTCAGCTCTGGAGGGCCCAGACCACCCTGGGCCATGGGACAGGCAGGGGCCTGACCCCCAGGCACTGGCCCAAGAGCCGAGTGGGGGAGCTTCTGTGACCTCTGTAGAGAGCTGAACGCAGGGCCCGGAACAGGCCGGGCCGACACGGCACCATGGCCCGCCGCCACGCACAGTCCCATTCCTGAGCCAGCCTCGGAGAGGCGCAGCTGCCTTTGGAGCTGACAAGTCCCCACTAATCAGAGCAGACAGGTGTCCTGAGGCCACGGCTGCCCTCGCCCTTACTAAGCAGGCCACTGAGCAGGCGCTGCCATTGAAGCCCAAGACACTCTTTCCACATGACCAGGGGCCCCCCACCCTCGCCCTGCAGGACGCAGACCTGGGGCCAGCTGGGAGCTGAGAACACCAAGGCCCAGGAACAGCCAGCAGAGAGAGGCGCACGGGGCAGGGCCAGGGCAGTGAGTGCTTGGACGTGTTCGCGCCCACAGAGGAGGGCCTGTCCACCCAGCCTGGCGGGGATGCCCCTTGGACAGGGCAGACCGCTGAGCTCAGCACCCGCAATCCAAGGGGTCTGCAGTTCAGGGAGCTGCCAAAGGCAGTCCGGGGACATAAGCCACCCCCAAATGCAGAGACCCCCGAGGGGTGCAGAGCCAGCTGAGCACACCATGAGTGCTGCACCTCACACAGCGTCTCCCCCATGCTCGAGGCAAGCAGGGCCTTCTGGACACACGGGGCCTTTGCGGCACCCAGGAGGCAGATGGACCCTTCCTCAGGTGCAGGGTCAGCGGTTCCAAGGGGGCCCCAAACAATGAATTCCACCCCCAAAGCCCCCTTGACCCCAGGCTCCTGTGAGGCCCTGCTCTGGCCGCCCGCTTCACTGACTCCCTCAGCTGGTGCGTGGCCTCCAGCAACACCCGAGCCCGAGTCAGCAGAACGAGGGGCGCACGGCTGCTGACACATTCCCTGAGCACTTACTCCCTGCCGGGAACAGTCTTACGCAGTCTCCATCTTTAACTGATTCAAACCACAGAGCAGGTAAATCTCAGGAAGGAAATACTCTCATCACCTGCATCTTACCGACGTGGGTGTGGGAGCCACTGGCTGGGGAAGCCCAGGCTGGCACTGGTGCCTGAAGCCCGTTCCTGCCCCCGGGGCCCTCCCCACACCTCAGAGACCCAGACCCCGGCCCCGAGGCCACCATGCAGCTCCCAAGCCTGCCCAGCGGGACGTCTGGGTCACCTCGTGCCGGGCTACCCGAGCCACAGAACACAGCACGCTCGCACCCCGAGGCCTCCCCGCCCCACCCCTGCGGCTCTCAGGCCTGGACCCCAGAACTCCCAGACTGAGAAGGGGTCGCTCTGTCACCCTGACCCCTCTGCCGAGGGTGATTTCCTGGGAAGGGACGTGTGGGCTCCTCCTGCAGAGCCATCCTCCGTGGGCATTTTCTGTAGCCCCCAACTCACAGGGGAGGCACAGGGTGGTCAAAACTTCTGCCTATGGCGCGGGGGATCCTGCCTTGGAGCGCAGGGGATCTTGCCTGGGATCCAGCCTCGGGCCAAGCAGCCGGGCGCTGCCACCTGGTGGGCGCTGGCAGAACTGCAGCGACTGGAGAGGCTCCCAGAGGGGGACAGCGCACGGAGCAGGCAGCCAGGGCTTCAGGACCTTCACCAGACAGGACAGACAGCAGAGCAGAGAGGACAGAAAGATGGAGAGGGCTCTCGGTTCCCTAGAAGCCCAGTCAGCAGTCCTGAGCTGTCCCTTCCAGGACCCCGTGTGGCCCACCGATAAGCCACACATGAGAACAGGATCTGGGTGCCATGGAAGGCAATGGCCGCGCCTGTGCAGGCAGACTTAGGGCGCAGGCCACCTCCCAGCCATGCGCCACTGAAGACAGCCCCAGGGTTCGCAGAGGTGCCACCAACTGCCCTCTTCCCAGGCCGCAGCCCGCACCACACGGAACCATCTGGCCACTCGCACCCATCCACACAGCCCCCCGTGAGGAGGAGCCGCACGCCCCCCCCCGCCCCCGCCCCTTCCAGCCCGCGGCGCCAACAATGCTGGACACCGGGTGGTGCCGCCCCCACCACCACTATTCACAATGGACAAACTTTATTTACCACTCAGGGCTTAGGTCCAAAACCCAGCCCCAAACTCAGCCAACCCGGCCAGACCACGAGACCACCCCCGACACCCGCGCCTGCACTGACTGCACAGGGCTGCGTTTACCCAGCAGCCACGGAATCGAGCACCGCGGGGTCACCTGACGATGAGGGATCCTGTAGGTTTGCAAGGTGAGATCACAGGATTGTGGATACACTTACGGGGACTTCTTAAGAGCCCTAAGAAACATGTACTGTACAATTTGTGGCTGAAATGCTGCAAAGGTGTTGGTTTCAAAATAACTCAGTTCATATGAGCCAAAGGCAGGTGATGGCTACAAGGGGACTGTTTCATGGGTCACATCTTTTTGTCTCTCTTTTCCTTTACTGCAACCTCCTTTTCTGTACAGCTGACCTTTCGTGACGTATCCAACTGATCCCTTTCTCACTACCATGCTTTTATCCATTCTGCCAACCTGGGTCTTTGGACTGGGGATTTAACCCGTTAGCATTCAGCATTACTACCGGAAAGCAATGCTCTCTTCAGCAGTGCTGTCCTTTGGTTTTCACATGTCTTATCTACAGGGATTCTTTATACCAACCTTTTAGCTTCAGTAAATGTTCAAATTTCTCCATAATGAGGAAACGTTTTAAAAACTGCACAGGCTACCTCAAAACACGCTCAGACCCGTGGCGTGAACAAGCCTAAGCCAGTGGGTGTCGGGGTGCTCAGAGCCCGGTCCCCAGGCCCCCCACCGCTCACCTCTCCTGACGGAGGCCACGCTCCTTGTGTCCAGGTCCAGCCTCTGCACCAAGGCGCGGGGGTCTATCTCGGTCTTGGCGAAGATGTCAGTGCTCACGGACGCCCAATCCTAACCCCCCAAAAAAGGAAAGAAGAGACAGCATGAGATGCTTGGTAGCTGAGACCTCAGTGATCTCAGGCGAGGCCCTGCATGGGAGAGCGTCCTCAGGGGAAGCCCAGCTGCCCAGGGCGGGAAACCACAGCCCCTCGGTGCCTGTACTCGGAGCCCCTCGGCAGCCGCCAGTGCCCCAGCCACCTCCCTCCTGCCTCCCACCGCTCCTGGGTTTCTGGGACCCTCCGCGAGTCCAGGTCAGTAATCGGTTGAGATTAAAACCTCAGCGCTCTGAAGCACCGTGACAGGAACCACATTTCCTTCCCAACTCTTCCATTTTCTTACTCTTTCCTTAATGCTCTCCCATTTCATAACCAGCCACCCTTTCCCAGGCCTGTTTCCAACCCAGTTGCTCCTGCACTTAATTTCAGAAACAGAACCCCCACCTCCCAGGCCCCACCAGCTCACTCGAGGGCTCAGCCCAAATGCCCCCTCATGGCCCGAGGCCTTGGGGGGAAACAGCTCTGATCCCAGGGCAGGGAGGCAGCAGTGGCTGAGGCGGAAACCAGCCAGCAGCCATGAGGACGGAGGCTGGTGGCAGCTCCTGCACCCGGTCCCTGAGGCTCCACCTGGAGCACCTGAGAGGACAACCCTAGGTCATGGGGAGTTCACAGCATGGGGGCAGCGAGGAAACAGAAGACAGCAGAGGGCAGCCCTGGGTGCAAGGAGCAGTGCAGGGGCAGTGGCAGCCACATCACAGGGGCAGGCAGGGCACACGGAGGCCACACAGCAAGGAGGGCCAGCCTGGAAAGGCGGAGGGCACCGTGCACATGCTGCCAGAAGGCAAAGGGGTCAGCATGCAAGACGGTGTGGCCGCCCCAGAGCCTCTCTTGCACTGCAACTCAGAATGTTTCCACGTGGGACTTCATAACCCGTTATGTCGTAGTTTTGGAAGCTAATATAAACAGTACGGTAATGTCACTGGGCCTACACTGCTTGAGTGTCTTTCACAGATTACAATTTCATTATCTGTTTAGAAACTCTCCTTAACTCTCCATTTGGTATTAAAGTCCAATGTCTATTATTTTTCATTTATATAAGTTCTATTTACTACTTTTTCCGAAAAAAATCTGCCTGGTCTTTCTGAGGACTTTTTTGTTGTTGTTCTTAGATTCCTGCCTATCTTTACTACTTTAGACATGCGGTCGCAGTTGATTCGTCTGGGGGAGGGTGGCGGCCGGTTGCTAAATCCTAGGCTCCCAGGATTGCTCCGAGGGTACTGGCGGCGGGGGCTCTTTCCCGGAGGCGAGGGCGAGGCGGGGGACTTGGCCAGGTCCCCGGCGGGAGGCGTGCAAGTATGGAGGGCGGCGAGAAAGGAACAGGCGGGACACGATTTCTTTTAGGATGATGAAAACCAAGAGAGAGAGCTTTATTAGGGGAGAGTACAAGTTTATATCGGGCGGTTTAGAGGGCGGGGTAGCTGTAAGGGTTAAAGGCTTGGATTGGTTCTGAGAGGATGCGGAAGCTGTTTGTCACGGGCAGGAGTTGCTCTGGCAACGGTGCATGCGCACTGGCGGTGGGGGAGTTGCTCTGGCAACGGGGAGTGGGTGGGCAAGGTAAAGGGGGCGGTTTTCTCCGGCAAGCCCTCCCCAATGGTTTTTACTTTGGGGTGAGGAAATGGGGCCTGCATTCGGCTCCGCTTTCTCAGGCCCGGGGGGCCGTGGAGGGCGCAACCACCCGTGCCCCACTACCTTTCCTAGGGGCTGATCAGTTCCCCTGGCCCAGGCCCGCCAAGTCAGAACTCGATAACAGTGTCCCGCAAGACACACTGATTTTGTGATCCCTATCCTGAGAGATGCATATTAAGAACAGAACTCTGACCCTCTCTGCAGCAACCTGCCCAGGAAGCCAAAGCACAACCCCTGTAACCATCGGCCCCAAATAGCCAGGACTTCATCCGTAACCGACAGCACCCCTCACTGTGCCCCCACTTCCAGCCTAGGACCAACAGACGGAAGCCAAACTTGCTCCCTGAACGACCCACCCAGGAGGCCCGGTCTCCTCAGCCCCCCCCCCCCCCACGCTCATGGCCCCAGCCAGGGCCTGAAGCCCCCATCCCTCCAGGAAGCTCTCCCACTCCTCTGCCCACCACTGGGACTCTGCAAAGGCAGCCTCTGTGTGTCCTCGCCCGGATGTTCTTCGCTCACTCCCACAGCTATCCCGAGGCCCCACGGAGACGCCCACACTACCCACCGCCAAACCCCAGCCCGAGGCCCTGGGCCCTGGCGCTCACAGCCGGGCCTCCGCTGAGGCAGCACATCGGCACCAGGCCTCAACCCCACTCTCTGTGCTGTTTCCCAGCTACTTGCTCTCAGTTTGGTACCAGAGTTTGGTTCTTGGTTCCCGTTTGTTCGCCACCCTTGATGGAATCAACCATTCCCTTCCCTCCCTCTGCTGTCTTTGTGACTGTTTAAAAGTATTTGTCATAAGAGAATCATAGGGTGGAACACAGGTGCAGACCCCGCAAGCCCGATGCTCCAGCTGGCTTTGCAGGCTGGTGAGCTGGAGTTCTCACCAGACCGACATCCACTTGCACAAACTTTGCTGCGGGTCATCAACAAAACCAGATGAGCTTCTCCTTCCACCTAGATCTTTATCCTGCAAGCTGGGCTTTCACCCAGAGAGAGCAAGCTCTGGTTTTCCACCTAGCCAGGGGCATGGACTGTCAAGTCTGCGTTTGGAAGCGGACACCCGTCAGTGTGGGGACCCGAGACAAGAGGTGCACAAGCATCCCATGTCAACTGACAATGCCAGCTCCTTAGGGTTCTCCGAGTCCGAATCCTCTCCTCCTCCAGGGAAAGCTCCTGTGTCTTACACACGCTCTCATCACGATCCCAGCTCTTGAACCAGCTTTCTGAACAGCCACACTTTTAAAGATGATTTGGGCCTTCAGTGGCCCCTCTGGGGAACGATGACTTGAACAGAACTGCTCGCTTGAGAGGTGCCTTGGGAAAGAGAGGGAGCAAGGTTTTGCAGGCTCAGTGGGCAGCTTGAGAGGCCTCCAAACACACTTGTGAAGGAAAAACTGCTTCACTAAAAGATTCCTAGGCCAATGCTAATGACCAATCTGTCAAAGTACATTAAAGCAGCCCAGGCTCGCTTCCCTGTACATCCCTCCCCCTCCTGCTCCTGCAGTTGTCTCCCCACCTGCAGCTCTCACGTCCCCTCACCCTTCTGACCTCCCTCCTTTGCCCTTTTTCCAGACCCCCTACCTTTCTCAACTCTCCTAAAATCCCAAGATACCAGTTTCCTATAAAGATCCATCCTTCCCATAAGCCAGGTATGCAGACAAATAGACAATTTAAATCTTGGACCCTGAATTAGAGGTCTATATATTTATATTAACATATAATACAGTATGTTCACAAATTATAAATACATACTTTAGTATCATTAGATGTAGAAAATATTGCCCAAAACCCAAACAAAACCAGCAAATATCCACAGAAGAATTTAGAATCTTTTTGGTTGCACATGAGCCAGGGTTACCTGAAGTGTATCGACTCGTCACATACCTGTTGGTTAGAACCTCAGATGCTAAATCCTTGAACTGACCCAGAAAGGGACCTATGGGATCCCTCTTCCCACAATAAATCTGAGGGTCAAAAAATGGGCTAAAAAGTACGGCAAAGTCTCCTAACTAAAAGCTCTGCCAGCAACAATTACAACAAAAATTGATCGGACCAGAATTTAATCATGCAAACAGAAAAAGGATGAAACAGTAGGAGATTTTCAGGATAGACTAAAAAATACTTTCCAACAACATTCAGAAATTAAAGAAGGTGTTGAGGTAACAGCGGCCCTTTCATCTCATTTTTTGGTGGAGTTAAACCTGTAACTGCAGATGTAATTTGAAAATCAGAATGGGAAAGAGTCCCCTCTCTGAACCACGACACCTGGCCCAACATCTGAAAGGGCTTTAGAACAAAAAACAAGACAGAACCCAAAGTAAAGTAAGCCTGTGGCCCTGCAGGTCAAGTGGCTGGAAGACCCGCTCCCCAACCAACCACCTACGGACAAGGACACCTGGAGACACTCTAAACAGAAGGGAGAGCAGGAAAATGATGGTCCCATCTGAGAAAAGAAAAACCAAGACCAAGAAAAATCCCTCAACTGAAACCACTGAGGCTGCGCAGAAGAAGAAAAAAGAGCCCAATATCCTGCCTTACTCTTCAACAAGCAGAGTGAATCACCTCCAAGCATAGACAGTCACTGCACTGGGTGACAGGGCAAGTAAAAAGGTAAAGGAGTAAAAGCCATCCAAATTGGAAAAGAAAAAGTAAAACTCTATTCACAGATGACATGTCCTTATATGTAGAAAACCCTAAGGAATCCACAAAAAAAAAAAAAAAACACTACTAGAACGAGTAAAGAAGTTCAGCAAGGTTTCAGGATACAAGATAAATATACAAAAAAGTTTTATTTCTATAAAATAGCAACAAACTGCAAAAATGAAATTAAGAAAACAATCCCACTTACAATAGCATCAAAAAGAATAAAATACTTAGGAATTAATTTAACAAAAGATATGTTAAGACTTGTATGCCAAAAATGAACAAAACATCATGAAAGAAAATAAAGAAGCCCTAAATAGATGGTAAGACAACTCACATTCACAGCCTGTTAGGATGGGAAACTCCCCAAACTGATCTAAAGATTCAGCGCAATCCTTATCAAAATCCCAGCTACCTTTTTTGCAGAAAGTGTCAAGTTTGTCCTAAAAGTCATATAGAAATGTAAGGGAGCCAGCATAGCCAAAACGATCTTGAAAAAGGACAGTATTTGAGAATTTATACCTCCTGATTTCAAAACTTACTACAAAGCTACAGTAAGCAAGAACGTGTGGTGCTGGTACTTCCATAAGGATCAATGGATTGGAACCGAGAAATAAATTCCACACATCTACAGCCAATTGATTTTTGACAAGACTGTCAAGATAACTCAATAGGGAAAGAGCAGTCTTCTCAACAAATGGTGCTGTGACTAGTGGAGAGCCACATATCAAAGAATGAAGTTGGACCCATGCCTCACACCATATCCAACAATTAACTCA
Organism: Choloepus didactylus; assembly: GCF_015220235.1. Classification (NCBI taxonomy): domain Eukaryota; kingdom Metazoa; phylum Chordata; class Mammalia; order Pilosa; family Megalonychidae; genus Choloepus; species Choloepus didactylus. Next base: position 1,866,237 of record NC_051307.1, read on the forward strand.
AAATGGGTCAAAGACTTAAGTGTTACAGCTAAACTTATAAAATTCTTAGGGGAAAAAAAATAAGCATACTTCTTTGTGAACTTGTATTAGGCAATGGTTTCTTAGATAAGACACCAAAAGCACAAGCAACTAAAGAAAAAAAATAGATAAATGGGACCTCATGAAAATATAAAACTTCTGTGCCTCAAAGGACATTAAGAAAGTAGACATTGTTAAGAAAGTGAAAAAACAACTTGCGGAATGGCAGAAAATATTTACGAATCATGTATCTGATAAGGGTCTATTATTCAGAATATACAAAGAATGCCTACAACTCAACAATAAAAATGCAAACAACCAAATTAAAAATGGGCAAAGGATTGAAACAACATTTCTCCAAAGAAAATTTACAAAAGATGCTCAATATCATTAGCCATCATGGGAATGTAAATCAAACCCAAAATGAGATACCACTTCACCCCCACTAAAATGACTATAATCAAAAAGACAAGTAGTAACAAGTGTTAGTGATGCTGTAGAGTAATTGGAACCCTCATGCATTGCTGGTGGGAATGTAAAATGGTGCATCCCGTTTGGAAAGGAGTTGAGCAATTCCTCAAAAAGGTGGATCTAGAATTACTGTGTGATCCACTCCCTATGTCCTGAGAAAAATTGCTACACAAATGTTCATAGCAGCATTATTCATAGTAGCCCCAAAGTAGAAACAAGCTACATGTCCATCAACTCAGGAATGAATAAACAAAATGTACTTCCATACAACAGAATAGTTCTCATAAAAAGGAATGAAGTACTACTAGATAAGGATGAACTGAGAAAACATTTTGCTAAGCAAATGCCCCCAGACACAAGGTCACATACTGCACGATTTCATGTACATGAATGTCCAGAACAAGCAAATTATATACAGAAAGAAAATAGATTTGCAGCTGCCAGAAGGTGGGGTGAAAGGAGAAAGGAAAGTGATTGTTAAGTATGGAGTTTGTTTTTTTTTCCCAGACAATGAAAATGCTCTGAAATTAGTAGTGGTGACTGCACAACTATGTAAGTATACTAAAAAACAGTTAATTGTACACTTTATGAATTTCATGGTATATAAATTAAAACTCGAAAAAGACGTTTCTGTTTTTAAAATATAAAAGGCAGAGCCCGGGGCTGACCACCTGGATCCGAATATCAGCCCCCTCCTCTCAACAGCTGAGGGGCCTTGGCAATTCGGGCGTCCGGCCCCCTCACCCGCACGTGAGGGCCAGGGCTGCGGTGAAGACGCAAAGTGCGGCCCGCGGCAGGTGCTCGCTAAGCGGGGCTGTTCCTACCGGCATCGCCGATCCAAAGCCATGGCCCCGCGGGCCCGCGGTCTCGTCTACCCAACCCGAGGGCGACCGTCGACTGAAAACGACCAGCGAACGCCCCAGGGCAGCTCCAGGTTCAGCGCCTGCGTTCCAGCTCCATTTTCAGTTTGCGCTTGGTGTTTTCCCTCACTCTGGGAATGCCCTTCCCTCTCCTGGGATCTGGGCCACACCGCGCGACCCCAACCTCGGGAGCGGTGCAAGGCGGCCGCCCCCAGCCCGCGCCCCCAGGCCCGCGCGGAGGACACAGTCCGCGGACTCGCGGGGCGGGCGCGGCGGGGCTGACGGGGGTCGCGCACCCCACCCGAGGCCCCCGCGAGCGCCCGGCGCCGCCCGCCACCGCGCTCTCACCTTTCCCCCAGCGACGCCGGCCGAGGCCTCCTCGCGGGGCGCCTGCGGGGCGGGGGGCGCGGCGTCGGGCGCGGCCTCCCCGCGGGGCCTCACGGCCGCCTGGTGCACCCGGGACCGCAGCCCCCGCACTTTCCCCATTTCCGCGAGCAGAGAGCCGAGGCCGGCCGGGGACGCCGCGGAGCACGCGCGGAAGGGCCCTCCGGAAGCCGGTCCTTCGCTCTCGCGGGCCCCCGGAAACGCGAGCTGCAGCGGCCGGGTTCCGCCTCCTCTCCGCGTCCGCCATGCGGGTACCCGGAAGTGCCGTTTCCTCGGAGGGGCGGGGCCGTGCCCTGAACACGCCCCCGGCCGCTGACTGGCAGCCCAGGAGCCCTATTCTTTTTTTTTAATTGACTTTTATTGAGATATGTTCACATAGCACACGTACCATGCAGTCATACAAAGCATACACTCAGTTCACGGTACCATTATATAGTTGTGCGTTCATCACCAAAATTAATTTTTGAACATTTTCATTACCACCCACACAAAAATAATAACAAAATGAAAGTGAAAAAGAACAATTAAAGTAAAAAAGAACACTGGGTGCCTTTTTCTACTCATCCATCCATACACTGGACAAAGGGGAGTGTGGTCCTTATGGCTTTCCCAATCCCACTGTCCCCCCTCATAAGCTACATTTTTATACAATTGTCTTCAAGATTCATGGGTTCTGGGTTGTAGTTTGATAGTTTCAGGTATCCACCACCAGCTACCCCAATTCATTAGAACCTAAAAAGGGTTGTCTAAAGTGTGCGTAAGAGTGCCCACCAGAGTGACCTCTCAGCTCCTTTTGGAATCTCTCTGCCACTGAAGCTTATTTCATTTCCTTTCATTTCCCCCTTTTGGTCAAGAAGATGTTCTCCATCCCACGATGCCGGGTCTACATTCCTCCCCGGGAGTCATATTCCACGTTGCCAGGGAGATTCACTTCCCTGGGTGTCTGATCCCACGTAGGGGGGAGGGCAGTGATTTCACCTGCCAAGTTGGCTTAGCTAGAGAGAGAGGCCACATCTGAGCAACAAAGAGGCATTCGGGAGGAGGCTCTTAGGCACAATTATATGAAGGCCCAGCCTCTCCTTTGCAGCAACAGTCTTCCCCAGGGCAAGTCCCATGGTAGAGGGCTCAGCCCATCAAACCACCAGTCCCCTATTTTATTTTTTAGAGTAGTTGTGGGTTTACAAAAAAACTCCCAGAAAGCACAGACTTCCTATATATTCCCAACACAACAAATTTGCCTATTAACATTTCACGTTATTATGGAACATTTGTTAACCACTTGTGAGACAATATTGTTAGAATTATATATATTATCTATCGGGCTCACTTTCAGGGTTGCATGGGTCTATGGGTGTTTCATTTGCCTGTTTGTGGTAATAAATGTATGAAGTGAAAAGTCCCCTTTCAACTACTTTCAAATGTGCAGTTTGTGGCATTTATTACACACTGGTGTTGTGCTACCAGTGCTGTTTATTGAGCACCTAGTGCATGCCGCCCCCACACCTGCTCCCACCGACCCGGTTGGTTCTGATCCTGCCAGCCCAGGCGACGTGGCCATCCCTGAAGCTCTGCGACCCCCTTCTGGGGGCTCCCTGCTCTCGCCGCGCAGCCCTCTTGGGGTGCGGGACTGACTCCTGCAGCGCTGGGCTGGGACCAGGCCTGCTCAAAACGTCTTGAAAATGTTTGCTGCCAACCAAGTTTTGCCTTCCATAAAGCATTCTAGGACCCCAACCCTGCACACCTCCACCCTGCACCCCCACGCCCCCACCCTCACACACACACACTCCCACAACACCTGCACCCTCACCCTCCACCCTGCACACCCAGGCCTCCCCCCACCCAGACCCCCACCCTCCACCAGGCCTTGGGGAGCATGGTGCGTCCCAGGCAGAACCGGGCACTTCCCGGGGAAGCTCACCCGCCAGCTGGGGGGGGTGGGTCACATACGCGAAGGCGGCAATGGAATCTGTGGTTTATCCAAGGCCACACGACTGGCTTGAATGTGTCCACTGACACGTTCAAGGCTTTCCAGGGTCTTTGTGAGTCATCACGTTTTTTCTCTCCAACTAGGTTTGTTCTCAACCCGTCCACCCAGGAGGCCGATGCTGTGGGGCTCACGGGGGAGGCAGCCGCGGGCCGGGCATGGCGAGCGCTGCACAGGTGAGTCCCAGCCAGGAGTGACACCTGCGCCTAGGGGGTGCCTTCCCCGCCAGCCGCCGTTCACAGCGAGTCTCCTCCGAGATTGTGCCTGTTTCTAAAGGGCCTCCCTTCTGTGGCCACCCAGGATCTCAGCCCTACAGAGGAGGACGATCCAAAAGCAGCCGCTCAGCGACAGAGGCTGGTGCTGCAGAAGGACCGCGCAAGCCACGGAGCGCTGAGAACTAATTAGCTGACGGACTGTAGCCCTCTCTCTTGAAAAGGCAACATACAGGCCTGGTACCAGGACAAATGTGTGTCCCCCCCTGCACCTCCACCCTGGTTCCCTCCCCAGACGCCACCGCCAGCCCGTTTCCTGGTGACTTCCCAGAAATACTAGATATACGTCATATATGAAAATGTGTTCTTCATTGGTCCTCTTCGTGGTGCGAATCTGACGTTACTCTCCACACTGTCCTGTGGTTTGCCTCTTTCTCGTGAGAATAGTTCTAGAAGCTTCCACACCACCACCACCCCTCAGGCGGGCAGTGCAAAGGACACCCTGTAGATGTGGCCACAGCTCCATCAGAGTCCACGGGTGTCGCCATCACTGGCCTGCGTGTCCTTACACACGTGAACAAGAAGCTTTCTAAAGAAAAGAGACTGAAGTGTTTGGCAATTGAGATTTCTGATTCAGATCTGCTGATCTCACTGCATTACCTACATCAGCTGGATGGCTTTTCTCCCGGTTTGGAGGCTGTGCTGGTTTGGATGTATTATGTCCCCCAAAACGCCATTATCTTTGATGCAGTCTTGTGTGGGCAGGAAACATATTGGTGTTGATTGGTTTGGAGACTTTTGATTGGATGTTTCCGTGGAGATGTGACCCACCCAACTGTGGGTGATAACTCTGATTGGATAATTTCCGTGGAGGTGTGACCCTGCCCATTCAGCGTGGGCCTTGATTAGTTTACTGGAGCCCTATATAAGCTCAGACAGGAGCGAGCTTGCTACAGCCAAGAGGGACACTTAGAAGAATGCACAGGATCTGAGAGAGGAGCTGCAGATGAGAGACAGTTTGAAGATGGCCTTTGAAAGCAGACTCTTGCTCTGGAGAAGCTAAGGGAGGAAAAATGCCCCAAGAGCTACTGAGAGTGACATTTTTGAGGAACTGCAGCCTGGAGAGGAACATCCTGGGAGAAAGCCATTTTGAAACCAGAACTTTGGAGCAGACACCAGCCACGTGCCTTCCCAGCTAACAGAGGTTTTCCGGATGCCATTGGCCATCCTCCAGTGAAGGTACCCGATTGTTGATGCCTTACCTTGGATACTTTATGGCCTTTAGACTGTAATTTTGTAACTAAATAAACCCTCTTTATAAAAGCTAATCCATTTCTGGTGTTTTACATTCTGGCAGCATTAGCAAACCGGAACAGAGGCCCAGCTGGGGAGAGTCCCGTGACAAGCGTGGCTATGTGGCAAACCCGGAATTCCTGTCAGGGCCCTGGGGACCCCACTAAGGGATCAGGAGGCGCCCCCAGAGCAGCCAGGCAGCAGTGGCTGTTTCATCCAATGTGGAGAGGTCTGGGATGGTTGGACTTAATGTACTGGCTTCATGAGCAGCCAGGGGGCAGCGGAAACCCTGGCCTGGGCAGAGCCCACCTGGCTGTGCGTCAGAACCAACACGGCACGTGTGCAAGGACGCTGCAGGTGCCGGAGGCCTGCAGGGGCCCCAGCACCAGCCCCCAGCCCGGCCCCGCGCTGGCATCGCAAATCAAGGCCCTGGCCAGCCCTCCTGGCCCCTGGGGGGCATCTGAGCAACCCCACAACCCTTTGGCTGAGCAGGGCTCTGGGCCTCCGTGCTGCCGCCAAGGGCTAGAGCCAGCGTGTCGCAAGCACACTGATTTCTGGCATCCTGCTGCCTTGTCCCGTGCACCGGGTCCAGCCTGAGGAGGCTGGGAGGGGGGCGTCAGTGGGTGGCCCCTGCTTTGCCCCGCGCTGAGCAGGACCAGGCGGCACTGTGGTGACCCACGCCAAGACCACAGTGAGTTTTGGGGGGCCTGAGGGCAGACTGACCCCTCAGGGAGAACCCAATATGCTGTCTCCTTGGAGACTCACTGCTGGGCGCTGACTCAGTGCACACCTGGCACCTCGGGGAGGCAGAGCTCACCTGCACCCCCAGCTCCTCCACCACCCTGATCCCTCTAGGCGGGTGCAGCAAGTGTGGCCCCCAAAGAGCCAAGAGCCCTTTCGGCTCCTTGCTCCGAGCCCGCTGACCTCAGGCTGTGTCTCAGAAGCCTGACTTCAGAGTGCACCCCATCCGTGGCTCTGCTCACATCAAGAGCCAGGGGGCACCGGGGCTTCCACAGAGCCCTGAGGCCCCCTAGGTGGAGGAGGGGGCCCCCACCTCCCCACTCCCCACCCTGCCCCGGGTTGGGGTGCTCACTGTCTGAGAGACTCGAGGGTCCCAGGCACGGCCAGCAACTGCTCCAGGCATGAGCTCCGGGCATCCCCCACCCCTGCACCCTAAACGTGCCCCTTGCTTCCTGCCCCAGACCCTACAGGCTGGCACCACAGGTCACTCAGGCTCGCCCAGCTCCCAGCTGTGCCCAGGGTCCGGGCTGGTTCCTGGGGCCCCTGTCCCTGCTGTGCCCCGAGGGCCTGATTCTCCCCAGTGTGCAGTGGGGCCGGCAAGGAAGTGGAGACTGTGGGAGACACAGGTGAGGGGTAGCAGGTTCTCGCCATCCTGGCCGAGGGTCCAGAACCCCAGGAGTTCCTCGTAGAAAATGGTATTGGGTGCAGGTGGCCTCAGACCAAGGCCCCTAGTCCTGGGGTGCACTCCTCCGAGCCCTGCCTCACAGCCCCTCTGGGACACCCCGACTCAGCCCCATTGGACCAGAGCCTGCAGCCCCCAGGGCAATGGCCGGCCACCCATGGCCATGCAGACAGCAGGGGACAGGACCAGGTCCAAACCAGAGGACCTGCCTGCCAGACCCCACAGTCATCATTCTGCTGCTGGGTCTTTGCTGGGGGCAAGGCAGGAAAGCAGGGGGTTGGGGGGACACAGCCGTAGCGGGTTCAGGCAACTCTGTCCAGCAGGAACCGGAGGGGTCAGCGCCTGGCCTGGGGAGGGTGCAGCGCAAACAGCCTCGTGGTCGGCTGGGACTGTCCGGTCCCCAGCTCTCCCCACAAAGCGTCTCAGTGTCTGTGGAAACAAGGGGGGTGGAGAAGAAGAAAACAGGAGGGGCAGCCGCCGCCAGCCCTCCCGAGCCTGAGCGATAGCTCCCTCGGGGAGGCCGGGTCCCAAGGCTCCCTTCTACCAGGAGAGGTGTGGGGTCTTGGCTGAGCGGGCACCGTGGGGTAGCCTGTCAGCCCCTCCAGCCTGGGGGTCGCCCCACCCAAGGGAGGGGCGTGGGCAGCTGCATTTCTTAGCAGGCCTGGCCCACCCTCCCCTCACACTGCGTCAGGATTTGGGGTGGCTGCTGACCCCAGGCCTGGCCACGAGAACCGGATCGGAAACAGAGAGGGGGAGCAAGGCTGGAGAGGAGAGGGTACCTCCCCAGGGCCTGGGTGCCCCTCACTTCTGCCTTTCCACCTTGGGGCCTGTGGCAGGGAGAAGGGGAGTGACCCTGCTGCCCAGGGGCCACCGCTGCCTGGCCCAGCCCTTCCAGGGGGTCAGCTCCAGCCCCCCTTGGGTGTCCAGGGACATGAGCCACATTGTTTCGCTGTTGCTTGTCGACAGAGAGCTAATGGATTTACCAACCTCCCCTTAAAGAACTTATCCAGAGTCAGAACAGAATCTACACAGAGCTGGACAAGGGACCCTCAGATTAGAAAACCTGGCCCTGGGGGCTCCATGCCATGGTGCTCACCCTGCCCTGGGCCCCCACAGAAGTGACCAGGCACCCCCCTTCTAGCTAACACGACTGCTGCTTCTCGACCCGCTTCGGGGCCCCCACATGCTGGATACCTGAGGGAGCCCATTATAAAGTCGCTCTGCTGCCTGGCTGCACCCCTTATTTGAGCCCTCCCCCTGAGAGGCCCGTGGCACCCGCTCGGGTTGTGGGCTTCCCTGGCGCAGTGAGTTCCCAAACCCCGCTTTGGCTGATTGCAGGCCTGTTCCGGGTGGGGTTTAGTTTGCTAACACCAACAAAATGCAGCGTACCAGAACTGCGCTGGCTTTTACAATGGGGATTTATTAACTTAGGAGTTTACATTTCTGAGGCTGTGAAAATGCCCAATTCAAAGCACATCAAGGCGATGCTGTCTCCCCAAACACTGGCTGCCTTCGAGCCTCGGTTCCTCTGCCGCCGGCCGGGCCCACGGCATGTCTGCTCTCTCCCTTCTCTCCCGGGTTTCCTTGCTTCCGGCTTCTGGCTTCAGCGGTCTCCTCTATGTTTCCTGTGTGTCCTTTCTCAGCTTCTCCGGGGCTTGCTTCCCGTGTCTTCTCTCTGACTCTGTCTTCCCATAAAGGACCCCAGTAGAGGATTAAGACCCACCATGAATGAGGTGGGCCACATCTCAAGCTAAGATCCTACTCACCAAAAGGGTCACTTATGAGGGTCCACACCCACGGGAATGGAGTAGCTTCAGGAACGTGATCTTTTCTGGGTACACACAGCTTCAAGCCATCACAGTAGGCATTGGCTGAGCTGAGCAGGAGCTGCCCTGGCCAGATCCAAACGTCCAAGAGGGGACGATGCCACCCGCCGGTGACGAGGTTGCCTCAGTGCTATCAGGACATGCAGGGAGGACTTCCCAGCCCGGACCGCTGCTCAGTGAGAACCGCCTCACCCCAGCTCCTGCCCCGTGGCAAGTGTGGGCATCTGCCCAGCGCCAGCCAGGCCAGGCCGGTCAAAAGGAGAATCCAGCTTCCTCGCGCTCCGGAGGAGAGCTGGGTGGGGACAGAGGGGAGCGGTTTGTCCTGAGACGGACAGGAGTGGCCCCGGCCTGGAAACTTGCAGGAGCCGCTTGACTGGGCTGTGAATACGGCTGGCAGAACTTCGGGGTGCAGTGGGTGGGTGTCAGCCCACAGGGTGTGCTTTCTGCAGTATGAGAGTCCCACCCTTTCCCCCAGATCATGTCCCCACTATCCAGGGAGTGTTGAGTCTGTTTCCAAGCAGTGGTCTGGGGCCACAGCTCTGTGACAAAACACGGCGTAACGAGAGCAGCAGGCCCCGCCGCTGGGTGACGGCCCTGAGAGGGGGTGGGAGGGGTGGGAGCCGCAGGCCCTTGCTCCTTGGCAAACCTCAGCGGCCTGTGCCGGGATCCCAGGGAAGATTCCAGAAGCAGCTCTGTTCTCATGGGTCCAGCCGCGTGCACTTCGCCGTCTGTATTCTTGCATCAAACCAGCCACATTCCCAGAGACCTCGGGGCACGGCCCTTTCCCCGACAGGCTCCTGGCCCCCCAGGGCCCCAGTGCGTGGTGGGCACCCCAGCCCGGGACGGCCGTGTTTTCCCGTCCTGCTCTTCGCCCGGGCTGCGTGGTCGGTGCTTTCTCAACAAAAGGAAGGGAACCTCCAACTGCTGCAAAATGCATGTTCAGCGCTTTGGAAACTCCTTTCCCGCCGCGAGCCCACGATGGAGACGCCCCTGTCGCCCAGTCCCGGCGACGCCCCCACCGGCCTTCCCCGGCCTGAGCTCCCCTGGGGTCCCCGCGCGGACCGCGCCCCCGCCGCCCACCGCCCCGCAGCCGTGGCCTTGGCGGGGGTCAGAGCCGCACGCGCGGGGACGGGGTCCCGGAGGGGGCGGCTGGGCTCGGGCTGCCGCCCCTCCAGCGACCCGAGGCCTTGGCCCCGGTTCAGGGGTCGGTCTGGGGTTGAAAATGGCCGTGTGGGTTTCTGGGGTGCCGTTGGCCGTCTGAGTAAACAAACAACCTGCAGCGTTCCCGAGACCCGCACCGCCTCCCTCCTGGGGCCGCGGCCCCCCTGGGCGCCTGGGCAGTGACCCCGCAGAGGGACCCTCCCGCCGTCCCCGCCCAGGGTGCCACACGAGCCCCAGTGAAGTCAGCCGGGGCTGCGCGGTTCCCGTATTTGGAAACTCTTGGGCTAAAAATATGTGCCCAACTCAGCTTGTCACCACCCAGGGAGGTTCTGAGGAGGTTTTGTGGAAGTAAAAGGGTGACGCGCCAGGGTCATTGTTGGGCCATCGTGGTGCCCTCGTCGGGGGCTGCGGGGAGGGCAGGGAGGAAGAGCCTGGGGGAGAAGTTGCCCAATTCGGGGCTGCACAGCGAGCCTGCCTGGCGTGGGGTGCAGGGCGCCTGGCCCGGGCCTCAGGGTGGCCGAGCGGCCGCACCCTCTGGGGCAGGGGCAGGGCGGTGCCCTCACCCTGGTTCTCTCAGCCTTTCGTTCCTTTCCTCTCACTGCAGCCGCCCCTGGACCAAGGGGATGGGGGGGAGGGGGGAGCCTGGGAGGGGGGAGGGGGGAGGGGATGGGGGAGGGAGGCCCACAGAGGCAGAAGCTTCTCCCACGGGAGGCAGTATAGGCCCCTGGCAGTGATGCCCATGAGGGGGCTGGGGTTGGGCAGGGGCTGGGTCACCTACCCTCAGGGTTCCCCTGGAAGCTGGTGGGCGAGGCAGGGAGAGAAGAGGCTTAGGGGGCCTCTGGCTCTGCTCCTGCCTCTCTGCCCCCTGCCCCCTCCCCGGACGCCAGGGCCTGCAGGTGCAGGGCACGGGGTGTGGGGGGCTCGGGCCAGGAGCAGGGCCTGTGGGCAGGGACGCCGGCCCCACCAGAGATCCAGCTCTGGGAGTGGGGTAGGCCTGCAAGGCTGCATTTGTGACAGGCAGCCCAGACGCAGGATTTCCAAGTTCACATGTGAACCCGCTGACCCGAAAACCAGGGGTCTGCAAACCACACCCTGGGGCTGGCCCTCACTGTGTGTAATTGCAGTTGTCTTGGCCCAGCCGCCCCTTCGTGTGCCAGCGTGTGGCAGCTTCCCTGCCATGTGGCCACGAAGCCGCGGCCCTTCACTGAGCTCACCGGGAGGGCGTCTTCCCCCAGCCACTGTCCTCTGTCCCCTTCTCCATCCTCCACCCTCGGGACATGCCGCTGGACCACCCTCCTCACTTGGCAGGTGCACAGGGGGACACACAGGTGTGCCCAGGGACATGGCGGGGAGCTGGGTACCCCTGAGGCTGGGTCCTGGGGTGGGGGTGGTGAAGAGAGGAGCTTGAGAGGGTGTGCCACATCCTGTAGGCCTCCCCGGGCTCGGAGGGGTGGTAGGGATGCGAGGGTCTTCCCACATCCTTTATCTGTCACCCCAAACCTCCACCTGCACATTTGCCTGGCCCTGGGTGCGGGGCTCCCAGCACCCCCACCACCCACCCCGGCCTCTGCAGGCCCCGCCCCTCCCCTGCTTCCTCCTCCCTCCTTCCCCTCCAGGCGGGAGAAGCCCAAATTCTCACCTGCGCCCCGATCCTGTAAGGTAAGGTGAGACAACTTTGATTCCTATTTGTCGAGGGCAAAGACACTGATGCAGAAAGATTAAAATTTTCCCCCAGTTTCAAAAGCTGAAAGGTAGATGCAAAAAATTCAATGGGAAGAAACCTAAGTCCAGGGATAGACTCTCCCTGAAAAACACAACAAATGGCTGTGGCTTTCTGGCACGTGGGGACCTCCCATTCACCTCTTGACTGTCCACACCGAGTGGGCCCAGCCAGCCCTGTCCCTAAGCCCAGCCTCCCCAAGGCATCCCCAAAACAGCCTCAGGGGACTCAGCCTGCGCAAATATTGAGCAGGAAGTTGCAGTTTGGGTAAGTACCAGGCTGCGTGCTCTGAGGGCAGGAGGGATCCCCAAGTCCGGGTGGGGCCAGGCCTCGGTGAGGCGCCCACTGCCTGCCGGGGCCCCCACAGGCCGCGGTGCCCGGGGAGGGGCTCCTGGGACTGGCAAGGCCTGGGCCCCCCCGGGGTTGGTGGTGAGGGCATGTACTCACCCCCATCCTCCCCGTGGCCGCCCTTCCCTGGAGCCATGGCGGTTTTGTTGGTCACCCCTGCTCACTGCTTCCGGACTTGTACCCAGGCAAATGTGCCCTGCTGGGCCGAGAGGACGGAGGATAAGGACATCTTCCTTGTGTGGCTTTTGATGCTCTTTCCCCTCAGGGTGAACCATTGCTCAACGCTTTACTTGCTTAATCCCCTCTGCACTCAGAGAAAGGCTGTCTCCGGCCCCCCGTCAGGGGTGCCCCTTGACCTGTGGGCTTTGCTGAGGGTTGGGAAGGGAGAAGTGCCCGGGCTGAGGCAGCCCCCACCCCAGCCCCGCCCACCTCCCTTTGGAGAGTCAGGGGTGGGGGGCAGGAAGTCTGCCTCGGGGCCCCCACCCCCAGGGAGGTGGCAGGCTGCAAAGAGGAAGGCTGGAGGAGGAAGCAGCAATCTGTGGGTTTTGGGGGCCATGACCGAGTTGGGGGGTGCAGGCCAGCATTTGGGACAGCAAGCAGGTGGAGACAGCCCCCCAGCCTCTTGCACCTCGTCCTCCCTTCTCCCTTCCTCCCTCACCTGGCTACTCCCCAACCCTGGGATGGCTCCCCCTTTGGGGTCCCCGTGGTGGCCCGACTGGGTGAGCAGGGAAAGCAGAGGTGCTGGCCTGGCCTTAGGGCTGGGGGAAGTTCTAATGAGAGAGAACCATCCGGGGCTCTTATCTCACACCTGCCACTGCCATTTCCTGCCACAGACACCTGCCCACACGCCCCAGTCACCCGCTCGAGGTGCCCTGCACCCCCTCCCCACGGCCTCGCCGCAAAGGAGCGACAGCTGAGTCAACATCCCAGCAGGAAGTTACTGGTGGGAAGAAATTGAAAAGAAAGCAGAGATGGGGGCAGGGTCAGGAAAAGACAAGAGCTGGATCTGAGGGTGCACTTTCAGGCGCGCTGGGAGGGAAGCTGGCAGAGACACGCAAGCTAACGGGGCGTGGGGAGGGAGGCCGAGAGGAGGAGTGCCAAGTGGTTTTGCTGTGTGCAGGGACGTGCGTGGCCTGTGGTGTGTCCTCGAGGATGCCGTGGCGCTCTGCCCTGGGGTCCGTGGGTGGCTCTCTCTTGGCGTCTCTCACTGGGCCGGCCCACGGGCACTGACCTGCCCATTCTTGCCCCCCACTCAGTTCCACTTCTGCCGTTCCCCAGCCGCAGGGCCCGACTCCCCAGCAGGCCCTGGGTGTTGGCTAGCGTGTCACCGTCCCTGCTTGGGCACCTCTGTGACAGCAACATTCCTCTAGAAACCCCTCCTCACATTCTCCACCATTAAAATCTTTCTCATTCTTCAAGCCCTGCTGCAATGCCATCTCCTCAGTGGAAACTTCTGGAAGTTGCCTTCCTATTTCAGCACTGTGTTTTGGGGGCCGGGGCTGGGATTGGGCAGTGAGGCGGGGAGCACAGGCCAGAATTCAGGACAGCCTGGGAACAGCCCCCAGCCTCTCCGGCCTCTTCCCTCCTTCCACCCTCCTGGCTGCCCTGTGCCCCCCTGGCCTGGATGACCCTTTGGGGGTCCCCTCTCCTGCCTGTGTCACAGTGACAGCTTCCTTGCCTCCTAAACTAGACGGTGCACCCTGGAGGCCCTGGCACAGGGAAAGTCCTCCGTGAGTGCGCGATGAGATAAATGCAACTTTCCGGAGGGTGTAGGTGAAAGTGACTGCAAATGGAATTTCCTGGTGGATTTAGGGAAAAAGATGATTCCCGGCCTCCAGCTCCTGCTTCCGCCCATTTGTTTGGCTAAAAATACCCAGAAGCTCACTTGTTCCTGGCTCCAGAACCCAGTTACAGGTGTTGAGAAGATGTGAACTCATTAGCAGGAATACCCAGACGGTGCGGCTATTTCAGTTGATTTTTATTTTGGAAAGCGCCCCTGAGCTCCACAGGGTTGCCTCTCACTCCCAGCTCGCAGCCAGTAGCGGCTCTTCTGCCAAATGGCCCGTGAAGCAACAGCCTCCTGATTTCCACACAGTGGGGCCCCACGATGTTTTATATGGAACGTTCCTCCTGGTTCTTTGTCTTTCACACAAAGCAAAGTTTGCCACAGTCTGATGTTGGGTCTCATGGGGCAGATGGGACATGGGTACACGGTGGGTGTTGAGAAGCAAGTGCCAAGGGCATGGAGCACGGAGTGCCCGGCAGGGCAGGGCAGGGGCCACGTGGTGGGGCTGGAGTGGGGGGGCCACGCAGTGGGGCAGGGGCAAGGAGCTACATGGCAGGGCAGGGGGCCACATGCAGGGCAAGGGCCACATGCAGGGAAGGGACAGGGGCCCATGCGGTGGGGCCCACGGGCAGTCCTCCGTCGGCTAACCAACCGCAGGTGCACGTGGGCTGGCGCAGCGCAGGCTCCCGCACTGAAGGGTCATGACTCTGCCTGAGGGAGCCCCGGGGTCCCTTCCCCACCTCACTCCCACCAGTCTCTCCCTGCACTGAGGCCACTCTTCTGTCCCTGCCACTGTACCCCGCTCAACCCTCCCTTAAACAATGGCACTGCCTGAAGTCATGCTGCTGTGTTTCTAACATCTGCACCTAATGCTATGAATTTCCCTCTAGGCACTGCGGTAGCTTCACCCCACAAAATTTGATGTTGTATTTTCATTTTCATTCCATTCAGAATATTTTCTAATTTCCCTTGAGGCTTCTGCTTGACTCACGGATAATTTAGAAGTGTGCTTTTTGGGGAAGATTTTCCCAAATATCTTTCTGTTGTTTATTTTCGGGCTTAATTCCATTATGACCAGATAATGTGTTCTGTATGCTTTCAGCTCTTTTACATTTGTTAAGGTTTGTTTATGACCCAGCCTAGAGTCTGTGTTGCTGACTGTGTCGTGAGCACTTGAGCGGAATGTGTATTCTGCTGCGGCAGCTATTGGGTGGAATGCTCCAGAAGCATCTTCAAAGCGTGTGGTTCAGGTCTTCTAGATACCTGCTGATTTTCTATTTTTTTTATTGATTACTGAGAGAGGAGGGTTGAAGGTGCCAACCATAATTATGAACGTGTCTGTTTCTCCTTTGAGCCGTCATTGTTAGACGTGTCCACATTTAGGATCATTATACGTTCTTATTGATTTGACCCTTTCATCATTAAGTAATGTCCCTCTTCACATGTCAATTTCCTTGTTGTTAAGTCCACTTAACTCTAGAGTGATATTAACACCATCAGCCTGATTTCCCTTTGATGAATGTTTGTATGCTATACCTTTTCCCTTCCTTTTACTTTTAACCTACCTGAAATTATCATATTCAAGGTGAGTTTCTTGTAGAAAGCATATAGTTTGGTCTTTAAAAAGAATCTCCCTTGACAATCTCTGTCTTACAATTGGGTATTTAGATCATTTACACTTAATGTAATTGTTGAATTGATTGTGTTTAGGGCCACCATTTAATACTTTTGTTTTCTCTTTCTCCCCTATGTTTTTCACTCTGTTTCTCCATCCTGCTTTGTTTTAGATTATTTGAATTTTACAAGTATTTCATTTTAATTCATCAGTTTGCCTTTGACTCCAGTTCTTTGAATAGGTTTTTCATTTGTTGCTCCAGGAATAACAATATATATACCAAACACTTCGCTGTCTACTCAAAGTTAGCGTTTCATCACTTCAAGTGAAATGTGGAGAAATTTTGCAGTGATACAGGTTCCTTTACTGTCCTCTATCTTGTGGTGGTCACTTGTCTTTTATCTACATACCTCAAAAACCCTACCACACCATGTCATGCATTTTTCTGTCAACATATTCTAAGGGACTTAGGAGGAGAAAAGTATCTATTACCTTTACTCCAATGTTTACCATTTTTGTTGCTTGTCTTTCATTTCTGTGCCTAGTCTCCCTCTGAGTCATTTCCCATCTGCCTGGCATTTATTTTAGCTCATGTCTACTGGTGACTAATTTTCTTAGTTTTCTTCATCTGAGAATGTCTTCATTTCCCCTTCAGTAGTGAGGAAGATCTTGGCTTGAAATGGAATACTGATTTGACAGTTCTTTGCTTTGACCACTTAAAAAGTGTTGCTCCTTTGCCTTCAAAGCTCCATGGTTTCTGATAAGAAGTCACTCAAATGATTTTTCCTCTCTTGTAATGTGTCATTTTTCTCTGGCTGCTTTCAAGATTTTTTTCTTTATTTTTGGTTTTCAGTAGTTAGAGGATGGTGAGTATAGTCTTGGTTTTCTCAGAGTTTATACTGTTTGAGATGCTCTGAGCTTTTTGAATCTGTAAACGTACGATTTTCACTGAATATGGAAATCTTCAGTTATTATTTCTTCAAAAGTGTTTTATGTGCCCATCTTTTATTCCTCTCCTTCTGGGATTCAATGACGCAAAAGTTATACCTTTTGATACTATTCCACAGATCCCTAAGTTCTGTTCTCTTGTTTTGTTTTGCCGGTCTTTTTTTCTCTCTGTTGTTTGTATTGGATAATTACTTCTGACCCTCAGGTTCAATGACTTTTTTCCCTGTCATAACAATTCTTCTTTTGAGCCCATTCAGTGAATTTTTTATTTATGTTATAGCATTTTTAACTTTTAGAATTTCTGTTTGGTTCTTTTTCATAGCTTCTATTTCTCTGCTGAGAATTTTAATTTTGCAGTTTGTTTCCAGCATGTTTGGCCATACTTAATGGAGCATGGTTATAATAACTGCTTTAAAGACCTTGTGCAATAGTTTCAATATTTGGATCACCTCAGAATTGGCAACTATTAATTATCCTTTCCCTGACAAATTTCTAAGCTTTTCTCTGTTTTGTTGTATTGCTGCTGCAGTTGTTGCTTGAGTAATTTTGGATTGTGTCCTGGACATTTTGGATATTTTTAGTTAGACTATGGATCCTGATGAAACCCCCCTAGAAAATATAGATCATTTTGGTTTTGCTAGCAATCAGTCTGGATGGGTTCAAGCCACAGATCCAGACCTGCCTCCTGTGGGCTGTGTTCCCAATGTGAGTCCAGTTTTCAGACCCCCTCGGTGCTGTTTGGACCCCTCATGCCTGCACCCGGGTCTGACCTGTGACCTCAGCAGTGTCCGCACCACGGTTCAACGCCCACAGCCTTTGATCGGCTGTTCCCACACACGCCCAGCTCAGGGGTGGGTCTGGGGCACCACACAAAGCTTCACAGGGACCCTTCCTTGTCCACTTCCTCTTCTGGATTTCTCCCGAACTCTGGCTCCCAGGGGCCCCTTCTCCTGGTCCTCTGGCTATAAAGCAGGGGTTTGGGCTTCCTTCCGTTTCACATGCTTCCTGCAGATGCATCCAACTCTGGCCAAAGTAGTAACCGCCCCCATTTCTGCTGCAACCTCCTCAGAGGTGCAACTTTGGGGCAAGGTTTGCCTCTGAGGCAAGACCAGGAAACAGAAGGAAGCAGAAGGTGTCCCCCACCACCTCCATCCTTCACGGCCCCCCTTCCCCGTCCTCTGACCAGAAAAGGAGGTTCCTCTTGGTGAGACCCACGCTGGAATCCTGGAGTTCCAGCTCCCTGGAGTCTAAGCTGAAAGATGAGAGGAGAAAGAATCAGGACACTCATCACGATATCAGTTTTCCGCACGTTTTTATTTCCCTCCACCTACCTGCTGTTAGCTGCTTTTTGGGGCCCTGTGTGGGGTTTCCAGTTTGTTCAGGGGTAGAGGTAAGGAGTGGTGTGTGCTTGCTCCATCTTACCTGGGACCAGAAGCTACTGGTGCATTTGTTCTTTCAAATATTTTTTATTTTGTTTCTTTATTTTTTTTAAATGCAATTTTATTGAGATATGTTCACATAACATACAATCCTTCAAAGGGTAAGAACAATTGCAGCTTCCCTGAGGTAGAAATTATCTACCAAATTCCACTCACACTAGATGTACAAACCAGTGGTTTTCAGTAAATTTACAGAGTTGCACAACTGTCACCACAGTCTAACTTTAGAACATTTCCATCACCCCCAAAGCTCCCTCATGCCAGTGTGCAACCACTACCTCCTAGCTCCTTTTGAAGACATAAAATATCTCAATAATACAGAAAAGTGAAACATTCTAACACTCATATACCTCTGTCCAACTTCATAAAATATTAGCATCTTGCCTTACTTTGCTCAGAACCTTTTTCTTCTTTCTTTTTTAACAAATCAAACTTTACAATATAAAACTGAAGCCCTGGCATACCTTTCCCAGGACCGTTGTCTTCTCCACCTTCAGAAGCAACCACTGTCCTCAAGGTAGGCTCATGGTGTGCAGGTTTCATCTTGTAGTCTCGTACATCCGTGACATTATACTATGTATCCTTCTGCAACTTGCTTTATAAAAAGCTCAGTGTTGTGATTCTGAGAGGTGTTGTGTGGATACATCTAACCCAGGTTAGCATTTTAATTGCTGCTTATTATTCCACTGTGTGAATGCGCTACAGTATTTATTCATTCCAGTTTTTCAGGATGCCAAAGTTATCCTTTGGTCAAAATCTAATTTTTTTAAATGTTTTATCATGGTAACATATGTACTACATAAAATTCCCCATTTGAACCACTGCCAAGTACACAATGCAGAGGTGTTAATTAAGATCCTGATACATCACCATCAACACTACTCACCCATTTCCAAAAAGTATCTTATTTTTTTCTCACTGTGTGTCGGTGATGTTTTTTGTGCTGGGGAATGTATTTGAGCTCTCCTTTGTGATCTAATACATGCTCCAAATTTTAATGGTCCCAGGTGTTTCAACTTTATGGGGTACAAGTTTGCCATGAGCCTAATTTGTATTTCTCTTTGCCCTGTCCACTTCTGAGGGAGGTGTGTTAACGATGCACGCTATACTTGTGGCTTTGCCACTTTGCTTATGCATCTGTCAGTTTTCTGTAGCATTGTGTTCAGCACATAAAGATTTATGACTGCTAAAACGTTCTTTGGTACTGCAACTTTCATTAGTTAAATCTTTCTTTGTCCATTCAATTCTTTTTGCCTTGAACTATAACTTTGTGATATTGTTTCTATACAATTATATTTGTTAGTATTTTCTAGTACATGATGTGTTTATTTTCCATTCCTTTATTTTCAGCCTTTGTTGTTTTTCTCTTTTAACTGTTTATCTGATACAGGACACTTATTTCACTATCTTGAAAAGTTTTTTTTTTTAATTTTTACTACAGAACTTTCACACACATACAAAAGTGGAGAGCATAGTTTAATGAACCTCATGTCTCCATACCAGCTTTAAAAATTGTCAACTAAGCATCTAAAAGAATAAAACACTTAGGAATAAATGTAATTAAGGAGGTGAAAGACTTGTACACTGAAAACTACAAAACATTGCTGAAAGAAATTATAAAAAGACCTAAGTAAATGTAAAGGCATCCCGTGTTCATGGATTGGAACAGGATTGGAAGGTTTAATATTGTTAGGACATCAGTCCTGCCTAAAGTAGTCTACAAATGCAGTGTGATCCCTATCAAAAAATCTCAGCAGCCTTTTTGCAGAAATGGAAAATCCTCAAATTCTTATAGAATTTCAAGGGACCCCAAATAGCCAAAACAACCTTGAAAAAGAAGAACGAAGTTGGAGGACTCACACTTCCTGATTTGAAAATTTACTACAAAGCTACAGTAATTAAGACAGTGTGGCCCTGGCATAAGGACAGATATCGAGACCAATAGAACAGACGGAGAGTCCATAGTTGAATCCACACATCTGTGGCCATTTGGTTTTCGACAAGACACCAAGTCCACTCAATGGGGAAAGAGCAGTCTCATCAACAAATGGGGCTGGACAGCTGGAAACCCACATGCCAAGAATGAGTGTGGAGCCCCACTTCTCACCAGATACAGAAATTAATTCAGGGTGGATCAATGACCTAAATATAAGACCAAAAGTGCAAGCAACAAGGAAAAGAAGAGTTTAAATGGACTTTTAATTTAATAAAAATTAAAATCTTTTGTGCTTCAAAGAACTTTATCAAGAAAGTGAAAGACAACCTACAGAATGGGAGAAAATATTTTGAAACCATGTATCTAATGAGGGTTGAATATCCAGAATTATAAACTCCTACAACTCAACAACAAAAAGACAAATGACCCTATTAAAAAATGGGCCAATGATTTGAATAGACATTTCCCTAAAGAAGATATTTAAAAAGCCAATGAGTATATGAAAAGATGCTCTACATCCTTAGCCTTTAGAGAAATGCAAATTAAAACTACAGTGAGCTACCACTTCACACCCACTAGAATGGCTATTAAAAAACAACTAAAAACGGCAAGCGTTGGTGAGGATGTGGGGAAACAAGAGCCCTTGTACACTGTGGGTGGGAGTGTAACATGGTGCAGCCACTGTAGGAAACAGTTTGGCAGTTCCTCAGAAAGCTAAACATAGAATGACCATATGACCTGGAAGTCCTACCCCGAGGTGTATCCCCAAAGAACCAAAAGCGGGAATTCAGATAGATATTTGCACACCAATGTTCATCACAGCATCAGTCACAGTAACCAAAAGGTGGAAACAACCCAAGTGCCTATCAACCGAAGAATGGATCAACACAATGTAGTCTGTCGTACGATGGAGTATTACGCAGCCATAAAAAGAATATTACGTGCTGGTCCATACTACAACATGGATAAACCTTGCAGACATCATGTTGAGTGAAATAAGCCAAGGACAAATATTGTATGATTTCTCTTAACGAAATACTAAGAATCAGCAAATTCATAGAGACAGAAAGCGGAACAGTGGCTACCAGGTGTGGAGGAGGGAGAGTTATTGCTAAATATGTGAGTGTTTTGGTTTTGAATGATAAAAATAGTTTGGAAATTGATAGTGGTGAAAGTTGTATAGTATTGCCAATGTACTGAATGTCAAACAGTTGTCCACTGAAAATGGTTAAAAGGATTTTACATTATATATATTTTAGCACAACAAAAAATATATTTTTTTAAATTATCAACTCATGACCAATCTTGTTTTACCTGTACTCCTACACACTCTCACCATCCCCAATTCTTTGGAGGCAAATCCCAAACATCATACATGTCATCTATAAGTCTAGAAGATGGGGACTCATGAACCTATTCATAGTTCCACTGTCACACCCAAATAAATTAACAATCATTTCTTAACATCATCAAACACCCAATCAGCATTCACATTTTCCCCATCATCTCAAGTTTTTTTTCTTCCTGTTTCTCTGATTCAGAATTCAAATAAGGTCCATATGTCATGATTGGCTGATGGTCTTTTCTGAACACTCAATTAGATTCCTTTGATCAGTATATCTATCTTTATGCCAGTACCATGCTATTTTAACCACCGTAGCTTTGTAATGTGATTTAAAGTTAGGTAGTGTGGGAGCTCCCACTTTATTTTTCTTTCTCAAAATATTTTCAGCTATTTGGGACACCCTGCCCTTCCAATAAATTTGATTTTTAGTTTCTCTATTTCTGCAAAGTAAGTTGTTGGGCTTTTAATTGGTATTGCATTGAATCTATAAATTAATTTGAGTAGTATTGACATCTTTACTATATTTAGTCTTCCAATCCATGAACATGGTGTGTCCTTCCATTTATTTAGGTCTTCTTCGATTTCTTTTAGCAATTTTTTGTAGTTTTCTATGTATACGTCTTTTTGTTGTTGTTTTTCTTTTTATCTTTTTTTTTTTTAACTTTGTTTCTTCTGTGTATATCTTTTGTGGCCTTGGTTAAATTTATTCCTAAATATTTGATCCTTTTTGGTTGCTATTGTAAATGGATTTTTTTCTTAGTTTCCTCCACAGATTGCTCATTACTAGTGTATACACTACTGATTTTTGTGTGCTGATCTCGTACGCTGTCTCTTTGCTGTACTCATTTATTAGCTCTAGTAGCTTTGATGTAGATTTTCCAGGATTTTCTAAAATACACTATCGTGTCATCTGCAAACAGTGAAAGTTTTACTTCTTCCTCTCCAATTTGGATGCCTTTTATTTCTTTTTCTTGCGTAATTGCCCTGGCTAGCACTTCCAGCACAATGTTGAATAACAGTGGTGACAGCGGGCATCCTTGTCTTGTTCCTGATCTTAGAGGGAAGGCTTTCAGTCTTTCCCCGTTGAGTATGATGTTGGCTGTGGGTTTTTCATAGAAGCCCTTGATCACGTTGAGGAGGCTCCCTTCCATTCCTACCTTTTGAAGTGTTTTTATCATGAAAGGATGCTGAATTTTGTCAAATGTCTTTTCTGCATCAATTGACATGGTCATGTGGTTTTCCCCTTTTGATTTGTTAATGTGCTGTTTCACATTCATTGATTTTGTTGTGCTGAATGGCATGTCTTTTAAACCTTTTAGTCTGTAGGTTCCACTCTATTCTTTTTCACCTGGCAACTTGTTTTCCTGGGCGTTTGCTCCAGCCTGGGCTTTGCTTGTTCATCCCTGTGACGTCACGTACGTGTTCCTCTGTGTCCTGTGTTTCCTATAAAATGTCTGAGTGTTGTTTCTTTGTGGGTATCATCTGTCTGCCTGTCTGCCTGTCTGTCTGTCTCAAGGCCTATGGCATTTTCGTGACACCGTCAGGATGTACCGTGTTTGGGGCTCAGTGGCCTGGAATCTGTATTTTCCACCTCAGGTCTGGGCTCTGTCTTGTTCCTGGCGCCCCCCTACACCTTCCCCTCGGCCTCGTGTGGGTGCGGTAGCAGCTGCCCCCCAAGTCCGCCCCCCTCCACCTCCTGTGGGTGCAGTGACAGCTGTGCGGCTGGGGCCCCTTTCCTCCTCCCCGTCACCCCGCAGCGGGGCCTCAGCCCCAGCGTTCTTCTACTAATGTGCTTTCCGGCCGTTTCCGGCCTGCTCTTCAGCTTGGGAGTCACTTTTTATTTCCGTGATCAAAGTTTTAATTTCCAAGGCCTCCATTTCCTTCTTCTTCCAAAAGGCGTGCTCCCCTCTTGCTGAGGGCCCCTCCGTGGCCAGGTCCCACCCACCCCACTGCGAACCTGCCCCTGCGCCCAGCCCCCGTGGGACCCTCCCCTGCGGGCAAAGCCACCCCTGGGTGGCTCGGGAGGCCCCCGCAGACCCTGTTCCCATAACCGCCCCTCATCCCACCCTCGGCTTCCCTCCCGGACGTGTGTGATTCCCGCGCGGGGCTGTGACTCTGCCACCCCGTCGGGGCGCGCTGGGGCGTAGAGAGGGGCTGGGTGTGTCTGCAGCGCGTGGCGCAATCAACCAGCTCCTTGCAGCTCTACTTCCTCCCTGGGCCTCCTGAGAACAGGCCGAGGCCACCGTTCCTGGTCGGGGCACCCGCGGTGCACACGCAGTGCTCACTCAGCACACACGCACACGCGGCGAGGGCTCCAGGACAGCAGGTGGGTGAGTGGGGGGGCGACCCTCTGCTTCTGCGGCTCTTTATTTCCGTAAGGGGAAAGTGCAGCCCTGTGGCTTCCCCCCAGGGAACAATCCCATGCGCCCCAGCCCCTGGAGTGGGGCCTGGTGGTCCAGGGGCTCAGGGCAGGGAGCAGCCCAGGAGAGCACCCTCCAGGTGCCCTCTTGCCAGGGGAGGTGCCACCCGGGGAGGCCGGGGCCTCGTGAAGCCGAGCAGGAGCCCCTGATCCCCGAGGCGCCGGCCCAGCCAGGAGCACCCCCCAGCTTCCCTGGTCCCGAGGCCGCCTCCGTGTCCCTGCCGCCTCCCCACGAGCCCGGGGCTTCTTTTCCAACCCAGAGCGCTGGGCCACACTGGACGCGGGGGGCAGATGTCAGTCCCACGGCCACCCTGACGGCCCCGGAGGGCAGAGCGTGGGGTGACTGCGAGGGCCCCGGAGGCCTCCAGCCTGGTGCGCCCAGCCTGTCTGCTTGTCTCTCCTGAGGCTTAAGATGGCTGTCGGGGACGGGACCCCCAAGGCTGCCTGGGCTACTCTCTGGGGTACACAGGTGAACCGCGAAATCCTAGCAACACAGTGTGTGTGACTGTGTGTATGAGGCGGGGTGTGCTATGTGAGGTGCATGGTAGTGGTGTGTATATGAGTGTGTGTGTGTGTGTGAGTGTGAGACTCTGTGGTGTTGTATGTGAGGACAGCAGCAGCTCCAGTTAGGCTGGTGTGTCTGTCTGTGTGTCTGTGTGTCCGTGGTGTATGTGTGTGCAGTGTGGTGTGTGCAGCACCTTTTCCCCGTGGGGGGTCCGTGGCTTCTCTCCGATTCTGGAAGGGTTGGAACCACCAGCCTAACCGAAGTGAAAACTCAGGGTGAGCTGAGTTCTGGGGAACTGGCTTTAGGTGCCGGCGGTTTAGTGCCAAGTGGCTTTGCCGTGGGACCTAAACTCCCTCCTGGCAACACGGTCCCCGAGCTCCTGGGGTGCAGCGTGGGTGCCTTACCACCCAGGCCCACACCAGTAGGTC
This sequence comes from Choloepus didactylus, assembly GCF_015220235.1. Taxonomy (NCBI): domain Eukaryota; kingdom Metazoa; phylum Chordata; class Mammalia; order Pilosa; family Megalonychidae; genus Choloepus; species Choloepus didactylus. The sequence continues at coordinate 1,890,358 of NC_051307.1, forward strand.
CCCCAGACCCGGGGCTTTGGGGCCAGCCCCACATGCACACCTTCCTCCAGCCCCTTCCCCTCGGCCGTCCCCCTGCCCTCCCCAGAGCAGGAGGCAGGGACCAGCCACTGCTGTGCTCGGCCAGGGGTGCCCCTTCCTCTGGCACCTGGGGAGCAGCTGGCAGGGAAACGGGGCAGCCCCTGTGATGGCGAAGGAGGGGAGTGGGGGATAACTCGGGGAGCATTTGCCTGGAGCTGTGTGCAAGTGTGGGGCATTATGTGCGAGTTGTGTGTGGGGAGTGTGTGCGTGCATGAGTGTGTGGTGCGTATGGTATGTGCATGTGTGTGGCTGTGTGCTTGTGTGCACATGCACTGTGATGTGTGGTGTACGTGTGCGTGTTGGGGTGTGAGATGGGAGGGAGAGGGCGTGGGTGCGGCCCCCGCCTGCACTGTCCCAGCCGCGTCCCGGCGTCTGTGCGCTGGGGCTGGGAATGAGCCAGATCCCGGGAGTCAGGGGAAGGAAGGGCCGTCAAGCTTCTTGGAGGCGGCTTCGGCGCCCGGCAGCTCAGGGGGAAGCGGCCTGCGCGTCTCCCGCCGACCGCCCTTCGGTTTCCACGCGCCGCCACCCCACCCTTCACCCGCTGTCCTCAGCTGAACCTCGGGGCCTGCCCCGGGCCTGCAGCATCTGCAGGAGGAGTGAGGTGAAGGAGACCCGCTGCCCCGGGAGGTCGTGAGGCCAAGGTCACTCCTGAGGTCAAGGTCACTCCTGGGGCCAAGGTCACCCCAAGGCTGAGGTCACTCCCAAGGCCAAGGTCACCCTCAAGGTCAAGGTTACCCCCAAGGCCAAGGTCACCCCTGAGGTCAAGGTCACTCCTGGGGCCAAGGTCACCCCCAAGGCTGAGGTCACTCCCAAGGCCGAGGTCACCCTCAAGGTCAAGGTCACTCCTGGGGCCAAGGTCACCCCCAAGGCTGAGGTCACTCCCAAGGCCAAGGTCACCCTCGAGGTCAAGGTTACCCCCAAGGCCAAGGTCACCCCTGAGGTCAAGGTCACTCCTGGGGCCAAGGTCACCCCCAAGGCTGAGGTCACTCCCAAGGCCAAGGTCACCCTCGAGGTCAAGGTTTCCCCTGAAGTCGAGGTCGCCCCAAGGCCAAGGTCACCCCGAGGACAGATACTCCATGTCAGGCATGAGCAGGGCCACAACCTTTCTGGTCATCTTGGCCCTCTAGACGTCAGACTCCAGGGGGCTGTGCCCTCGGCTGGGACGGGCCTCCCGGACGGGGCGGGCAGGGGCTGTGGGTCCTGGGCAGGCAGTTCCACTCCCCAGCGTGTCCCTGAGCTTAGGACGTGCCCCGGTCTCTGGTGTGAGTGGACAGGAGCAATGGCCAAGGTGCCCGTGGGCGAGGCCGGGCCACGGGGGGCCACTGGCCGGTGCCTGAGCCCCCCGTGAGTGACCCGTTAGATGGAGCAGGGCTTTCGGGCCCCGGGCTGGGCTGGGCATCCCCAGGCTCACATGCCCACCCGGGCAGCCCCGTTCCTGGCACTGACCTGCACTGCGGGGATCCTCAGTGGTCGCCAGGCAGGGCTAGAAGAGGGAACGTGGCACAGCCAGCGCAGGACTGGCCATGGTCACCTCTAGCCATTACCGTGTTCAAGCCCCAAAGCAGGGGAGCACGGTGGCGGAAGTCTGCAGCCCCTGCCAACCCCTCCAGCATGACCTCCCTGTGCCTCGGTTTCCCCCTCTGTGAAGCAGGGGGCATGAGCTGGCCAGTTGTTTAAATTCCAGTGGACCCTACAATGTGATGTATAATTAGAGCCCCCTTCCCTGGAGGCAGAGGTGTTGGGGGCATGCGGGAAAGGAGGGGCCCCAGCAGGCCTGGCCCTGTCCCCTCTGCCCAAGCTGTGCTCCCTGATGGTGAGCACAGAGCACCCTCATCCCCACCCTCCTGGCCCCCACCCACCTGGCCCCGCCCTGGCCCACTCCTGTCCCCGTGTCCCGGGCAGCTTGCCCCGATTTGCAGCATCCCCCACCCTCAGCAAGCAGGCACCACAGGGAAGGGTGGAGCGTGAGGGGCCTCTGGTCACGCAGGGCTGGTCTCCGGGCTTTCTCAATGGGTGACCCGGCCAGGCCGTCCCCTCCTCGGCCCAGGGCTCCCTCCTCTCAAAGCCGAGGGGTGCCCAGCTGTGCGCCCTTCTGAGCTGGTGTGGTCACAGCCAGCAGGGCCCGGGAGAGCCCGGAGAGGTGCGGCCCGGGGCTGAGAGGGCCTGGGAGGGGGCCGGGGGCTGGCCTTGCTGGGCTCTGGGGACAGGGGACGAAACAGACTTGCCAGGGCCCAGCCGCCTCCCACGATGCTGAGGCGAAACCGCAGCCCACTGCCCACCCGGTTCTGCTCCTGGAATCTGGACGCGGTTCCCTGGAATCCCTTGCTCTCTCGCAACAGGTGGGGAAACTGAGGCCTGAGGCGGAAATGACCTGTGCACAGTGCAGAGCTGGACAGAGATCTGAGGGCGGCAGCCCTCGTGGGCCCCCATGGGCGCCGGCCTGGCCCCGGCACGTCCTGGCTGGTGGCTTGGCAAAGGGCTGCCCCTCTGGGAGCCCGTTTCCCCGTCATGACTGGATGCCGGGCACTGCCCCGTGCTGTGTCTGGGGACCTGGGTCCGGAGCGGAGGCCGGGCAGGGACACTGCGTGCTGCCCGGCCGGGAGCAGGGCCAGCCCTGAATGGGGCTGCGTCCGCCATGCCCCGTCCCTGAGCCTCGTCCTCCCCCAGCCTCTGGCTTGTTACGACCCGTCTCTGAGGCTTGAAGTGAGGGGCTGGGGCGGGGTCGGGCCCTTGGACGCTCAGATCTGGTCAATCTGAAAGGTGAGACCTCATGCCCAACCCTTCTGCAGTGCTGGAAGCTTCTGGGGAGGGGTCAGCACATGGGCAGCAGCTGGTAGTGGTCCTGGGGCTGGCCTGGGCAGCGGGGACGCCACCAAGCCAGGGGTCTGCTGGGAGGGGCCCAGGGGGAGCTGGTCACGCTGGCTGCTGCCCCGGCATCCGGCTGGGCTCTCCCCCAGGGGTCCAGGGGCTGCGGATACATGGGGGCCAGCCCCCCAGGGCAGCCCTCCTGCTCGACTCATTTTAGTGGGCTTTGAATAAGGCCACGTGCCTTTGGAGAGATGGTGGCTTTCGAGCGTGATGGACGCAGACGGAGGGCCAGGCCACTTCCGTGGGAGGGAGGGCACGGGAGCAGGGGCTGCCTGCCAGCTCTCAGGAGCAGAGCCCGGGGGTCCCAGGGCCGTGCCCAGGGAAGGTTCTATGAGAGGATGAAGGATGACTGAGTGGTGAGCAGACGGCCCGGGGGAGGTCCCAAGGCCACACGCCTCACCTCTGTCCTCAGAACGATCCAGTCAGGACAGAAAACCTGATCACTTTCAGAGGCTGAAGAAATGTCAGGGCAACTGATCCACCACCTTGGAATTCCGATTTTAGAAAACAGGTATTATATACGATTACAGTTGGAAGTTTGGAAAATACAAAAAAGAGTTAACGAAGAGCATTGCAAATACACACGATGCCCACAGCCAGAGGGAAACACAGAATGTACCAATGGACTTGCTTTTACTTTTTCCCAAATTTACTTTTTGCCAGGAAATTGAAATAGAGTTCTGAAGTCTGTGCTTTTACTTTAACGTTCTAACATTTTCTCGGGTCTTTTGTGGCTTTTACGCAAGGGGAGCCCCAGAGCAAGCCCTCGGCACGTGTCCGAGATGCATCTGTCCGTCCGTCCATCCACCATGGTGGGTCACTTGTTTATTATGGGGTCAGATTCCACTGAGCAGCCTTTATAAAAGTCAAAAACTTTTCTCCACTTCATAGAAACAAAATCAAGCCCTATCTGACTCTTAGGGAGGTGGGCATTTTCCTGTTTATTGACCAGTTGCATTTCTTCTTCTGTGAATTATCTGCTCATTTCCATGAGGGCTTTGCCATTTTGCTATTAATTTGTCTAGGATTTCTTTAGAGGTTAAGTTTACCCTAATGTTAAACCTTTAGTTTCAGCACCAGCTAAACCTTTAGCGTTGGATAGAGGTTTAATATTTTTATCTCTATGCAAGCTCTTATGTACACAAGCTTTCCATCTGTAGTTGGCCGATCTCCCCTTGCTTTCATGCTTAGAGTAAGGTTTGCGCTGAGACGCATTTCCTTCTAGTGCTTTTGTTATTTTATTTCCTTAAACAAGCTACACCACAGCGTGTGATGTGAAGAAACAGCCCTTCTCCACAAGCAAGCTTCCTTTCTCCGGAAACGGAAATGCTTGAACCAGCTTCCAGCACCTTCTAAGATCTAGGTTGGACCTGAGCTGGCCCATGGGCTCTGGGGCCAGGTTGCTGTGTCAATTCCCGAAGCTTTTTAGTGTCCTTACGATCTCGTGGTGCTCACCCCGGTCTCTGTTCTTTTCCAAAACAACTTGCCCATCACCAGAGATTTCCTTCTCCAGATCATCACTTACTTTGCTTTCTCCAAGGAAACAGGTTTTGATGCCTTTATTGGCTTTAGCTTTTTTGTTTGTTTCTCTTCTGATGTATTAACTTTGGCCCTTATCTTTATAGTTCCCATTTCCTGCGACAGCTTTATTACTATTTTTCTAACTTATTGAGCTTCAGTCTTGGGACATTATTTTTATTCTTTTTTGTTTCCAACAAAAGTGCCCGAGGTGTCACGCCCCTTTCCTGGGCTGCAGAGGCTTTCCATCGTCCCTGACAGGTTTCAGAGGGTATTGATTGTCTGCTTTTCTAAATTGTCTATAAGTATAACCTTGATTTCCCTTTGACTTGAGTTATTTAGGAGCATGCTTTAAAATGTTCTCATTAGTATGTGGAGGTGGGGTGGAGATTGTCTCATTTTATCCCATTTTGGTCGGAAACTGCAGCCCCTGAAGTTTCTGCTTTCACATGTCACCGGTAACGAATGAACAGCGTGTGTGCAGGTTTCGGAGACACTTGGAAAAATATTTTTTGTAGGGTTGGAGGTTCGGTGAGCATGTGGCTAAATCTCCCTCCATCCTCCCTGCCCTTTGGTTCCTTCGGCCCATTTTCTTTGTCCCCTCGGTCTGGTCTCGGACACACATGGCCTGAGGACTGGTGCCAGGCTCCCACTGCGTCTGGTTTCAGCCCAATTCCTTTTGTATTTATTTAAAGCAGGAACGATTGCCTCGTAGAGTCTGTATTTGGGGCTAAAGAGGTGGACGAGCATCTGCTGTGGCCTGTAGACGTTCCCTTTTACAGGGGTGGGTGCCGTGGCCCAGATGTCTCCTGTCTCCTTTCCTTTGCCCCTTGCCCTGCGGGAGCCGCCTCCCCTCCCCCTCCCGTTGCACCTTTGGGAGCGTTTGCTCCACCTGCCCGCGCGGCCTCTCTGCTCGGACCCTCTGGACAGTCTTTGTCCCTTGATGGGGGCCTCGACCCCCGCGGTCAGGGCTTGTGCACTTGGGCCGTCCTCTGCTGTGTGTTAGTGTTTCCTTTTTCTGGTGTTTCCTCCTTTTCTTTTGTCTAACCCCATGGATTATATTTCCCTTTTGTGGATGTGGGTGGGTGTGATTTAGAGGAACATATCCTGTTTTATTCTAAGGCTACTTTCATGTTTCGAAACCGAATGTTTAAACCTTTTACTCATCATGAAGCGAGCCGTGTGCATTTGGCGCCAGGGAAGGGGCCCTGCTGGGGAGGGGTCTCCGGGCAGGGTGACGGGGCCCGCGGGGCAGGGGCGGCCTCCTGCAGTTGGGCCCCGGGTTCCACCAGCGCCAACAGCAGCAGGCAGGGTGGGGGGTCCTGGGTTTCTCAGGCTTTGCACCTCGAGTCCTGTCTCAGTGACGCCCCTGCCGCAGCTCAGCGTGCCAGGGCCTGGCCGGGCGGGCAGACGGGTGCCGCCCTGTCCACACAGCCGAGCAGCCGGTGCCACGCGGAGCTCGGGCCCCCGTCTCCACCCTGTGCCTCCCCGGGGCCCGTCATGTGGGGTCACCTCGCTGGGTGAGGACACTCACGGCCACAGGAGGGCCCCCCCCACTTCCTGTGGCCAAGGTCACGGCCCTGCGGTCTGTGGGTCAGTCTGTCCTACCCGAGCCCCTCCCCCTGTCCTCGAGGGGGGAGCTGGGCTCTCCCGAGGCTGCCTGGACCCAGGCCCAGGACAGGGACCCACAGGGCCTGGGTCTGCCAGGGCAGCCACGGGGGCGGGGGCTCAACTTGCGACACAGCGACCGTCCAGCCGGGGAACTGAGGCCACAGGTGGAGGCAGGGACTGGGCACGGCTGGCCCTCGCCTGAGCCCCTTGCCCCAAAGCCGGGGAGCTGGGGGGCTTCCTCCAGCGGGTGGGCCGTGGGGAGCCACCACCGCCTCCCTGGCTCGCCTGTGCCGGGGCCGCCTCGCGGGGGAGTTCTGCTTTTGACCCCTAGCGGGAGGGCTGGGGTTCCGCTCTCACCTTTCAGGTTCTGACTGTAAACTTGGTGAGGAGCAGTGAACAGGACCACCCCAAAAAAGGCGAGGACTTGGGGGGCAGGCTGACCTCTAAGTTGTAGGGTCTTCGGTGGGGGCAAGAGCAGGTCTGTGGGGTGCACCCCCGAGCACAGGGGCCCGTCCCACTGCCAGGAAGCTTGCCAGCCTCGGGGGTGTGTGGATCTCGGGTTCTGGTAAAGCACAGCTGCTCCCTGCTGCCACCCCACTGCCACCCCCACGGTGACAGGTCCATCAGGCGGCTACGTGGGCCCAGGTGGTGGAGCTGCAGCTGGAGGCCCTCCTGGAAACCGCCCCAGGGGGGCACGCCACTTTGGACCAGGCCGGGGGCACCTCCGGGATCCAGGGTGCTGCCAGGGGAGGGGGTGACGGGGTGCCCAGGCCAGCACCTGCCCACACAGATGGGGCCTCCATGGCCAGGCCCATGATGTCCGGACCTGAGGGACGTTGCTCAGCTGCTGTCGCTGGACGCCCTGTGGACACCCCAGCCTGGGGCGCTGGGTTTGTGAGGCCAGAGTGGTCTGGACCCAGAAAAACAAGGCACCGGGTCTCCTGGGAGCTGGGAGCTTCGGGGATTGCTCTCTGCAGCCCCTCCTTTGCCCGCCAGTGGGGTTGTCCAGGAAGGCCGCTGGTGCCCGTCCGGTGCCCACTGGGCTCAGCAAGGCCCGTTCCCCTCCTGGTCCCAGTTCTGCCCCACGAGGGGCCCTGGGCGGGGCAGGCTCTGCTGCAGCTCAGCATGCCATCCAAGTGCTCCAGGGGGCCACGCGGGGGTGCACGAAGGCTTGCCCAGGGCAGAGCATGTGGCACTGTGTGTGCAAATGCGTGTGCACAAATGCGTGCATGCATGCGTGGCACCATGTGTGTGCATGTGGGTGCAATTTGTACATACGTGTGTGAACATTGTGTGTGCACACGTGTGTGTGCGTGTGCCTCTTGACCCTGGAGACCTGGGGGGCTCAGCAGGTGCTGGGCTGGGTCTGCCCCACCCCAGGGCAGCTCTGCACACTTGGGGCCGCCTGAGGGGCTCCCAGTGCCTGTGGAATGTGTGAGGGGACATGGAGGCACCTGGGGCTGCCCCAGAGCTGGGTCCAAGCACGACCACCCAGCCCCCTTCCCTCCACAGGACATGTCCGGCCAACGCGCCCTGCTGCCCACCCTGGCGGCCCTGCTCTCCCTCGGGTCCGGTGAGTACTGCAGGGGCGGCTCAGGGCTGGAGCCCAGCAGGAGGAGAGGACCTGCCCCCCGCGCCACTGGACCAGCTCCCGGAGGCCGAACAGCTGTGCACAGCCTGCCCCTGCGTCAGGAGGGGCCCGAACGTTTTCTGGGCTCCCCCCTCCCCCCGACCCTCCCTCAGAGCCCCTCTTGCCTGGCCCCTCCCCTGGACTCTGCCACCCCCTCCTGCGGCCTCCCTCCCCCCCTCCTCCCCCTTTCCTTCCCCTCCATGGGCAGGTGTGGCCCGGGGCCCCGTTGGCCTCTCCGTCCCTTCACCCACCGTCCCGTCCCAAGCCCCGATCAGACCCCAGCTACTCACTGCCGCCTCCACATGAACAGCTAACGGGCGTCTCAGCTCATCCAAGTTAGAGCTTTGGGGCTTGCCACCCCCCACCCAACACCTGCTCCTCCCTGGTAAGGGGTGCCGCCCACCCCCACACGTGCTGACCCCGGCCGCTCCACAGATCCATCGAGCCCGCCGGCCCCACTGTCCACATGTGCCCAGCGTCCCGGGACGCCTCACCTGTGCCTCCTACACATCACCACCCTCCGTCTCCAGATGCCTGCAGGGGCTTCCCTGCCCTTCCCAGCAGCCCACGGGACCCCACAAAGCACAAATATAACCGGGGACTTCTCTGCTTAACCCTGTGGTCTCCCCAACATGGCTCCCCGGCGGTCAGCACGGCCCTCGCCATCTCTTACACCCCCCCCAGCCCCAGCTGCCTCCTCCCACGCTGCAGCCACACCTGCTGCTCCCAGCTGCTGCTGCTGCCCCAGAGCCCATCACAGCTCTCGCCTCATTCTGCTCAGGCCTCACCTCTGAGACCTTCTCTCAGCCCCCTAGACAGCCCATCTCCACTATTCTCTACAGATGGGCTTACATGGTATAGATGTCTGCTACCAGTGTCCATTTCCCCCCTGTAGAGTCAGATCATGAGGGCAGGGGGGCCCGAGGCATCACCCATTCATCCATCTATCCATCTATCCACTCACCTATCCATCTACCCATCCATCCACCCATCATCCATCCATCCACCCACCCACCCATCCATCCACCCATCCACCCACCCACCCATCCATCCATCATCCACCCATCTACCCATCCACCCACCCACCCATCCATCCACCCAGCCACCCACCCCTCTATCCACCCATCTACCCATCCACCCACCCACCCATCCATCCACCCATCCACCCACCCATCCATCCATCCATCCATCATCCACCCATCTACCCATCCACCCATCCATTCACCCAGCCACCCACCCTTCTATCCACCCATCCACCATCCATCTACCCACCTACCTACCCATCTATGCATCATCCACCCATCTACCCATCTACCCATCCATCATCCATCTACCCACCTACCTATCCATCCATCATCCACCCATCTACCCATCCACCCATCTGCCCATCCATCATTCATCTACCCACCTATCTACCCATCTATCCATCATCCACCCATCTACCCACCCTTCCATCCACCCATCCATCATCCATCTACCCACCTACCTACCCATCCATCCATCATCTACCCATCTACCCCTACACCCATCACCCACCCAAACATCCACCCACCCATCATCCATCTACCCACCCACCCACACATCCACCCATCCACCCATCCCTCATCCACCCAACCATCCACCCACCCACCCCTCCATCCACCCACACACCCATCATGCATCTATCCATCCATCCATCATCCACCCATCATCCGTCTACCCACCTGCCACCCATCCACTCATTCACCCATCCATCCATCCCTCATCCATCCATTCACACAGCCACCCACCCATCCATCCATTATCCACCCATCCACCTATCCATCCACCCACCTACCCATCCACTCACCTACCCATCCATCAGTTAGTCCATTCATCCATTTGTTCATCCATCTGTTCGTTGGTTTGTCCTCTGACCCCTCGCTGGTCTCAGGGTGGATGCTGGGTCGGCAGCTGCAGGCCCCACACTGAAGCTCGTGTTCCTTCCCCCAGTCCTCTCCCAGGAGTGCAACAAGTACAAGGTCAGCACCTGTCGGGACTGCGTGGAGGCGGGGCCTGGCTGCGCCTGGTGCCAGAAGCTGGTAAGAGCCGCGGCTGCTGATGTTGGCGCTGGGGTCCCCTCGGCCTCTGCCCCCTCCCTTCCTGAGTTCCCATCTCCTGGGCACCCTTTCTCTCTTTGCTTCTGAACTCAGAAAAATCACCAGCTCCATTTTCTAGTGGGAGCAGGAGCAGCTCAGGACCTCAAGTGTCCGTGAGAAGGCCAGGCAGGCCCACAGCCATGGGCTGTCCCTCAACCGGCCTCTCCCCAGGCAGGCCAGGGCTTGGTGCTGTCTTGTGGGGTCCCCCAAGCAGGAGGCAGGCTTGGGCCGAACACTCCATCTGGGGTCCCCAGGAGGTGGGACTCGGTCTGGGTCAGGAGCTGTGTTCCTCTGGAGACGGCTGAGCCAGACTATGACGCTGCAGCAATTCCGGCCACGCATTTGAGCAGGAAGCCAGGGGATCCCAGGCGGGGCGGGAAGGAAGGGCCGCGGTGGGCGATGGGCTCAAAGCAGCCCCAAAGCAGATGGGCGGTGAGGGGCAGCCCAGCTCCAGGATCTGGAGGGAGCGTGGAGAAGGCCCCCCAGGGACTCGCCTCCTCTTTCACCTCTCGTGATTTTGTTTTCCTGCGACCCCCAAGGGAGACAGACTCCCTGCACCCCGAAGCAGCCGGGGAAACGGAGAGCTTCCTGGATCCCAGACCAGAGCCTCTGTCACTCTCCCATCCTCCTCCTGTAGAGGCCCTCCCCTCGGGGGCCCAGACCCCAACCACACCCTCCTCCTCAGGGTCCCAGACCCCGACCACACCCTCCTCCTAAGGGGGCCCAGACCCCAACCACACCCTCCTCCTCAGGGTCCCAGACCCTGACCACACCCTCCTCCTAAGGGGTCCCAGACCCCGACCATGCCCTCCTCCTCAGGGTCCCAGACCCCAACCACAACCTCGTCCTAAGGGGACCCTGAGATCCTGACTGTGCACTTCTCCTTGCACACACACGTGCACACACACGCGTTATTTTTTTCCACCACTTGAGAACAGGCTGCAGACCCGGAGCCCCTTTGCCCCTTACAACTTCAAGGGCGTTTCTTAAGAACAAATGATCCAAATCAGGCAATTTAACATCACTGCCTCGCTCTTGTTAACACTGCACGTGTCGTGCACACGTTCCCACTGGTTCCAGCAGAGTTCCCTTTGGCTCTCCTTCCGGGTCCCACGGGGCCCAGGGGCCCAGGTTGTGGCGAGACCTGGGTCTGGAGCAGCCTCGGCCCGCCCTGACCTTAGGTGCCTGACGTCGCTGAAGAACACGGGTGGCAGGTTCACGGGCTGCCTCGGGGGGGGCTTGTCCTGCGCTCCGGGCTGTGCGCTCTGCAGGGCTCGGGCGTCTTCCCCGCGTCCCCGAGGGCCCTGTCCTGTCCCTCTGCCCAGCCTGGTGACGTTTGCGTGGACCCCCCGGCCAGGCTCTGCCCCAGCAAGTCCGTCTCCCCCAACAATGAATCAGCAACACGGGGGTGGGGGGCACCGAGGCTGTGGGACATCCTGTTCCCATCAGGTTGGCACCCACTAATGTTAGTGTCATTGATGGTTCTTGCCTGAATCGATTGACATAACATAAAATTAAATGTTTCAATTTCCCAAACCCTTCACCTTTTGATTAGTGGCATTCTGGTGTAAGGAAGCACTTTTCCTCCTCTCTCCCTCTCTCTCCTCTCTTCCTCGTCTCCATCTCTGTCTCCCACCATTACCAGTGTGGACGCCTGGATTTTTATTTCACTCAATAGCTCCTAATCCATCACTAGCTGCTTTTCCTTTTGACCCTCAGGGTGCCCCAGCCTCGGCCCCTCGGCTGATCTCGACGTGCCGCCATTTTTTAACTCTTTTTTCTGGAATAACAAGGTCTTGCAGACCCACCTTGTGCCGGCCTCCCCTGGGCCCTGGAGTCAGATGTTCCTCTAGAGAATCTGGTTCCTTTTCGGGAGGAACTTGGCTCTCAGCGCCCTCAGTTTATTTCCCCATTTTCTCAATCCTACAACACACGAAATTTCTGGGGCTCAGCCCACACCCCAGCAACAAGCAGGCCTCCAAGGGGAAGTGGCTGTGAGCTGCCGCTCCTTTTTCTTCCTCTTGAGGAGCCCGTGGGAGTCCAGGGCTTCCCATCCTTCATGGGGACTTTCCCCGCCTTTCCTGGGATTGTTTCATTCGAGTTCAGTTGGGTTCCGTTTGTTTCTGTGGGAATCTATTTTAGGGTGCTTTCCTCCCCATTCTTGTTGATTTTATTTTATAAGAACTTAAAACATCAATTCAGTCCCCAAAGTCAAAACAGGATGGAAAGGCTCTGATAAGTCCTGCAACAAAGGCAAAATCAGGGTCTGTCACGGCCCCTCCCCCACCAGCCCAGGTCCTGCCCCCACCTGGCCCCGCCCACCTGCTGCTGCAAATGAGCCCGGCCCTTCCTGTGTTACCTTCTGTAAAAGTAAACAGAAAGAGGAATATATTTTTAGCTATTTATATTTTGGGTGCCCCTTTAGAGGACCCCCAAGTGGGATCCATCTGCCTCATCCCCACCCTGAGGGAGGCAGGGGCCTCCATGGCTGGCAGAGGGGTCAAGAGGAAAGAGGTGGCCTGGGACCCCGTTACCCGGTTCCCATTTCCCTCTGGGCCCCGGGGGGCTCGCCAGGCCTCTGCATGGGCTGCAGGGTTCCGGGCACCTGGGTGCCAGCCAAGGGGGGGTGCGTGTTCCCTGGGGGCTGCCCCTTGTGTCACCTTTTGACTGGGCCGATGCTCCCGCGTCGTTTTGCTGCTGGAGGCACTGGGGGAAAATGCCCCGTCCACCCCTCCCGCCAGAAGGCTGTTGGGGACCCCTGCAGGGATGTCGGGGTGCCCCGGCCTGGCCCCCGGTGTGGAAAAGGGGGGGGCAGCTGGGTCCTCAGCCCTCAGTCAGCCTCATGCCACCCTCGCCCTGGGACTTGGGGTCCCCCTTGGGGTCCAGCCTCCCTCCTGACCCTTGACCCCTGCCCGCCCCGCCGCCCCCCCAGAATTTCACTGGGCGCGGGGAGCCCGACTCCGTCCGCTGTGACACCAGGGAGCGGCTGCTGCTGAGAGGCTGCGTGGCCGACGACATCACGGACCCGCAGAGCATCGCCGAGCCCCAGGTGGACAGCCGAGGCTTTCGCCAGCAGCTGTCCCCGCAGAAGGTGACGCTGTACCTGAGGCCAGGTAGGCTCTGCCCGGCCGCGGGCCGTGTGCGGGCCTTCTCAGGGCGGGGCGTGGGGGTGGGCAGGTGAGGCCGCAGCGTCCCGGCCCGAGCACTGCTGGGGACCTCGAGGCCACCAGCTGAGCCCACCACAGCCCTGCCTCTCTGGTCCCAGACAGACCCCACCCTCATCCCCACCCCACTTCCCACCGTCTGCAGCTGGGTGTCAGGCCCCCCCTTTAGCCCTGTGTATGTTCCGTGTCCTTTTTGGGGGTGGGATAAGGATAAGCCATGTGGAAGATACTGCTCTTTCCCCTCTTTAGAGGGTCAGAACAAGTGTTGGCAGAGGAAAGGCTCTGATAAGTCCTGCAGCCAAGAGCGCTGAGTCACTAGGATAACACCCACACCTCCCAACCCACCCTGACCGCAGACCCAGTTTCGGAATCCAGACCCTTGGGAGGGCGGGTGGGGGAGACAGGGAGGAGGTGGCCTTGAAGGTGGGGGGGCTTCACACTTTCCCGCCCCCGGCCCTGAGTGGGGGCTGCCTCACCAGGTGTCCCGGGACAGAGTGACCCGCACCGCCACGTGGAGCAGCCCGAGGCGGTGCCCCGGGGGAAGGAGGGCACACGGGCCGGGTGTGCGGAGGGGACAGGGCCCGGCTCTGGGAGCACCCTCCTCAGGGGCAAAGGGGGCTGGGGCCAGCGGAAAGCCAGCAGGGGGCCTGGAAGAGGGGCGCGTGAGAGAGCAGGGGGGCGAGCTGCATGCAGGGCAGGGCCGGGGCTGAGGGGCACGGCTGCTCCTTGGGGCAGCAGCGGATGAGCCGGGTCCTGGGTGGGGCTGGCCCCTGCCCCTTGCAGGCCCCACGGGCTTGCTCACGGCCCTCCGTCCTGGGACCACCTCTGACCACAAATGCTGGGGGCCTGGCCCGACAGAGCCCTGGAGGGCAGCTCCAGCGCAGCGCCCCAGGGTCCCCGTCTTACAGAAGGGGAGACGAGGGCCCACGAGAGTCTTGCCCGGGCCCGAGGTCCCGCAACTTGGCCTGTGGGAGTCAGGGGTAGGGGGGGAGCTCAGCCGGGGTGCAGGGACCTGAAAGCAGACGGTCCCTCTACCACCCTGACACCTCCAAGGGGCAGAGCAAATGGTTAGCCCTCGAGGGTGCAGGTGAGCACTGAGCAACGCAGGCCGCAAGGGGGTGGGGGGTGGCTTCCCGGAGCAGCCCCCTGGGGCAGGGCGTGGGGGCCAGGGCCAGACCCCCGACCGTCTGAGGGCGCCTCCTATCGCAAGCCTCATCCTCTGCAAGGGGAGGGACGTGTCCCCTGCTGGCCAGCGCAGGCCCATGTCCACGTACCTGTTATTCGTGGCAGCTTCCGTGTTGCAACAGCATTGCCCAGCAGTCAGTGCAGACACGTGAGGCCACAGAGCCAGAACCGGTGTCATCAGGCCCTTCTCCGAGACCTCCGCCACCTCCCGGCAGCCACAGAGAGCCACTGAGGGCCGGGGCTAGGCCAGGGGCTCTGGGTGGGAGGCACGCATGTGCACAGCCTGCGTGAGCATGAGGGTGCTGGGTGTGTGCAAGGTGGGTACGAGAGCATGTGTGTGCCTGTGTGGGAATGGCTGCGGTGTATATGTGTAGGTAGTGAGTGAGTGTGTGTATGTGTGTGGTGTGTGCATATGTGTGTGATGTGGGTGTTTGCCGTGTGGGGGTGTATGCATGAGTGTGGTGTATTGTACGTGTGTTGTATGAGTGGTGTATGTGTACGTGTGTGTGTGCTGTCCGTGTACATAAGTACAGTATTTGCATACATGTCTTTTCATGGGCTGTGTGTATAAGTGTAAGAGTGTGGCGTGTGTGTATATGTGCGTGCTATATGTATTGTGTGTGTGTGGTGTGTCTGCATGTCAGTGAGAGTGTGTGCACATTGCGGTCGCAGTTGACTCGTCTGGGGGGGGTGGCGGCTGGTTGCTAAATCCTAGGCTCTCGGGATTGCTCGGAGGGTACCGGCGGCGGGGGCTCTTTCCCGGAGGCGAGGGCGAGGCGGGGGACTGGGCCCGGTCCCCGGCGGAGGCGTGCAAGGTGTGGAGGGCGGCGAGAAGGAACAGGCGGGACACGTTTCTTTTAGGGTGAAGAAGCCAAGAGAGTTTATTAGGGGAGAGTACAAGCTTATATCGGGTGGTATAGAGGGCGGGGTAGCTGTAGGGGTTAAAGGCTTGGATTGGTTCTGAGAGGGCGCGGAGGTTGATTGAAAAGGGGCGGGAGTTGCTCCGGTAACGAAGAGGGTGGAGGGTGTGGGTAAGGCACGGGGGGGGGGGGAGGTTTTCTCCGGCAAGCCCTCCCCAACGGTTGTACTTTGGGGTGAGGAAATGGGGCCTGCATTCGGCTCCACTTTCTCAGGCCCGGGGGGCCGTGGAGGGCGCTACCACCCGTGCCCCACTACCTTTCCTAGGGGCTGATCAGTTCCCCTGGCCCAGGCCCGCCAAGTCAGAACTCGATAACAGTGTCCCGCATTTCCCCCTTCTTTTCTAATTAGAGGAAGAAGCTTACCGGAGAGATCCGCCAAGGGATGAGGGAAAGGGGAGGTGGGGGAAGGGATAGGGGTAGATGGTAGTCAGAGAGGCTGGAGCTCGACGTTGGTGTGGCACCCGGGCGCTCGAGAGGGGCTTCACTGCTTGCGGGATGGACGAGGGTGGCGACGCTGCGGAGGGTCAGCTTCTTCAGCGGAGGCAAGTTGTTGATACTGGACTTGCACAAATGATGAAAAGACAGCATTGGCTTGGTTCTTAGCAAGCTGGACAATTCTGCGGATAATGCAGGGCCCTAGGGTGAGAGCTAGAATAATCATTAGTAGGGGGCCGAGGAGAGGGAGGAGGTAAGGGAGGAGGGGGGTAAAGATGTGGGACCAATAGTTGGTGGCTTCACGGTTTCTTTTGCGTTGTTCCAGTCCCTCTCGGACCTTCTTTAGGCTGTCCTCGGCGAGACCTGTGGAATTGGCATATACACAGCACTCTTCTCCTAGGGCGGCGCAGAGGCCTCCTTCTTTGAGGAGGAGAAGGTCGAGACCTCGGCGGTTTTGGAGCACTACCTCAGAGAGGGAATTGACAGAATTTTTAAGATGGGAAATAGCGTCTTGTAGGTGACGAATGTCCTCGTCAACAGCCGCCCGGAGGTGAGTTAGGGCGGAGCCTTGACTGGCTAATGCAGCGATTCCGGTGCCAGCGCCTGCAAGACCTAGGAGGGAGGCAATTGTGAGGGCGGTGATGGGTTTTCGCTTTTGCAGAGTGGCAGGAACTGCAGTTCTTTCCAGGCGGAGGAAGAAATCTTCCTCGCTGTGGTATAGGACCCTAGGGATAAGGACAATTAGGAGGCAAGTTTCATGAGTTGTATTGAGGGTCTGCACGTTAAGGCAGGGGGTAAGCCCTGTAGAGGAGCAGAGCCATTGGGAGGAGTTGTGGGGAATAAGAAACTTGGCAGAGCTGCTGGGAGATGAGTAGTTGGCACAGGCTGTGAGGTTGGGAGAGTTGTTTGAGCGAGGGCGGCCTGTGGAGGAAACTGAATGAAAGGTTAGGGGGACGGCAGAGGTATTCCAATTGCATTCCGAGGGGTTGTCTTCTGCATTTTCTGAAAAGGAGAGGTTGGAGGCGACGGGCTCATACAGTGAGGAGGAGGTGGAGAGGCAAAGCCAACAAGAGGAGGTAAGATTGGGATAGGAGACATTTAGTGAGGTGAAGGTTGCTTGGATAAGGCTGAAGAGGGGAGAGGAGTAATGAGAGGGGGGTAGAAAAGGTTGGGGTGGTGGGGTTGGCGATGCGTTGTTTGCAGCTGAGGTGCGGCTGGTTGGAGTTGAGGTGCGGCTGGAGGGCTGTGGAAAAAGGGGGTTAATGACTTTATTAGGACCGATGGCAGAGGGGTTTTTTAGTACAGCCTCCTTTTTTATAAAAATAAGGGAACCTGGGTCGACTCCTTCCAAATAGATTCTGAAGCCCCAGGTTCGACCGAGTAGCCAAGAGGGATCAGTAGGGAGCTGTACGGTGAGATTTAGTTTTTGACAATTATATTTATCGTAATAAGGATTGATGGAATGGTCACGGGGCTTGCAACCAAAAGGGGCCCAATTTAAAGTTAGGTAAAGATCAGGGGCGTAAGGCTTCCAAGTAGTGGCTAATGTTTCACACCCCCAGTATGCACAGTAGTATTGGTTGGGAGCATTGCAGTACTGTTTCCCGGGGTTTGAGGATGGGCACATGTAATATTGGGCTTGGTTAAGGCAAGGTGTGCCCTCCGGGAACAGGATTAGGTCGCAGGGGTAAATGACGAAGGAAGGGCGTCCTGCGGTAACGTGGGTTTGCACAATCTTGGAATCTTCCCATCGTGCCAAGGTCCATTTCCAAGGCTGGTGGGGGTTGGCCTGAGTAGAAGAGGCGAAGGCTAACATGGCTATTAGAAGAGAAGCTATGCTTGGGTGAGGGTTGTGGAGGTGTAGGGGGCTGGCTTTTGCCTGTCTGTATAGGCGCATGATTTGGACAATTTCTTGTCTTTCCTCTTGCGAGTTTTCAGGCCTCTCCGGGAGTGCTCTCGGACGGCCTTCCTGGTCCAGTTGTAAGGTTGTCATCTGGTATGTTAGGCTGCGGAGACGGCGGCGTTCTCGTCTTGTCGGCCGTTTGGCTGCTGGTGGCGGGTCGGATTGCTTTTCCCGGGATCCAGATTGGTTGTGATGCATCATCTGGGAAAACACAAGCAAACCCGCGCCCCTGGGCGAGGAGTGGGGAGGGACCCTTCCAGGCATTAATTTCTGGGTCTTTCCAGTAGACCATCGGGGCCTGGGTGGGCCTATACGAGGGACCCCAATGTTTATGTAGGGGCGAAAGTCCTTCTTTATTGAATGTGAGTAGATTAAGGTGAATAAGGGCTGCTATGATAAGGTCCCCTGGAGTTGCCTGGGGGAGCATTGCCCTTTCTTTTTCAATTTGTGTTTTTAAGCGGCGATGGACTGCTTCCACAATGGCTTGCCCCTATGGATTATAGGGGATGCCGAAATGATGGGTGATGTTATATAACTGGAGAAAGGCCGCAAAGGAGGCACTGCGATAGGCAGGCCCATTGTCCGTTTTTAGGTCCCAGGGGACTCCCATGAAGAGAATTCCCTGTCTTAGGGCCTTGATACAGTGTTTGGCCGTTTCCCCGGCGAGGGGGACTGCATAACACATGGCTGAGAAGGTGTCAATCATTACATGTACATACTTGAGGCGCCCAAAGGACGGAACATGAGTTACATCCATTTGCCATCTAGAATTGTGTTTTAGGCCTCGTGGGTTGACTCCCTGAGGTTGCAGGGGCCAAGCGGCGCAAAGGGCGCACAAGTTGCACAATTGCGGACAAGATGTTTACAGGTATCTAGGGGGAGGCCACATAAATGATGCAACGACGTAGCCGAAAAGTGAAACCTGGAATGCAATAACTTAGCCTGGTTAACAGCATCCCCCGGAGGGGCTGCCGTGTGGGTTAGCATAGCTTGGGTAGTCTGAGCTGAGACCGCTTGGTCTACTATACTATTGCCATTAGCCAAGGGCCCCGGAAGGCCTGAGTGACTACGAATGTGGCTAATGAACCAAGGATCTTGTCGATGCTCCAGGATGCTCCTGAGGGTAGAAAGTGCTTTATCAATGGCCGAGTCCCCGGGGAAAAAGGTGGAAAACGCGAGGACTCGGCAGACCTGATAAGTGTAGAGGCTGTCAGTGAAAATGTTTACTGGGTGGTTACAGTGGGCGTTTAGCGCGTATGACACTGCCAGAATTTCCCCCACTTGGACTGAATGAAGGTTGACATAACTGAATAGGCGGGGTTCCGGGTGGTCCTGTGAATAAGAGAGGAAGGCGAAACGGGTTTTGGAGGCGTCAGTAAAGACGGTGGTGGCACCCGGGATGGGTGCAGAGGAGGGGAAAGGATGGAAGGGGCTGCGGAAGGGAAGCTTGGCGAGCCCCTGTAACAGTCGATGGCTAGGATAGTGGCAGCTGAATTCTCCCTGAAATCCTTCTAAGAGGATTTGCATGTCCGGGTTATCACATATAAGCAGGCGGGTTTGGCCTGCGTCTAGGGGCCAAACAATTTTTTCTGGCGGCTCTCCGAATACATGAACAGCCAGGGTGACTAGATCTGAAGCTAGGCTGATCCAGAGCCGCACTGCGGGGCAAATTTTTCTAAGCCGGCTTTTAGCAGGGTGCACCCAAAGTAGAGGGCCTTCCTGCCACAGGCAGCCCATGGGTGTCCCGGGCGTAGGAAGGATGAGTGCCATAAGATTGCCCTCTTTAGTGCTGAACCTGTTGAGACAGCAGGCGGCGAGCGCCTTGTTAATTGCGGCAATGGCTTCCTTTGCCTCCTGGGTGAGCTTAATGCGCCAGGAGATTGCTAGCGGCGGGGCTTCAGGGACACTCAGCAGCATAAAGAGTGGTTGGAGCTGCGCGGTGGTGATTGGCAATGCAGAGCGGAGCCAATTGATCTGACCGCAGAGCTGTTGAAGCTCAGTGATAGTGACCCGATCCGGTATGTCCATCTGGGGAGCGGACGGGGCAATGGTTTTATCAATACTAAACCCTAAGAAGGCTAATGGTGGCACAATCTGAACTTTATCGGGCTTAACCGTGAGGCCGAGGTCAGCTAAATTAGTGGTGAGGTCTTTGAGGATTAGAGGAAGCGCCTCGGCGTCCTCAGAGGCCACCAAGATGTCATCCATGTAATGGATGCGCATGGCCTGCTTTCGCAGGGGGGCCACTGCGTGATTAACATACATTTGGCAGATGGCCGGACTGTTACGCATCCCTTGAGGGAGGACTTTCCATTGGTACCTGCTAGCCACGCCCGCGTGATTGGGGACGGGAACTGTAAAGGCAAAGCGCGGGCGGTCTCGCTCATGTAGCAGGATGGAAAAGAAACAGTCTTTGATGTCAATGGTGGTTACATGATAGTGGGCCGGGATGGCCACCGGATGGGGGAGGCCAGGCTGCGGGGAACCCATGGGAAGAATATGCTTATTGATTTCCCGCAGATCATGGAGGAGCCTAAATTTCCCTGTGGCTTTTTTATGAATAATAAACACTGGCGAATTATAGGGACTAGTAGAAGGTTCTATGTGGTTAGCGTCCAATTGTTCTCGGACAAGGGCTTGAAGTGCCACTAATTTGTGCGTGGGAAGGGGCCACTGCTCCACCCATATAGGTTCCTCAGTATCCCACTGCAGAGGAACGGGCGCTGGAGGTGTTAAACGAGCAGTGGCGCACATTATTGGGGGGGCTGCGTGGTAAGCACTGCCCCAGAGGCGGCGAGGATGTCGCGGCCCCATAAAATTTGGTCTATGGTGTGTAGAAATAACGGGCGGAAGGTGCCTGAGTGGCCCTCCTCATCCTCCCACTTAATGGGCCCTATGGCCTGGAGAGAGGTGGAGGTACCAGTGGCTCCCACTACTGAGGGACCATCGAGAACCATGCACATGGTGGCATACTGAGCGGGCATGCAAGAGACTTCTGCCCCTGAATCGAGCGTGCCCGTGTACCATTGCCCCCCTATTCTTAACTTACGAGTAGGCTTTTCTGGAGTGATAGGGACTGTCCAGAGAAGCGTTTTACTGCCGGTGAACTGATTAGTTTTATTAGAACCGGCCGGCACGCTGCCTCTTAGGGGCGGGGCTGAGGCTTGCCCCGCTTGGAGTTTAAAGCTTGCTCAGCGTTTTGGCGCTGATTGACACCAGGGCAGCGGCAGAGGGTTTTGGGGTTATTTTTGCAATCGCGCGCCCAGTGATAGCCACGCTGGCAGCGTGGGCAAGGAGTGGGAGGGGGGCGCCCATTGCGCTGCATGAAAGGCGGGCGGTTGACCTCCGCATTGGGGCACTCCCGGGCAAAATGACCGCTCTGCCCGCACTTAAAGCAACCGGTGGTGGCGGCTAAGGCGGCAGTGACAGCGCCAGAGACAGCCTGGGCTAGGGACGCGGCAGCTGGGTCAAAGGCGCTGCAGGCGAGTACCCAATCGTATAGGCTTTTCTCCCGCAAGGGAAGAATAGCCTGCTTGCAAGGGGGATTGGCTCCCTCGAGAACGAGCTCTCGAGCGAGAGCCAGTTGGGCCTGGGGATCATTAACCTTTCGAGCGCAGGTTTCTTCAACCCTAGAGACAAAGGTGGCAAAAGGCTCATTTGGCTCCTGGAGGAGCTTGGTGAATTTAGTAGGCCGACAGGCGGAACAGTTGGCAAAAGCTCGCAAGGCGATTCCCCGAAGGATAGGCCAAAAGGTGGCAGGCGCATTAATATAGGCGGATGCATTTATAAACGCTCCCGTGCCCAAGTAGGCTTCGGGGTGATGATAGACTCCAGTGGCTGCGTCTTGCTCGCTTTGCTTAGCTGCTTCCGCCTGGAAGTGGGCACACCAATCAACGAACTGGCCGGGGTTAAGGATGGTATGGGCAAGCGAGGCCCAGTCTTGGGGGAGGCAAAAGTCCATGGCGAGATCCTGCAGTAATTGGGAAGCGTATGGGCTACCTAACCCGTCTTCCTTGACGGCCCTGCGAAGCTGCTTGATAGTATCTGAGTCAATGGGATACCAGTCGTACGGTTTCTGCGGTGTGGGGGTAAGGTTAAGAGGAAAGCAGCGAAAAGCACGAGAGAAAGGAGGACGCGCTTGCAGAGGGCCTGGCGCGGGAGTGGGGGTAGGGGGAGCGTTGCCCCAAGGGTTGCCTTGAGGTGTAGAAGGCAGCCAGGGGTTGTTAGTCAGCAGGGTGGGAGGAGCGGCAGCAGCTGCCGGTAGCGGCTCCGAGGGGGAGCTTGTCGAAGGGGGAGGCGGAAGTGGGAGGCCCCAAGCGTCGCAAGATGGCGGCGTGGTGGGAGTGGCTAAGGCATAAGATGGTGGACTAGCTCCGCCCTGTGAAAGGGCGGGGTCTAAGGCATAAGATGGCGGACTAGCTCCGCCCTGTGAAAGGGCGGGGCCTAAGGCATAAGATGGCGGACTAGCCCCGTCCTGTGAAAGGGCGGGGTAAAGCGCATGCGGTTTCCGGCCCGGCTTAGGGCTGACGTCATCACTAGAGCACTTCCTCCCCTCAGTGGAAGAAGAAGGAGGAAGTTCGCCATTTTGGAGAGGCTTAGTATTGCTTTGTTTTTGGGGGGCGACTTCGAGCGCGTTGTTAATCTGCTCGACTAAGGATTCTGTGTCCGAATCGTGGTCTACATTAGTATCGCTGTCTGAATCTGTTGGCTGGGTTGATAGGGCCTCCTTGGATTTAATGGGGCCTCGATCAGGGGGGAGGGAGCCTTGAAGGCAGGAGCGGACGGTTATTAAGGTGGGGAGCAAGCCGGGAGGGAAGCGCTTGCTCTCATGTTCCATGGCGTTGGTGACCCGATCAATAAGGCGATTATAAGTAACAGGGTCCCAAAGATGGCAAGTGGTGAGCCATGGGTTAAAGGGCAGCAGGAGGTCCCAGTATACTTGCAGCTGCCGGACAGACACCTTACAGCGATGTGTGTCTAGGAGACCCGCTAGAGCGCGAACTTGAGGTGCTTGGCGTGCAGATAGACGATTACCCATAGCGGAGGGAGAAAAGAAAAAGGGGGGTTGATTATTGAGTAAAGAAAATGAGGTAAACCGTGGCCGCGAGGCCGAAGGAGACGGCGAGAATAGAAAGCAGGACCCTCTAGTAGCGAGAGCAGTTTGGGGGGGCGGTCGCAAAGAGGCACACGGCGCCAAACAAAGAAACAAAGACACAGAGGACCACAGCAAAGTAATGGAGGGGAAGAGGGAAAGCTACTGGAGGAAGAGTGTTAGGAGGAATGGGGGGGACATAGGAAGAGAAGACGAAAGGTAGTCGGGGGCAAGAGCCAGGTTAATGCGGGAAAGGAAGAGCGGCGAGGGAGAGGCGGCTCCGCGGGGCGGCGAGGGAGAGGCGGCCCTTACCTTGCAGGCGAGGAGAAGGGGAGTTGGAGAGGCGTCCGGGTGAGCGGGTGGTTTTACTGGACCGCTGCGTGGAGAGGACTTTTAATCCCAGGGTCGGTAGAGCATGAGACTCTTAATCTCAGGGTCGTGGGTTCGAGCCCCACGTTGGGCGCCAGTTGCGGTCACAGTTGACTCGTCTGGGGGGGGTGGCGGCCGGTTGCTAAATCCTAGGCTCTCAGGATTGCTTGGAGGGTACCGGCGGCGGGGGCTCTTTCCCGGAGGCGAGGGCGAGGCGGGGGACTGGGCCCGGTCCCTGGCGGAGGCGTGCAAGGTGTGGAGGGCGGCGAGAAGGAACAGGCGGGACACGTTTCTTTTAGGGTGAAGAAGCCAAGAGAGTTTATTAGGGGAGAGTACAAGCTTATATCGGGCGGTTTAGAGGGCGGGGTAGCTGTAGAGGTTAAAGGCTTGGATTGGTTCTGAGAGGGCGCGGAGGTTGTTTGAAAAGGGGCGGGAGTTGCTACGGTAACGAAGAGGGTGGAGGGTGCGGGTAAGGCACGGGGGGGGGGTTTTCTCCGGCAAGCCCTCCCCAACGGTTGTACTTTGGGGTGAGGAAATGGGGCCTGCATTCGGCTCCACTTTCTCAGGCCCGGGGGGCCGTGGAGGGCGCTACCACCCGTGCCCCACTACCTTTCCTAGGGGCTGATCAGTTCCCCTGGCCCAGGCCCGCCAAGTCGGAACTCGATAACAGTGTCCCGCACACATAGTGTACATGGGATCTGTGGGGGTGTGTGTGGTGTGTATATATGTGTGCTATGTTGTGCACAGTGTGGTGTGTGTGTTTCATAGGTGTGTGTGTTGTGCACATGTGTATGTGTTCTGTGTGCATGTGCTTGTGAGTGTACTGTGTTACGTGTGCGTGGGTGTGCGTGGCCTGTGTGGGTGCGCACAGCAGGACCAGGAGAGGTGCCACTGAGAAGGGGGAGCCGAGAGGTGCTGCCTGGCAGGACCCCTCGGGAGTGTTTGTCCGGGACAGGACATGATGCGGGGGCTGCAGACACAGTCAGCCCTGCCCTCGGAGCCCCTCGCCGTGGTGGGGCGCCCGGCACGAAAGCGAACTGAACATGCGGGTGGGTGACCAGCGGCGACCTTCCTGGGACAGGACAGAAGAGCCAGCCCTGCGGGAGCGGGGGGCCCTGGGCTCTGGGGATGTGTGGTGAGGACAGGGCTCGGGGCTGGGGGCCGGGAGGGGACAGCGGCGGGTGGCCGGGGTGGGAGCTGTGTCGCCGGGCGAGCTTTGGGCAGGGAACCTCCGACCTCACCGCAGGGCTTGGGTCTGAGCAGCTGCGACTGGGCAGGGGCTGCAGGTGCCTGAGGGGGTGCCACGGAGACTGGGCACCGGACAGGAGGTCGTCACCACGCCAGACAGGGCTCCAGATTTAGCAAAACATAAACTACAGGCTGCCCAGATGGATTTTAATTTCAGATTTTAAAAAAATTATTATTTCTAGGCAAGTGTGTTCCAAATGTTGTATGGACATTCTTCTATTTGGGAGAAGCTTATACTAGACAAATCTGCGTGGTTGATCTAAAATTCACACCCACGTGGCCTCCTGTATTTTATCTGCAGCTCCCCCATGGGCCATACACGGGGAAAGTTGGAAGGATTTCGGGGTTCTGGAGCAGGCCCCCAGTCCCCCCCGCCCCCACAGCGCCCGATGGGCCCGCGCAGCCCTGCCCACTCCCCGGCTCTCTGCCCACAGGCCAGGCCGCTGCGTTCAACGTGACCTTCCGGCGGGCCAAGGGCTACCCCATCGACCTCTACTACCTGATGGATCTCTCCTACTCTATGCTCGACGACCTCAAGAACGTCAAGAAGCTGGGAGGCCACCTGCTCAGGGCCCTCAACGACATCACCGAGTCTGGCCGCATCGGTGAGGCGCGGGGGCGTCTGCGGGGGTGGGAGGGGAGGCCGGAGCTCTGCGTCTTTGCCAGGGGCCACGCTGGCCGCTCACGCTCCAAGACGTGTGAACATCGCCCGCCCCCAGTTCCTCTTTCTCTTCTTCCTCTTTCATTTGCTTGCCTGGTATTTTTAAAAGGCACAAAACCTTGCAGTGATATTTTTAAATTAAAGAATTCAAACCTACACCAACTACACAGGAGACACGGCACTGAAGGAATAACAACAGCAAAATGCAGATCTTGGACACACGCGTGTGCGACGGAGGGGAGGACATCTCCCCACTGCACCACACCCAGTCAGCATGCTCCCAGCGCCTTGCAGGCTGCTCTCTCTGTATGCAGGGGTGCATGCACACACGTGTGCACGCGTGCAGGCACAGACACGTGAACTCACTCATGTACAAACATGCACACACTTGTGCTCAAGCAGAATCACATGTGCACTCACACTTTCGCCTGCATCCTCACATGCACACCCACCCACTTGCACACACACTTACCCTCAGATGCACACATATCCACATGGCCATACATGTACACAACCACACAAGTGCCTGGTATGTGTGTACTCACACACAATCACACCCACATGTACACACTTGCTCCCACCTGTACACTGTCACACACTTGTACACACACACATGCACACATGCACCATCTTGCTTTCCCCCTTGCCCCCATATGAGATGGGGAAACTAAGGCCCCATCCACGTGCTCTCCTCGGGGCCCACCTGCTCTCTCTGGGGGTGACCTGCCCACCTGCCCAGCCTCCCCCATGTGCCCCCCAGGCTTTGGGTCATTCGTGGACAAGACGGTGCTGCCGTTCGTCAACACGCACCCTGAGAAGCTGAGGAACCCGTGCCCCAACAAGGAGAAGGAGTGCCAGCCCCCCTTCGCCTTCCGCCACGTGCTGAAGCTGACCAACAACTCCGACCAGTTCCAGACCGAGGTGGGCAAGCAGCTGATCTCGGGGAACCTCGACGCGCCCGAGGGCGGCCTGGACGCCATGATGCAGGTGGCCGCGTGCCCGGTAAGCTCGGCTCCGGGACCCGCTTCTCGGCCCGGCGGATTCCCCTGGGGGCTCCAGCCGATGGCCCCACAGCCTGTCCCTCTCGGAGAGTGGCATCCGCAGGCAGGGAGCCGCAGCCCCCGGTTGCTACGTGGTTTGGGCGGCAGTGCCTGGCTCTGCCCTCACCGCCCCAGCCCTGCTGTGAGCCCCACGCGTCCCCCCCACCTCCGTGTCCCGTTGCCGGCAGGGCTCGCTGCCCGGTGCGCTAACAGCCCATCTACGCCGCCAGGTTTCAGAGACAGAAAGAGCTTTTGTTTGCCAAGCGCGATGCGAGAACGGGTGGCTGCGGCTTCAGCGCTGCTCGCCTCCCGGAGAGCTCCTGAGGGCTTCCGAGCATCTTGGCAAGGGCGGGTTTGATAATGAGCGCGTGGCTCTGAGATGATGAGTTAGAGATCGTCTAATTCTGGAGCAGGTGCAGCGAGCTTTCAAACTTGACCATGGGGCGTACATAAGGAAATGCGGCTCAAGATGCTTGTGGGTGTGATTTGCAGCATCACAACGAGGTACAGGTTACCGTGGGTCAGCGTTTGTCCCCTGCCGCCTCAGGTGGGCCAGCTCCGGCTAGGACCCGCCCGTCTAGTGAAATATGGAGGAAGGGGGTGGGGGTGGTCAGCTGCGGTTTCGTTAATAAACATTAATTGGGCTGTAATGGAAGCACGAGACCCGAAAGCTGTAAAACAAGAGAAACCCGGACACTCAGCCGCCCTGAGGCTGTTGAGTTACAGCCGCGGAGCAGAGCCGGGGCCTCGGGCCGCCCTCGGTGAGCTGTAACAGTTGCAAGTTTTCGCCTTTGGCTGCACCACCCTGTATCCGAAGGCTGATGCGCATCTGAGTGAGGTCCAGCTGCGATTAGAGTAGTTAATTCCCCGTTAGGGTTCCACCCGCCGTATTCAAAACCCGGTGGCTTCGGGACCACGCATGGGCTGGGTCTTGCTGCTTTCACCGCAGGATCCGCTGGTCCCGCGTGTCTCCCAGAACCCAGGCGCGCTGGGATTGAGCGTGACGCAACCACACGGGGTCACCGTGGGTCCCCCAGCCGCGCAGCGGGACGAGATCAGGAGGGATTACAGTGACGCACGACGGCGCACGTTTTTTTGTGCAGAATATTATAGTTTTTGATGTGCACGTCTCTAAACAAGCATTCCTTCAAGGGACGGTCTGTGACTACGTAAAGTCCCTTAGCGTGTGGCCTAGTTTGTTTCTTATTTTGTTTTTGCAACACTTCTACATTGTAAGACATTTCTATGCATTTTTTTTTTCTTTGGGATTGTTTTCTTAGGATTCACTCCCAGGACTGGACTAAAGAGGACATTTCTTTTTTTTCTTAAGTTAAACCTGTGCTTTCTTCCCCCTCACCCTGTGTATCCACGGGGGCATTTTTAAAGCTGCAGCCTCGACAGACACGGGTGATGCCGTCCACACCCGGATTCCGAGCCGCGGCCACAGGAAGCTGCCCCAGGGGGGGTGTCCTCTCACCCTCTACCCCCCACCCCACCCCCCATGCTCTGAAGCCCTGAGGAGGGGAAGGGGAGGCCCAGCCGAAGCCCATGAGGGGCCGGGAACTGCTCTGCATCAGAACGCTCCTTGGGCAGGACTCCGGCTGGGGAAACTGAGTCGGGTAACGCCCCATGTTTCCTTCCCAGGAGGAAATCGGCTGGCGCAATGTCACGCGCCTGCTGGTGTACGCCACGGATGACGGCTTCCACTTCGCGGGGGACGGGAAGCTGGGCGCCATCCTGACCCCCAACGACGGCCGCTGCCACCTGGAAGACAACCTGTACAAGAGCAGCAACGAGTTTGTGAGTCCCTCTCCCACACGGCGTCCGGAGGGGCGCCGGGCCCGGCTGGCACTGGTCTCACTGCCCGGAGCAGGGGCCTCTGCGGGAAGCATGTGCAGCCACGGCGGGGCGGGCGGGGCACAGGCTCCTGCACTGGCCCCAGGGGCAGCCGCAGGCCTTGTGTGGGCCTCACACTGTCCACCCGCCATGGAGCCCAGGACCCCTCTCCAGTCTAAGTGGACAGAGAAGGAAGGAGCGTCTGCGGGCACCAGCTCGGGCAGTGTAGAGTCTTGGGGCCTCCATCCTCGGCCATGCCTAGCCTGTGGCTGCCCGGAGCCCCTGCCCTCGTCAGGCCTGGCAGAGGCGCTGCAGACACAGTCTCCCCATCTCCCACCCGCTCAGCGGCAGCCCAGACCTCTCCCCCGCCAGGGCCCCCATCCCCAGGGTGTCTGCCTTCCAGAAGGCCCGTGTCCCCTGGGAGCTCCCCTCTAAGCGCAGAGGCTGGGGGACACAGCATACACGGGTGTCCCCTCTTTCCATCTTCTCCATGGGGGGGCACCCAGGTAGGGACAGGGGCCGGGACCCAGGGAGGAGAACGTGAGCTGGAGGGGGCGAGAGCCTGGGGGATGGGGGGCAGGGCACGGGCCCATGACTCGGATTGTGGATGAGCTTGTCGTGGGGAATTCTGCCTCCCCAGGGAGCCACTTTCTGTGCTTGGAGGAGCCAGTGAATCCTCTGCCGTGGAGGCCAAGGCTGCGGCCTAAACAAGGGTGATGTTTTGTCCCAGCCCGCAGTGGAAAGGGTGCCCGGCGTCCCGGAAGCCTAAACTCCGGACACCGAGGGGTTTTATCGGGGGTGCAGCCTGGAGGTTTCTCTCCTGGATCCTACAGACCCGGGGGCAGGGGGTCGGGGTGTAGAATTCAGGGATCCACGCGCTTGGACAGAAAAACTGGCATCTTCATGCTCACGAACCGTCGCCAGCGTGGGGACCAGTGCCTGAGCCGCTGCCCGGTGGCGACCTCGGGCCTCCCCACGTCTTCCCACCGGGGCCCCTCCACGTGCTGTTTGCACACTCCCGGGGTCTGCTCACCACTGGGCTTGTCTCAAGGCCTTGATCAAGAAGCGCACCCCTACTCTCAGTATCGTCTCCCCTGAATTTCCCCTTAATTGGCTCCTTCATGGTCCCGTGTATTTTGTGTGTTTGAAAACGTCGGCAGGGTCGTCTGGGGCGGGTGTGGACGGGGAGCCCTGGGGCCTCTGACCGCCGTTCCGTCCCCCCAGGACTACCCCTCGGTGGGCCAGCTGGCGCACAAACTGGCCGAGAGCAACATCCAGCCCATCTTCGCCGTGACCAAGCGGATGGTGAAAACCTACGAGGTGGGTGCGGCCGGGGAGGTGTTTTCAAAAATTCAATTCTGCCGACTTGAACTGCTCGGCCCTGAGAGTCCCTCAGCTGGGGGCAGAAGGCAGCCACGTGCGGGAAACGAAAATACAAAGCCAAGGGAAATGAGCCTGGGATGTCGGGACAAGCGAGCGGCAAACACCTGGCTTACCTGAGATATCTGGAAATAGCCAGTCTGTGCAGACAGAGTAGATTAGGGGTTTCCCGGGGTGGGGGTGTTCCTTGATGGATACAGAGTGTTAGTAAATTTTGGAAAATTTTTAAATAAAATTATAAAAATAACAATTAAAGCCCAGAACACGTTGCTTCCTCGTGATTTTCCCCACGGCCTTGGGGTCGTCTGCGCCCATCGTATCTCTGGGGCGTGTCCATCTGGGGGTCCCACCTCCACGCTCAGCACTGTCACCGGGTAGCCTGAAACCGACCAGGAAATCGGCAAAGGCGACAAACCAGGGCTCCCCCCCACCCCCGCCGAGAACGGCCCATGGCGGACACTCCTAACTGATTAAAGATGGAAACTGTGAGGGGGGTTCTCCGAGCCCCCCGGGGTGCCCTAGAGCTGGGTCTCGGGGGCCCAGGTTCCCGCTGCAATGCGTCTGTCCTGCTGGCCCTGCAGAAGCTCACGGAGATCATCCCCAAGTCTGCGGTCGGGGAGCTGTCAGACGACTCCAGCAACGTGGTGCAGCTCATCAAGAGCGCCTACAACGTGAGTCTGCCCCACAGGCACCTGAGAGGGGACCCGGCACCCCGCAGCCCCTCGGGCCTCGGACTGCCCGGCCCTGGAGCCACCCCGATGCTCGAGCCCAGGCCCTCCTCCTTCGGGCCCTTTGCTACTGCTCTCTGTGGAGAAGTGGGGAACAGACAGCAGGGGGTGGGAAGCCCCAGAGCCCACAATCCTCACTCACCCCAGTGGGCTCTGACCCTACAAGGAGTCCCTTGGGGATGGGAGGCCCCTGGAGGGGCCTCGTCCGTCATCACCTGGGGGGTGGGGGCACCCAGCTCAGGGCCCGGGCCCAGCGGGTCTCCCTCGGCCAGGGGAGCTTCTACCCAGATAGAAAAGCTCTGTGCCTTCTGGCTGCGAGTCTTCTGGACAGATGTCCCGGAGGCTCCATGGTGCCCCATAAACGGTGACTGCACTGATGGAAATCAAAGCCCATCAAGGAGGTTCTGTCAGCTTCCAGAAGCCTTTCGGGGACCCTGAGCCCCTGCAGTGGGGTGCCCTGTGGGCTCCACGGCTGCCTGTCGGTGTCTCGGTGTTTGCACAAATATTGCCACTTCACAGCAATTCCCTCCTTCCCCCTCCCCCTTTTCTGCCCCCCCCACCCCCTACCTTCTCCCCCCACCCCGCCTCATTCAAAGCCTTGGTCCAGCAGGGCCTTCCCAGGCCTGGGGGTTTGGGGGCGAGTGACCGGGGCAAAGCCCTGCCCTCATGGGGTTTCCACTCGGACCCACGTGGGTGCCCCCAGGTGGCCCGGGAGCCTCTCGGGGCAGGACGGTGGCGTGCACGGCCCCTGTCCCCTGTCCCGGGCACGGTCCCCCACCCGGTGGAGGAGCTGAGGAAGGGGGAGGCGCCGGCAGTGGCCCCCCTGAGCGGGCGCTCTGTCTGCAGAAACTCTCCTCCCGGGTCTTCCTGGACCACAGCGGCCTTCCCGACACCTTGAGGGTCGCCTACGACTCCTTCTGCAGCAACGGCCAGTCGCGCACGGACGAGCCCCGCGGCGACTGCGACGGCGTCCAGATCGGCGTCCCGGTGAGCAAGGGTCGCGGGGCGGCGGGGGGCGAGGACGGGGCCAGGACCCTCTCCGAGGAGGCCCCGTGCCTGGGTGCTCAGGTGCGGGCAGGGTGCCCGGGATCGCGTCGGTCATTCAAAAGAAGAGTTTCTCCCCAAAACTGCCGGACCCGCCGCGGGAGGTGCCAGCGCCCGGGGGCAGCCCGGACACACAGCTCCGGCCGGCAAACGGCTTCACACCCCCAAACCTGGCTCTGATTCGTTCTTCCAATATGATTTGGGGATTTTTTGCTTTTTGACAAAAAACGAGCAAGCCACAGCACAGACAGGCGATCAGAAGCAGGCACTGGGTTCCTTTCCTAACATTTTAGATTCGGATTTATTACAACCGTAACGATTCAGTTTTTCCTGCTGCTTGCTGTGAACTGACGCCCAGTGCCGTCTGCGCTTTTATTGCTTTGTGAATAGGACCCGGGAATTCCTTCATATCTGTCACTTTCTAAACGCTGTCGGTGGATTTTCACCCCGAGATTTCTCCTCATGCTGGGAATTTATTCCATTTTGTTTATCATAATTTGCTGATTGCTTTTTACACATTTTTACAGATATTTCTACTGGATCTGAATGCAGTTTATGGAAATTGATTTCATTTTATGTTATACGTGGCTCACTTCTGACACACCGATATTCCCTGAAATTCAGTGTTGATGTCTGCTCGTACTGGGCAGTGTGTGTGCTGGGACTTCTGGTGGCCAGGCAGGGGGGACGGGGACACTGTTGTCCCCAGGGCCAGCCGGCTGGGGCCTGGAGCAGGCTCGTGCCTCCAATCCCTCGAGGGTCTGGGGCCTTGTCTGAGCCTGCTGGCCCCCTGCAGGTCACGTTCCAGGTGAAGGTCACGGCCACGGAGTGCATCAAGGAGCACTCGTTTGTCATCCGGCCGCTGGGCTTCACGGACACGGTGACGGTGCAGGTGCAGCCGCAGTGCGAGTGCCGCTGCAGGGACACGAGCCAGGACCGCGGCCACTGCCACAACAAGGGCGTCGTGGAGTGTGGCATCTGCAGGTGCGCTCCTGGGGGCTGGCGGCGAGGGGCACGCGTGGGGCGGGCCGGGGGGCCGGGGTGAGCCGGGACCTGACTCAGAACCCGTTCTCCGAGTCTCTGGCCCCCGGGGGGAGGACGGGTCCGCGGCTGCTGGCCCCGGCTGGGGGCCTCCCGGGCTGCCCTGTGCTGACCCGCCGAGGGTGCGCAGCAGCCGACTGAGGAACATGCAAGCACAGCGTGCAGCAGCAGGTGTTTTCGGCCAAACGCCCAGGGCTTCGGAGGAGCGGGAAGGCTGGCCCGGGCCTCGGGAGGGGCCCTGACCACGCAGTCACTCCGTCCCCAGGTGCGACGCTGGCTACATCGGGAAAAACTGTGAGTGCCAGACACAGGGCCGGAGCAGCCAGGAGCTGGAAGGAAGCTGCCGGAAGGACAACAGCTCCATCATCTGCTCCGGGCTGGGGGACTGTGTCTGTGGGGTGTGTCAGTGCCACGCCAGCGATGTCCCCGACAAGGAGATCTATGGGCAGTACTGCGAGTGCGACAACGTCAACTGCGAGCGCTTCGATGGCAAAGTCTGCGGGGGCAAGAGTGAGGGCCCTGGGCTGGTGGGGGGCTGCTCACGCTCCGAGGGACGGGGTGAGGGCCTGGGGTGGGGCTGTGACCCCCGGGGGAGGGGTGTGGGGCACTGCTGGCCCCCCTCACAGGTGGGCGCGTGGAGGCCTGGGCCGGCCAGGGGCTCGGGCAAGGAGGCGACATCGGGGTGATGCAGAGATGGGAATCGGGGCTGGTGCGGGATGCCCGCTGGAGCCAGAAGTTGGGCACACGGGACCTCCACTGCCTTGCAGAAAGGGGGCGCTGCTACTGCGGCAATTGTCTCTGCGACAAAGAGTTTGAGGGGTCGGCGTGCCAGTGCAAGAAATCCACCGACGGCTGCCTGACTGCACGGGGCGTCGAGTGCAGCGGCCGCGGGCGGTGCCAGTGCAACGTGTGCATGTGCGACGCGGGCTTCCTGCCGCCGCTGTGCGAGGACTGCCCCGGCTGCACCACGCCCTGCGCCCAGTACATGTGAGTGTCCAGGGGCCGGGGGCTCAGGGGAGGCTCCAACAACGTGTGAGTGCCAGGGGGCCATGGGGGCCAGGGAGCCTCCCTCCCCCTGCCCTGGGACCCCCGAGGGGCCTTCCCTGGGCCCCGACTGCCTGCTGGTGAGCATCAGCCTCACCCCACCAGCCCACACACACGCCATGGCTGGGTCCCTGTTCCGGTTTGCTAAGGCTGCTGGAATGCAAAACACCGGAAATGGGTTGGCTTTTACAATGGGGGTTTATTAGTTCACAAATTGACAGCGCTGGGCGATGAAAATGTCCCAATTAAGGCATCCACAGGACGATACGTTCCCTGAAGAAAGGCCGATGGCATCTGGGGTTCGTCTGTCACATGGGAAGGTGCACGGCCAGAATCTGCTGGGCCTGTCCTGGGTTTAGCTTCTGTTTTCCATGGCTCTCTTCAAAATGTCTCTGCCTTTTATCCTCTCATAGAGGACCGCGGTGAAGGATTAAGACCCACCTTGAATGGGTGGGGTCGCATCCCAATTGGACTAGCCTCACGTAAAGGCCCCGCCCACAAGAGGTCTGTCCCACAGGGATGGATTAAAGAACATAGCCCTTTATGGGGTACAGAACAGACTGGAACCACCACAGGCCCCAAGGAGTGGGGGATGGCCTGGTCTTGCCTGGGCCTGGGGGATGGGGATGGGGGTGGGGCTCTCCGTGGGTCCCAGGTCCCAGCTGCTCCCCCTCATCCTCTGTACACTTTGGGGGTCCTGGCACGTTTGGGGAGGGCTGAGGCCTAGGCATTCTGTGGGCTCCTTCTCCCCAGAGGCACCCTAACCCCAGGCGCCCGCCCCCCAGCACCCAGGCCCAGCTCCACGGGGGCCCCGCATGGTGCACCCGGCCATGCGTGCCCTCGGGCCACCCCGTCTTGACTGCGCTGCGCTCACGCCGGCCCCTCCCGCAGCTCCTGCGCTGAGTGTCTCAAGTTCGACAAGGGCCCCCTGGCCAAGAACTGCAGCACGGCCTGCGGGAACCTGCAGCTGGTGAGCGACCCAGTGTCGAACAAGCCCTGCAGGGAGCGCGACTCGGAGGGCTGCTGGGTGACGTACACGATGCGGCTGCGCGTCGGGCGGGAGCAGTACGACATCTACGTGGATGAGGCCCGAGGTGAGCCCGCGGGGGCCCTGCCGCCCGTCCCCCCCACGCGCAGTGGGGTACCCCGCAGACCCAGGCCCAGGGCAGGGGGTCCGGGAGAGGGTGGCCTCTTCGCCGAAGTCACCGGACTCCCCCCTCACACCCACCCTCAGAGCAGCGTTTGGCCCAAATGCGCAGCCCCCAGCCCGGCCGGTGCATAATCCCTGGTCCCCGGCGGAATCCGTGGGCTGCAGTGATGGGGTCCCCAGCTGTCCCGGCGGGGGGTGACGTCCTGGGGGGAGTCAGCTGCTCACCCTGGAGGAGGGACTCCCTCCGGCCCCAGTTGTTTTGTCCATAGACCCAGTGAGCCAGGCAGCCTCCACCCTGCACTGGGAGGTTTGCAATCAGGGCCGGTGGGGCACCCAGCGCTGCCCCCTCCCTGGCCAGGGGACCGGGTCCGGGTGCGCGCAGCCTTCCAGGGGTGGCCGGGAGGGCGCAAAACCACCTGGTGGGACCTGGGCAGTGACCTCAGTCCTGGGGGCGGTGACCCAGTCTGGGGGCACCCTCGGTGCCAGGCGGACGCAGAGAGCCTGAGGCGCGCGGCGTGTGCTCCCCACAGAGTGTGTGCTGGGCCCTGACACGGCCGCCATCATCGGGGGCACCGTGGCGGGCGTCGTGCTGATCGGCCTCCTCCTGCTGGGCATCTGGAAGGTGATGACGCATCTGAGCGACCTGCGCGAGTACAAGCGCTTCGAGAGGGAGAAGCTCAGGTCCCAGTGGAACAACGTGAGTGCAGGCGGCGTCGGGTCGGGGTGACGGACCCTGCCCCCCCAAAAGGCCTCCCGGCACTAACAGGTGTGCATTTGTTTTTCTCACCAGGATAACCCCCTTTTCAAGAGCGCCACCACCACGGTCATGAACCCCAAGTTTGCCGACAGTTAGGAGCCCTGGTGAGCACAGGCGTCTGCACCGCCAGGGGCGCCACCTGCTCAGCACCCCCTCCTGACGCCCGCCGGGGCCCCAGCCCGGGGAGGTGACACGACTCTTGACAGTTTCATCAATGAACCAAAATCCGCACTGCTTTTTCTGGCTCAGTTTTTACACGGATGGGACCCTCCTCTCCGATTTGTACAATCTTCTGATATATACTTGAAAAGGGAATTGCTTACGTCTTATAAGGTTAGGTACATGTATTCTGGTTTAAAAAATGAGGTTAGGGGTCTGATTAAAGGCAGCACAAATGTATTTATATTTAATGCTCATAAATATATAAAATTATGTTCCATAAATTACAGTGTTAACCAATCACATGTATAGAAAAAAAAATAAACCTTCCATTGAGGCTCTCCAGGGCAACTGAGGCTGGCGGGCTCTGCTCCACTCCACACTGGCTCAGGCTCTGTGGTTCCCCACGATTCCAGTGTGGCCGATGGGTTCTGTTCCCTGCCCGCCCCTCACCTGCAGGCCCAAGGTGTCTCTGAGCCCCTCGTCCCCATCCCTGTGCCAAATCCCAGGCAGCTTTCCGGCTGTTGCTGGCCTCCTGCCTTGTCCGGGTAACAGCTCAGCGGCCTGGGCTGCCTGTCCCCAGGACTCGGAGAGCATCAGCGCATTTTCTCGGCAACTTTGTCATCTACCTGTCAAGTGCCATCTCGGCTGGGCTCGACTGACCGCTGGGGGCAGAGGGTGCAGCTGGGGCCCGGGGACCTGGAGCTGCTCTATGGGGTTAACACCAGCAATGCTGGCTCACAAAGTGACCCCAGACCCTGGGCTCAGTACCGAGCCCCTGAGGCCAGGTCACTGACCCAGGGAGCAGTTGTCAGACGATGGGGGACGAGGTCAGGATGGCCTGGTGGGGGTGGCTGTAGCAGTCAGGCTCCGGTGACCTGCCATCCTGGTTTGCCTGGGACTGTTACAGGTTTAAAAATTGAAAGAAACACACACACACACACACACACACACCTTCTTCCTGGGGCACCGCAGACCTGTGAGTGGGCCCTGTGAGGAGGCCATCAGGCTTGCATCACTTTTAATTTCAAAATCCCCATTGCGCAGCCTGCACGTAGGGCCCTTTACACCGGCAGGCGGGAGGAACTGGGAACAGTCCAGTGGGCACGGCTGCCCGCTCGCCCCACACCTGCCAGCCCTGGGCATCTCGGCCGGCCTGTACCAAGGGAGCTACAAACAGTCCCGGCCCGCACGCCGGCTTCAGTTACCCTCCGGGCTGGGTGGTCTGTGTTCTTCAGGGCCCCCTGGAGATGGCTGTGCAGCCGGACTTAAGACCCCTGACCTGGCCCAGTGCTTGGCAAGGGCTGGTTCCGGACCAGCAGCCAAAGCTTGTCAGAAATGCAAATTCCTAGGCCCACCCAGCCCTGCTGAATCGTAAGCTCGTGGTGGGAGGCGGCAGTCTGGTTTGGAACCAGCCCTCCAGGGGATTCGGATGCGCTCCAGGTACATGAGGAAAGTCTAACTATCAACAGAAGGTGCGGTCCGGGGATGCCGCCTGTGTGACGTGTGCTGGGTGGGGAGGTGACAGAGGGAGGGTCACACCCCCAGGCGAGCCTGGCCCCCAGGAGCCCTGGGCCCACCCCAGCCTGCACGCTGCTTTGGTTCCCAGTGTGGGCAGAGAAGGCCCAGCCTGAGGCGTCCATCAGCAGGCCGGTAACGGTACAGTCGGCTGCCCTCAGTCCGTAAACCCGGCCCATTTTGTGGCTTTGTGGCATTTCCCTGGTAGTTTCCAAATAATCCTTTCGCAGAGTTCCAGGGTGTGTGGGGAAGTCAGCGGAGCTGCCGGGAAAGACTCTGAGAGTGGCCCTTGGGTCCAAGCCCAGCTCTGCCTCGTAGTGGCCGCGTGACCTTGATGTTACAGAGCCCCAGGCTTTTCTGTGAGCTCCCAGGTGCTGGGGAGGGGTCATGGGGTCACGGGGGCCTCCATCCCCCTGCCGGGAGGGCTCCAGGAAACTGGCTGGGGAAGTGCTTTCAGAAACCCACCTGCACCTTAAGGTGGGTGAGGGGCATTTTCCCACGTCTTGGTCAAGGGTAAATGGGGGGCATCCCTGGGCCCTGGAGGCCTGGCATGAGAGTGGCAGCCAAAGGGACCAGCTCCAAAGCCCACGGGGCTAATGACCATGGTGAGGCGGGAGCCCTCTCCACCCACAGCCCCCTTTGGAGCCATCCTACATGCAGGGGAAGTGTGGGCCGCTGCATCCTGGAATCCAACCACGGAAAACAGGCTCTGGCCAGTGGGTGCTGCCCCTCCCCTCCCTCTGCCCCTCCCCCTGCCCCAGCCAGAGCCCCTGCTGACTCCTGACCCACAGACCCCAGGCCCGGACCTTCCCAGCTCCCTCCCGAAGCCCTAGGCCCACAAGTGCTTTCCTTGCCCTCAGCTAAAGCAGAAACCACCCCGCAGAGCTCATGATTATGATGGTTTAATGTGTTCCCTTGCTCTGGTAAAAGCTTTGCTGGAGGAAATTCTTTAATTCTTTAACCTACTGAAGAATTTAGTCACCATGATGAAAAGAAACCAGACAGTATAAACACTCCCACTGGTTAAAAACAACTCTGGTGAGAGCCCGGCCAGCAGTGACGGCAATATCCAGGAGCTCGTGGAGCGTTTTTCTGAGCAGTTCCCGTGCAGGAGCTGCTGGCGCACCCTCGGGTGGACCGCGGGAGGCTTTGGCCTCAGCCCACCCCCAGACCGCAGCTGGCCTGGGCTCCTGGCCCTCCCTCCCCATGGCTCTGGGACTGACTCTCCTGCTTCCTGTTGATATCACCTGGCGCGAGCAGCCACACGGGACGTCCTGGAACACAGGTTCAGAGCAGGATAAACTTCCAGCAAATGATCTCTTTATTATCTGCACAGAATAAAGAATCCAGAAAGGGCAGATAATCTCCTTGTCACTTACACAGCACAAAGAGTCCAAGAGAGCAGGGAAAGATGTCCCATCACGGATGGTCTCCCAGGGTGGCCGAAAGCTGCCCAGGGTGGGGTTGGTGTGCGGCAGCTCCGCGTGCCCCACCTCCTGCCAGTCAGAGAAGAGGGAGAAACCTGTACTGTCAGCCTCGGGGAGGGGCCTGCAACGGAGAATTCCTGGTGCGGTCGGCATCTCGGGCTGCTCGTTCGTGGTTTCCAGGTTTAAGGTCTGTGGGGCCTGTTCTTTAGATTCAATATCTCCCCCAGGGTGTGGATCAGCACACAACAGAAAAGGAAGAGGAAGATGGCCTCTTAGTGTGTGCTCCTGACTTCCCAGGATGAGGACTGGCCACAGCCCCTCACAGGTGTCTGTGACTCCCCAGCAACCTTTGTGATTTCAGGGGAGGTGGGCGCCATTGTCAATCTAATTCCAGACTGAGCTTTCCTCTCGGAGAAGCAGAAAAGCATATGCTTTTTAAAATTCCAGACAGCTCCAAGTAGCCATCCTCTTTTGTGAAGAGTCATTCTCATTTGTGCTTGGCTGATAATGTGTCCCTTGGTCATTCTTGAGTTCAAAGCATCTTTGACAACTGAACACACATCTGTGGACGACAGATACATTGTTATAAGTTAAGTAGTGCTGCTCCTCCCCCTCCCCCTTTTAGATCTTGGCATTATGGGGGCCATGATTACCAAGGTGTTTTGAACTTCTGTATTGTTGGATTGACCCAGAACTTAAGGTGTGGCTTTAAAATGCCATTGGTGAGAGAACCTAAGATGGCGGCTAGGAGAGACAGGGCAGAAAACACCCTCCATGAAAAATACTAGGTAGAGGCCAGAAAGTGACCCAGAACACCAGTTCCAGCGATGCACCAGCTGGACAAGGGCTGCTAGATCCACAGGGACCGTGCACTTGGAGAAACCGGGAGTCTGCGTTCTGAAACGAGTGCGTGAGCCTGCTGAAAGTCCTGCCGCCACGCTGTCATGTGGGGAAACCGTGGGTTGGCGTTTGGAGGTGGACGAGTTCTTCTTTTAAAAAAAAAACAAAAGCAGCTGCAGATACGGCAGCGAGAATTGCACAGTGAAGCGCGGCAGGAAAGGGCTGTGCGGACGCCTCAATGTCTGGTGTGGAAGATAGCCTTTCGCACACCCACTGCTAACTGTCTCGGAGCGGGGAGGGCAGAGGGGAGTCAAAAGGGGAAAATAACCATGCCCCTTGTAGCCATCTTCACGGTGGGCGGGGAACGCTCCTGCCTGGCACCAGAGCCATAGCCTAGAGCCGCGCCAAGGGACCCAGTGGGGAGGGAAGTGTTTCTGGCAACACCGTGCACACACCACAATCGGGCTTGGACCATAGCCTTTCGCACACCCACAGCTAATTGTCCCAGAGCTGGGAAGGTGGAGTTGTGCAAAAAGGGGGAAATTAACATGCCCCATTCAGCCATCTTTTCAGCCATCTTTACAGCAGGCTGGGAATGCCCCTACATGGCCCAGCGGCCCAGGGCTTCCCTTGAGGAATGGCTCGTACTTGTGACTTAGCACAGCCTTCCCTCAGCAAAGGCCCTAGAAGGGCACGACTGGGAAGAGGAACCGACCTGGAAATCCTGGGGACCCTACGCCAATACCAAGGACTTGTGGGTCAGCTGCAGAGACAATCTGTGGCGAGACTGAAATGAAGGTTTAGACTCTTGCAACAGCCTTAAATCTCCAGAAACACCTGGGAGGTTTGATTATTAAAGCTGCCCTGCCTCCCTAACCGCTCAGACACACGCCCCACATTCAGGGCGGACAGCTCCAACAACACACCCAAACTTGGTGCACCAATTGGACCCCACAAGAATCAGATCCCCACACACCACAAAGACAAAGCTGGGGAGAACTGACTTGAGGGGAATAGGTGACTCGCGGATGCCATCTGCTAGTTAGAGAAAGTGTACACCACCAAGCTGCAGATCTGACAAATGAGAGATTAGTCTTTGAATAATCCTACATATCCTAAAAGAACCCTATCAAGTAAAGCAAATGCCAAGAGGCCAAAAACAACAGAAAATTTTAAAGCATATGAAGAAAACAGACAATATGGGTAACCCAAACCCAAACACCCAAATCAAAAGATCAGAGGAGACACAGTACTTGGAGCAATTAATCAAAGAACTAAAGATGAACGACGAGACCATGGCACAGGGTATAAAGGACATGAAGAAGACCCTAGAAGAGCATAAAGAAGAAATTGCAAGAGTAAATAAAAAAATACATGATCTTATGGAAATAAAAGAAACTGTTGACCAAATTAAAAAGGTTCTGGATACTCATAGTACAAGACTAGAGGAAGCTGAACAATGACTCAGTGACCTCGAGGACCACAGAATGGAAAATGAAAGAACAAAAGAAAGAATGGGGAAAAAATTGAAAAAATCAAAATGCACCACAGGGATATGATAGATAAAACAAAACGTCCAAATTTAAGACTCATTGGTGTCCCAGAAGGGGAAGAGAAAGGTAAAGGTCTAGAAAGAGTATTCAAAGAAATTGTTGGGGAAAACTTCCCAAACCTTCCACACAATATAAATACACAAAGCATAAATGCCCAGCGAACTCCAAATAGAATAAATCCAAATAAACCCACTCCAAGACATATTCTGAACAGACTGTCAAATACTGAAGAGAAAGAGCAAGTTCTGGAAGCAGAAAGAGAAAAGCAATTCACCACATACCAAGGGAACAACATAAGACTAAGTAGTGACTACTCAGCGGCAACCACGGAGGCAAGAAGGCAGTGGCATGACATATTTAAAATTCTGAGAGAGAAAAATTTCCAACCAAGAATACTTTATCCAGTAAAGCTCTCCCTCAAATTTGAAGGAGAGCTTAAATTTTTCACAGACAAACAAATGCTGAGAGATTTTGCTAATAAAAGACCTGTCCTACTTCAGATACTGAAGGGAGCCCTACAGACAGAGAAACAAAGAAAGGAGAGAGATATATAGAGAAATTTAATAGACATGTATAGAACATTACATCCCAAATCACCAGGATACACACTCTTCTCTAGTGATCATGGAACTTTCTCCAGAATAGACCATAGGCTGGGACATAAAACAAGCCTCAATAAATTTAAAAAAACTGAAATTATTCAAAGCACATTCTCTGACCACAATGGAATACAAATAGAAGTCAATAACCATCAGAGACTTAGAAAATTCACAAACACCTGGAGGTTAAAAATGAGGGGGAGATGAAAGCATTACCAGATAATCAAAAGCTGAGGGACTTCATCACCAGTAGATCAGTCCTATAAGAAATGCTAAAGGGAACTGAGCAGGCTGAAAGGAAGGGACACTAAACAATTGACTGAAACTACACGAAAAAATAAAGATTTCCTGTAACGATCACATGGTAAATATAAATACCAATACTACTGTATTTTTGATTTGTAACTCTACTTATTTACTTCCTACAGGATCTAAAATACATAAACTGTAATGATAAATCAGTGGTTTCGGACTCAATGTAAAATATGCAATTTTTGACAACAACTACGTAAAGATGGGCAAATGGAGGAGTACAGGAACATAGTTTATGTGT
Source organism: Choloepus didactylus (assembly GCF_015220235.1). Lineage (NCBI taxonomy): Eukaryota > Metazoa > Chordata > Mammalia > Pilosa > Megalonychidae > Choloepus > Choloepus didactylus. Next base: position 1,931,826 of record NC_051307.1, read on the forward strand.
CCTATTGAAGTTAAGTTGGTTGAAAGAAAACAAGATTGTTATAGACTTAAGATGTTAAATTTAAGCCCCACAGTAAACACAAAGAAAGTATCAGAGAATATGACCATAGAGATGAAAAGTTGAGTATGGGTTATGAGAAGTGGGGGAAGGGGCAATGGGGAGTTAATAAGAAATGAGTGCAGGGTTTCCGTTTGGGGTGAAGGGAAATTTCTAGTAATGGATGGTGGGAAGGTGATGGCATTGCAACATTGTGAATGTGATCAATCCCACTAAATGGAATGCTTGGGAGGGGTTGGAATGGGAAGATTTATGCTGTATTTATGTTTCCACAATTGAAAAAAAAGACAGTCTAAATAGATAATGACAATTAAATGTCACAGATGATCCTGGATGAGATCTAAGAATAGAGGAGAAAAGGCTCAAAAGGACACAATTGGGACAAAAGAAAAAAACGAAATATAGAATGTAAGCTTTATATCAATGTTAAATTTCTTGAACTTCTTAACTACACTTAATGTGATTACATAAATGAATATTCTTGTTCATAGAAAATGTATATTTGAATTATATTATTTGTTCAAGGATGTCTGCAACTTGCTCTCATATGTTCAGAAGACAACAATATATGATGGATGATAGACAGGGAGGGAGGAAAAGAAAGAAATGGTAAAGTGACAAAATATTAAAGTTGGTAGATTGGGGTATCGGTGAAGGCGGGTTGGGGTATGCTGGAGTTCTGTGTATGGGATTTGTATTATTTTTGCAACTGTTACTGTAAGTCTGAATTCATTTCAAAATAAAAATCTAAAAAAAATGCCATTGGTGACAGTGTTGTTTAAAATGTAGTTGTGTTGCGTTGGTTAATGTTTACAAAAGACTAATGTCCATTGTTCCAGTTTGTTAATCATGCCATCATGCAAAATACCAGAAATGGATTGGCTTTTATAAAGGGGGTTTATTTGGTTACAAACTTACAGTCTTAAGGCCATAAAGTGTCCAAGGTAAGGCATCAACAACAGGGTACCTTCACTGGAGAAAGGCCATTGGCATCCGGAAAACCTCTGTTAGCTGGGAAGGCATGTGGCTGGCGTCTGCTTGCTCCCAGGTTGCATTTCAAAACGGTGCTCTCCAAAAGGTCAGCATCAGTTTCCAACAGCTGTCTTCAAAATGCCTGTCTCAGCTGCAGCTTCTCTGAAGTCCTTCTACTTCTAAGCTTTTATAGGGCGCCAGTAAACTAACCAAGGCCCATGCTGAACAGGTGGGGCCACACCTCCACGGAAATTATCCAATCAGAGTTATTACTTACAGTTGGGTGGGTCGCATCTCCACGGAAACAACCTAATCCAAAGGTTTCAACTTAACACTTGTCTGCCCCCACAAGAGTGCATCAAAGAACATGGTGTTTTTGGGGGACATGATACATCCAAACTGGCACATTCATCAACCATCATTAAATTAGTACATTTCATGGTTGTGTTGTCAGGATAGAAAAATGTTGGCTTGGGGGGGCCATAGTTCTAAAACCAGGCTTGTGTTTACTCTGTTCCCTAGGACAAACGAATCTTTAAACATCATTTTATATATTCAAAAATCCAAAGAAGACGTTCAGTACTTGAACGGGAAGAGGCGGCTCCAAGACCGAGTTCACGTGGGCCCCGGTCCCTGGACCACGGCTCCCGCGAGCACAGCTCATGGAGGCTGAGTGACTGGGTCAAGGACACCGGGTGGAAACCAGTGGGGTTGGGATTTGAGCCCCCAGTGCCTGGTTCCCAGCCCCTGGTGCACCATTCCCGGCCCTATGATGTGCGGTGCCCAGGCTCTGCTCCAGGTCAGGTTCTCCCCGACGGCAGCAATGGGGCTGGGGCGGCGGTGCTGTCTCAGGCTCCTGCACATCGCAGAAGCTGTAAGTACACAGCCACTGATGGTGTCCTCCTGGCCAGAGAGCGCAGCTCTCCATGCTGGCCCCGGGGGCCAAGGACAAGTGGAAGTCCAACCACGTTGGGATCCTCTCCTGGAGCGGGTCTGGAGGATGTTATAGGCCACACGGCTGAATTCCAGCATCCTGAACAGAGGCAATTGGTCTTAGCTCTCTGCTCAGTGCCTTCCTCCCAGGGGGCTCAGCACCTCCCAGGTGAAACTGCAAAGCCCACCCCAGAAGACCAGTAAAGTGCAACCCCCTCCCCACCTCCCTTGGGACTGAGATAGGTGTGGGACAGCAAGGAAACAGGAGCCAGCAGTGGCTTTGGGGCCCGGAGACACTACAAATGGCGGACACTGCACCCCAGGCTGACTCCATGACTGATCTGTGCACAGGGCCCCTGAGCCAGGGGTGGGTGCTGAGCAGGGTGGGCAGGGTGGCCACAGGGGACCATCACCCTGTGTGAGCCTGAGGGTGGATCTCCTTTACCGTTCCTGAACAATTCCCAAATCCACCCAACAATTCCCAAGTCTTACAAAGTCTTAAAAAGACAACTTCTGGGTATGTGTATCTTCATCATTTCTTATGTAGCCTGTCCAGCCAGAAATACCCAACTGAGCTGCAAGGCAACAGCGGCGTTTATTTGGGGTCTTCGAATTGCAATTTGGGGAGCACAGACCCAAGGAGAAGCCCAAGTGCGTCCTGTCTTGGTACTTCCAAGCAAGGAAAAGAAGATCAGACAGATTGTTTGTGGTCCACAGTATCTGGGTGCTCCGATTGTCCTTCAGGTTAATAGTTAACTGAGGTCTGCGCCTTGTGGTTTCTGGTGTCCATGTCCTGGGGTTTGAGAACACACTGCCCGAGGTTTTGCATCCTGTGGTGGTTTGTGACCGCTGCTGCGGCCAGCCTGAGTCACCTCCACAGTGACCTCCTGCTTCTGTTGTAAATCTCTTAGCCAGAGTAACTCTATTTTGTTTTATTTCTTTTTACAAACCTTGAAATGATTCTGGTACTTTTTATCTTCTGAACTTGAGTATCCTACAGAACAGAGTCCAACACAAGAAGGGCAGGGAGCATGGAGGTGGGAGTAAAGCGGGGGGAGCGTCTCCCCATCAGGTGCAAAGGGCGGTCTCAGCAACAAAACCAGTGAATCCAAGCGCGTTTGAGACTGCACTACCCATGAGAAAATGAGACACAAGAACGAACAAAGCTTCTCTGGGGAATTTAAACGATAGTTTCAATAATAAAAGTTTGAATTTCGAGGTTGTTTCACATGTTCTGAACGTACATGAAGAATTACACCCTCCCAAGGTACGACGGGATCACCGGGCAAAGCTCCGAGGAAGAAGGGGAGGCGGCGCGTGTCCCCGAGTCCCCGCCGGCCCCGGGCCGCCCCCGCCCCACCCCGCAGGACCTCGGCGAGCCCCCAGCAGCCGGGCGGGTCAGCTGGTCCGGGGCCTTCCGGCTCCCCAGTGGTCAAGGAGCCCTCGCAGGAGGACACGCGAGGCCACAGGTCAGGCCGGCGAGAGGGGGCCCGGCCCCTGCGGGAAAGGGTGGCCGGGGACGGGGACGGCCGGGGCGGGGGTGGCCGCGACGCGGGCCTGAGCCTACCTGGAACGGGACGAGAGCGCTGGTCTCTGCGGAACCCTCCACCACTGCGGGGTAAAGGTTGCAGGCGCCCCTCCACCTGGGAACGCCCCTCCGCGACGTCCGCCGCCTCGAGCCCCAGCCGAGCAGCGCTGCGCAGGCGCACGGAGCCGCAGCCCTGCCGAGCCGCGCAGGCGCACGGAACCGCCCGCGAGCCAGGCGGCGCAGGCGCACGGAGCCGCAGTCGCCCCTCGCCACCCCAGAGCGCCGGGAGGAAGGGACGCAAGCCAGGGGCGGGCTAGAGGGCGGGCTAGGGGGCGGGGCGAGCAGCGTGCCGCGGCTGCGCACTGCGCCTGGCCCCGCCCCGCCCCACTTCCGGTCCGAGGACGCCGCGGTTGGTGTCGCCGTATGGACGTGCGAGCGGCGGGCGTCCGGCGACCACCGACCACCCACCGACCACCCGCCGACCGGGCCCGCGCCGCCATGGCTCCCGGCGAGGCCCGCGGCCCGACAGCGCGCTGGGGGCTGCTCCTGGGCGGCGCCGCGCTGCTCCTGCTCGTCCCCGCCGCCGCTGCGCAGCAACCGCCCGGAGCAGGTGAGGCCCGGGGCCGCGGCCTCCGGCGGGGGCGGCTGAGGGGCGGGCGCGGGGGCGAGACCCCCGGTGAGGGTCCGGGGCGCGGTCCTGGCGCGGAGGCCGTCGGTTGGGGCGGGGCGGGGTCCCGGGGCGGGGCGAGATCCCGGGGAAAGGTCCGTGCCGCGGTCGTGGGGCGGGGTCCGCGGGCGGAGGCCCTGACGCGGGGCGGCGGTGGGGTCGCGCCCGCCCGGCCCGCGCCCCTCGGTGGCTGCGTCGCCGACAGTCCCCCGCCCCGACCCCGCGCCCCCCAACTCCCTCCCCCTCCACGCCCGAGATTGCCGCTCCGCGCGCGTTTGGAGGGTTGCTCACCGGTCGCGGGGTGCCACCCCAGCCCCGTGCACACGCGGACAGCCACCGCGGAAGCGGCTCTCGGGGCGGAAGAGGCGCGAGCGGGGGGCCGGCCTCGTCCTCCTGGGGCTCCTCGCCGGCCTTTGCAGGGCCGCCTGCCCCGGTGGCTTCTGCAGCGAGCGCCCCTCGCCGGGCGGCGCCTGGCAGCCCCCGTTTGACAGCGAGCCTCCGTTTGAGATTTGGGATCGGGAAGGACATGGCCGGTGGGTGGGTCAGGGCGTGAGGTCTCACCCCTTGTCAAGCCTGTGTCACCTGGAGAAGGGGCAAGGGCCCCCTGTCGAGAGCGCTCGGATGCCGTGGACACCTGGGTTACCTTTTTGTCGGAGGGAATGCTGTGGCGCTTGTGAGTGGAAGCCAGGGGCTGGGGTATGGTCTCCACTCTACCCCACCTGCTCGCAGCGGCAGAGTTCCTGTCCTGGGGCAGCTGAGGTCCTGGGAGCCTGGCCCATGGGCAGAGGGGGACTTTCTGTAGAAACCACCTGACCTAAGGCCCCCAGGCTGTGAGAATCGGAGGAGGGGAGCAGGGCAGGAGGGCAGTCTCCTGTGGGCTGGGCAGAGTGGGGAGAGGGGTCTGGACAGGGGCAGCCGGTTGCTGTCTGGAGACCCCGGGGGTGGGGGGGTGGGAGTGGGCGTGGGCCACGGTTTAAGCTGGGGAGGGTGGTGGTCGGCCTTGTTTGGGGAACGTGGGTGCCCCTGGCCACTTTGTGGGGGGTGCTGTGGCCACCTGCTGTGGACAGGAACCAGACGGCACCAAGCCCAAGGGCTTGTATTTTCTCAGTTCACAGGAGCCCAGAGCTGTGGGGTTCTGTTTTTTCTCTTCTGACCTTGCTGAGTGTTTATTCCAGCACAGGGCTGCGTTCTTCCTTATCTACTGCCAGATGGACTTGGGTGTTGGCAAAGCCACACAATCACGGTCTCAGTTTGATAACGGAGAAGTTGATTGCCTTGGTTTCAGTCTATGTAGAGCTCTGAGGATTAATGTGAAATGAGTACTTTATTAGAGCAGTTGTAGATTTACGGGAAAGTTGTGCGGAAAGCACAGGGTTTCCATTGCACAGTTTTCCCTGTTATTAACACTGCATTGGTGTGGTGCCCTTGTTATAACTGATGGAGCAATATTGGTACAATGAAACTCTTAACCCTAATCCATAGTTTACGTTCCGGTGAGTGGGTGGTAGGGGTGTTTGCCCGAGGAGGAGTCGGTGATCGCACCAGAAAGGCTTTATTGCACCTTACGGGCGTGCCTGCCCTCGTGATTAGATCGGGTGTGCCCACAGAATGCCCGCAGTGGCCAGCTCAGACTCGGGAGGACCGTTCGGCCGCTCTGATTTAACATTGCCCCTGGCCCCAAGAGGATGCAGAGACTGAGGCAAATGCAGGCGGGCTGCGAGTTGGGGGCTCAGCCAGGACGGCCCTGTGGGTGTCAGCTGAGACGCTAATGCCTTCTACGCACGGGAGTCTGGGGGGAGCTGCACAAGCCTGTCTCCCCATCTGCCCCCAGGTTCCTGTGCGGAGGAGATCTTGTCAGGGCGGGAGGAATGTGGCTAACACTGGAAAAAGCGTCCTCCTTGCAAGGCTACTCTGAACTCAGAGACTACATCACACCAACCCCAAACCCGCACTTTCAGACATCACGTGGTGTTTTGGTGGAATGGAGACATGAGGAACCCGCAACAGAGTGAAGCTCTTTAGAGCAAAATTAACAAGATTAAAGGAGGCTTGATGGGGTGTTTGGACCCCACTTTAGTGTCTGGGGTGAAACTCCAGGTGAGAGCTTTCTCTGTACATCTGTAGGGAAGATGACCCCTGAAAGTACTTCTTTTGCTCTTCCTAAACAAAGAGCCCAAGGAGAACTGTGTGGCTGGAACAGGGCAGTGGAGGAGGTGGGTCCAGCCCTGGGGGCCCCTGTCGGGGACTCTGGATTTGGAGAGGGGATCTGATCTGAAGTTGCAAAAAGCTCCTCAGGCTTCTCCTCCCCACCCCCTCAGTTGAGAACTGTACGGCCTTGTTTCAGTATATGCACAGGACTTTTTAAACTTTTTGTCTTGGAATAATTTCAAGCTTAGTGGACAGTTGCAGAAATAATTCAGAACACATGGAGAGAACTCCAGTATCCCCTACCCAGACACCCAGATGCACCAACTTTTCACATTTGCCAGATCATCTGCCTGCCTGCCTGTTGATCCATCCGTCTGTCTGACTGTATTCTAAACATTTGAGAGTAGGTTGTATCCATCATACTCTTTGAACACTTAATACTTCCGTGCACATTTTCTAAGAACAAGGAAATTCACTTATGGAACCACCTTAAGTGCAGTTACCAAGTTCGTGAAATTTAATATGATGCGAAGCTTACGGTTTACATTCCGGTTTTTCCATTTGCCCCAATAATGTCCTTTTGGGCTTTTAGTCCATTATTAGATCATTCCAGGATCATGGATTGCATTTAATTGCCATCGTCTCTTTAGTCCGTCTCTTTCTTTCTTTCTTTCTTTTTAATTGTGAAAGCATATACACAACGTAAGATTTCCCATCTCAGTTGTTCCCAAGCATACAGTTCAGAGATTATGTCCACCACGTTGTGCCACTCCCACATCCAGCCCTCCCCAGAACTCTTCCATCACCCCAAACAGAACCCGGACCCAGGTGGCATCAGTTCCCACCCCCCTCCCCTGTAACCCACACTTACTTTCTGTCTCTTTGAATCTGTACATACTAGTTACTTCACTTATGTGAGATCATGCAGAATCTGTCCTTTTGTGTCTGGCTTATTCGACTCAACACGGTGTCTTCAGGATTCATCCACGTTGTTGCCAAGTCTCAGGACATCACGCCTCCTTCCAGCTGAGTGTGGCCAGACCACATGGTGTTGGTCCAGTTGTCTGCCAATGGGCACAGGTTGTTTCTACCTTTTGGCAGTTGTGGATGACGCTGCTGTGGACGTTGCTCCACAAATACCTGTCCAGATCCCTGCTTTCAGTTCTTTGGGGTATTTGCGTAGAAGTGGGATTGTTGTGTTGTGGTTCTGTGTTTCACTTTCTGAGGACCTGCCAGGTGTTTTCCCTGGTGGCTGCAAACGGTACTTATTTGTGATATATGCTACCACCCCTCTTTATTTTCTACTGAGGTAGTGGGACGAATGGGACTTTTTTGTCCAAACGAATTTTCCCATTTCTTATCCGAAGCTGAGGAGTTAGGTGTTCTGCATGCACTCCTTATGGGGCCTTTGTGTGAGGTACACGCACAGTATAAAAATATACCTACCTGTTTCTGCATTTTTAAAAAGCATGTCTCTTGGTACAGACGTTTTCTTCATACTCACTGAATTAATTGACTCAGCTGAATCTTGAGGCAGGAACTCACTGTGGGTCGTGGTTTAGTTTATCTTAATAGGAGAACCTTTTTTTCCCTTGTCTACTTTCCGAGGTGAATGGAACTTAAACTTCTCTAACCACTGAGAAGTGGAATCTAAGTTGAAGATTTTAATCCCAGGATCTCAGAAACTGGGGACACTTCTGGTCTGCCAGAGCTTGTTTTCATCTCTAGCTTTCAAGCCCGCAGTTTTCTGCACCTTGTGGCAAGATCAGAGAGAGAGTGGCCACGTAGAGAAAGAGAACCGGCCCATGTGTGAGGCAGAAGCAAATGGTTCCTGTGTTTTCCTTTCTGGCTGTGAAAGATGGCATGTTTTCAGTTGAGGGAACCGAATGACCTCTTCACTGCTGTGGACGTTGTTTTGCTGAGGATTCTTTGACAGTGGCGTCTCCCCCTTCCACTGAAAACCTGCTGGCTGCTGGAGGAGGGACGGGAGGATTCCTGGGCTGCAGTCCCAGGGCCTCTTCCACCCAGAGGGGGAGAAGTTGGCGGAGTTTCTCTTAGAGCAAAATTCTTTTAGTTCACACAAGGCCAGTTATTAAACGGCTTTAGAAGGAACTTCCCCTTGAGGGATTCTTATGCCCCATCTTCCCTGTCTCCTGTGGTGCAGGGAGATGATGCACCGTCTCCTGTAGAACTTTTTAAAAGGACGGAGAGTGGGGACGTGGAGGCAGCTGCAGGGTTTCCACAGTGCCACCCTCCTCAACTGCTCATTTAGAAAAACTTCCCAAAGCTTCCAGCAGTCAACGGGCTGTGCAGGGAGCTCCTGAGCCACCCCTGGATTTGTAGTTTGCCCCTTGCTGCCCACTGCCTCGCCATGCCCACCTGGTCTTACTTGACAGGAAGTTGTCCGTGTGGCTCTCTGCCCCCAGATTCCTCAGGGGGGGTCTCTGAAGAGCAAGGATGCACCATCCTAAACCAGAGTTTACTTACCATACCCGCACCTGGCATTGGTACCTCACCTAACACACAGCCCAGGTGCTCACCTGCTTCACCCAAAACAGCGCCTCAGCCTCACCTGTGTTCAGAAAGCGGGTGTGTGGAGGCCCTCCCTGGGTTCGTCTGGGGTTCCCTGAGATTCAGGTCAGGTGCCCCCCACCTACCCCCAGGAGGTGTAGGCTATCACTCGGTCCTTCTGTCATGTCCGTTTCCTTTCACAAGCGATGACTGATGTGCGAGGGGTGCCTGGAGACCGTGGCTCGTCCCACACATGCTGACACGGGGGTCTTGGTGTCCACAGGTGGCTCCTACCTGCGCCGGTGTTGACCTTGACATTGCCAGATGGAAACTTCTCATCCTTTTTCTGTGCTTATTCCCCTTATGTTTATTTCCTGTCATTGTGAAATCAGGATTGTTTTATTGAAGAGGCTGTAAAGTTGACGAAATGCAACATACAGAAATGGGTCGGCTTTTACAGTGGGGATTTATTAGCTTGCAAGTTTACAGTACAAATTGGCATCAACAGGACGATACCTTCTTCCTGAAGAAAGGCTGCTGGCACACGGCTCTTTCGGTGTGTGCGCGTGTGTGCGCGTGTGCATGCGTGAGTTACGGCAGGGTGGAGGGCAGGCTGTGGTAGCGGCCTGATGGCATGTTGGAAATCCCTTCTTGCACAGCAGCTCTTTATTTCCACTCAGCTTCCAAAGCTGTCGGCTGCTTCGAGTGCAGCCCCTTGAGCAGCAGTGGCACCTAGGGGTTCTCATCCCATTGGAACCAGCGGGGCCCTGGGGTCCTGAGGCAGGGCTGCTGGGAGCGCTCTGGAAACACTGGGGCGCTGCTTGCCAGTGTCGCGGTCCCGCAGTCACACCAGATGATGGCTGGTGCGCCGGGAGGTCTGGGCTGGGGCCCGGAATTAGACATAAGCAGCCTTCTGTGTCTTGAGCCCTTCCTGCGGGGTACAGCTGTGTGTCGCTGTTCCGCTCGTCTCCGTGGAGCTCTGCTGGCAGCCAATTCTCGGGGACTGTTTGTTGGCCTCGAAGAAGCTTGTTCCTGGGGGGCCCCAGGGAGGCTGTTGCCAGTGTCCTTGAGACCCCCCCCCCAGCTGGTCTGACAGATCGTGATTCTCAGAGGTGTATTTATTCCTTCTTTCCCACAGCTTGTTCTCAGAACACAAACAGAACCTGTGAAGAGTGCCTGAAAAACGTTTCTGTAAGTAGCACACAAATTATAATCCAAAAGCAGATGCGCCGTTTCTAGATCTAGAAAGTTACTGTGTATCGTCAGGGATCTGCTATTTAGGATTTAGGGGCGTATTTTTGTGCTGGTTATTACGGGTTATGCAGGCCTTTCTCAGGCATGGTGCATTGTCTCGGGAAAACTGTGGACACCCCTGAGCACTGTTGGCACGTTATTTACCCCCATAAGAGGTGTCTGTGGGAGGTGTGGGAGGCCTGGGTGGCAGAGGAGCAGGGGCCCCTGCCCAGGCCAGGGGTCGGTGCTGGCAGGGCGGGCACAGGTGGGTGCAGGTGGGCGAGTGGAGGCAGTGGGTCACCGGGCCACAGGGTTGGGGCAGGGCTTTCCCCCCGAGAGTCCTGGCACCTGCAAGGCCCAAGGAGGGCAGGGGCTGGGTGGGCCCAGGGCCTTGGCAGTGAGTACCTCTGGGGGTGCACAGGGCTCCTCTCACCCACTTCTCTGCTCAGGAGGGCTCCCCTTCCTAAGAGTTGCCCCTGTCGAGAGGAAAGCCGGCCGGCCCTAAACCTCAGAGCGAGGCCTTGAGCTGGGATGTCCTGCGTTTTCCCTCTGCTGCCAGGGGTGCAGCAGGTGCTTTGGGGTGGGAAACGGGACAAGGGCAAGGAGGGAGGTGCACGGGCCTCCCAGTCAGTGAGAAATTTAGGTCCCCAGTCTGGCGGGACTCAGTGAGGTTTGCGGGTGAGGGTTGGAGCTGGGGCCCCTCTGTGTGACCTTGAGCAGGGCGCCTGGGGTGCAGTTACCCTCCTCATCGTCCAGCGGGCGGGGCAGAGGCTCAGTGGGGCCCCTTCCAGGGACCATCCTGCAGGAGGAGGGCCTGCGGGTGCGGGAAGTTCATCACCAGTGGCCGTGGACACCGCTGCCTTGTTGAGGGTCCTTGGCTCCCGCAGGCCCCCTCCCCCGTGCGCCCACAGACCCCGTGGCCCTCCATGCCCAGCAGCTCCTCGTGTCCCTGCAGTTGGCACTGAGCCCCCCTGGAGCTGACAGGACGGTGCCTTTGTCCTTGGGGTTGCACCGAGGGCGTCTCCCCTCCCCTTCCCCTCACCTTTCACAGGGGCGTTGTAAGCCGGCATAGCCTGCGTTTTCCTTCCCTGATTCAGGGTTTCTGCTGGGAGAGGCCCGTGGCTGCGCTGTGTGCCCCGTGGGCCTGAGCAGCTCGCGCCTGCCACGGGAGTGGTGTCCACACGGCCGGTGGGGAACGAGCTGCTGCTCCAGTTTCTGATTGTTGGACCCGGGCCGCACAGCCTGGGGCCCGGCCCTTCCTGGGGCATTTCTGAGGCTCTTCGCTTCAGTCTCCCGGCTTTTTTCTGCTGGGGGTTGTGTCAGCCGCGGGAATGCTCAGCCCTTGGTGGTGCTGTGGAGTGGTGTCCTGGGTGCTGTCCCAGGGGACAGCTTGGGGGGTCAGGGGAACACGGTGGTGTCCGCGCTGGCTGCTGGGTGGAGGAGCAGCTGGAGGAGAGTGGGAGGGCGTAGGGGTGAGCCAAGGGGCCGTGCCGGGGAGGCGGGGGCGGGAGGGGTCTCGGGCACCTGGTCCCTGGGCCCCACGTCGCCTCTCCAAGGCTGGCGTCTCTCCTTTCCAGTGCCTGTGGTGCAACACGAACAAGGCGTGTCTAGACTACCCGGTCACAAAAATCCTGCCGCCTCGTTCCCTCTGTGAGTTGAGTTCTGCACGCTGGGGCGTCTGCTGGGGTAAGTCATTATTTTACTTTGCTTCTTGCAAAAACTTTGCTTTTTAAAAATTCCAGTGTCCACTCAATAAACAAGTTGCCAGAAAGGAGCCCACTGACAGGCCCAGCACAGTATCAGGAAGCTGGTGACAGCTTGTGGGGTCTGGGAGAGGAACTGAGGTCCCTGGGGGTCTGGAGGAGCACCTCAAGGCTGAGGGGGATTGGGTGGGCTTGGAGCCGTTTCTCGGCTCCCCGGCGCACCATGAGTGGATGAGTGGATGGTGTCACTCCCGCCCCTGGCGTGGATTCCCGCCCCCTCCTCACCAAGCCTGTGGCCTGTCCGCTCCCATGTGGGGGTCTCGCCCGTGGTTTTTTCTGTACCCGGAATGCCTGCCAAGCGGTGGAGTTGCTGCGGCGGGCTCTGCTTTATTTGAGGCACTTGTCTCTTTCGCAGCAAAGCTGGCGTTTTTCCTGTCTTTGACCATTTGTGTTTCTGTCAGCTTCGGGTTAGTTGTTGTCATGTTTTCTGTCATTGCAGCCCGCTGTCTTTCCTCGCTGTCTTGTGCTGCCGTTGCCTTCTTTCCCTGCTGTCTCTCACCTGATGAGTCTGTGCTAAGCTGGAGGGTGTGTTTGCACGTTGACATCTCTGAAATGACTGTGGTCTCTGGTGTGGGCGCATCACTCCTCCTGCCTGCTGTGGCTTCCTGGCTCTCCTCCTGTGTGTGGGATTGGCCTCCTTGTTTTCCTGTGTCCCTGCGTGAGCTCCGAGGAGGGGCCCATCTGGGCCCTACTGGGCCGTTATCCCCCGGGGCGTGGGCTTGCTGGTTGTGAGTGAATGAGTGTGTGCATGAAAAAAGTGCACGGCTGATTCCACCCTCGGCACATGGTAGCAGGTGTCTGCACCCCCTCTGGGGTGGCGCTGAGCACTGTTCCGGGGCACACAGGGAAGTCCAGCCCCTGCTCTCCTGTGTGGAGGCCTGGAGGTGGGTCACTCAGGCACACGGCCTGGCCACAGCCCGCCTGAGGGACGGCTCTCGACTCCACGGTGGGGCCGAGTGGACACAGTGCTAACGCGGCGCCCCTGGGCTCTGCAGTGAACTTCGAGGCCCTGATCATCACGATGTCAGTGGTGGGCGGTGCCCTGCTCCTCGGTGTCTCCATCTGCTGCTACTGCTGCTGCTGCCGGAGGCGGCGGAGTCAGAAGCCAGACAAGGATGACGAGAAGGCCATGAGGGAGAGGGAGGAGAGGCGGCTGCGGCAGGAGGAGAGGTGAGCGGGCACAGCCACCGTGCCCCCCTGGGGAGAGGGGCCGAGGGGCGTCAGTGCAGGAGCCGTGCACGAGGAAACCCACAAGCCAGGAGTCTCCTCGATTCTTAGAGTTTGGGGCTGATGGGGTTTGGTCCCAGTCTTCAGGGTCCAGCGTAGAGAGGGAATCCACCGGCCCCCCGGCCCCGCTGACAGCCGAGTCACAGAGCACCCGTGTGCACGGTCAGCGCTGCCCAGCCGGCCCATGGAGCACCGGCTGCATGAGTGTGTGGGGATCGAGTGCTGCACGAGTGCATGGGCTGCGGCTGATGGAGGTTCCCATCGGGCCGCCGGACCCTCATGGCAGCTGCTGGGTGGGCTTTCCATGGGCCAGAGTGAAAATAGACGTTTGTACTTCCTGACCACCTTCAGGATCTGACATAGAGTGTTTACTGCTCAGCATGTTTCCTTTACGTGAAAAAAGGATTTTACAGAATCGTCGTGCTGGGCACTCTGGTGGCTTTTATTGGAAAGAATTAAACGACAGGCTGTGAGGCAGCCTCGGGGGACACCAGGCTGGGCCTGTTCCAACAGGAGGGGCCGCGGCTCCCCCCGGGAAGCACAGGACACACCAGCTCTTCTGCCCAAAGACACGGAAGGGCTGCTCTTGAAGTTAGTTTGTAATCGTATTTTGGTCTTAAACGATGTTTCTTTGTGTTTTTTAGGAGAGCGGAAATGAAGTCAAGACATGATGAAATCAGAAAGAAATACGGTGAGAATGGATGGGACTCTCTTTTCGGTAGATTAGGGCTCGAGCCAGCCTCAGGGAGCCAGGGGGTCTTCCTTTCTGGGGGCAGAAGCAGGGCTCTGCTGAGAAGAGCTCGAAAGAGCGGGCCTCGGGACGTTTTCCCCTCAACCGGACGCCTTCGTGGAACCATTTTCTCTGACAGGGTTTGCTCAGGGCGCCCTGGAACCTCCACATGGCCCATCTGTGTCCTCTCTCCTGTCACCTGGTTTGCCTTAGAATGGGGGTGGCCTGTGGTCCCCGCAGAGCCTCTCGTCCCTGGCGTGTCCTCTGCTGCCCTCCTTCCGTCTTCTCCCTACGCACCTCCTTCCCCTTGGGGCATTCGCCACAGTGGGCCTTGCTGCCCCTCCTGAGTCTCTGGTTTCTTCTTGTTCAGGTTTGCTTTCCATTTGGGAGATTTGGGGGATAACCCAGTTGTGTGAAAAACTGTATTTTTACTTTTTTTCCTTTGGGCTTTGGAAGCACTGACGCTGTTCTCGTGTTTGGCTGGTTTGTGCTGGTTTCACGGTCCAGGGCATGATCTGGGTCTTCTAGAGCATGCACAGGGGTTGCCTGGTCTCTGGGAAATGGTGCCTGCTCCTTGGCTGGTGCAGAGGCAAGAATGGCCTCCAACCCCGGCCTCCACGGGCCTAGGCCCTGCACGGTCCCTGAAGTGCCTGGGACCCTGAGGTGTGCACACAGCCTGTTTCCTGCTCGCCGGGTCCCACAGACCAGGAGATCGTATCAGGCTGATCAGGAACGTTGCACTTCGTCAGGTCTCCTGTTTGTATTGGGAAATACTGAGGCTTAGGGGCACATTAGGGCCCTTCCCAGCGGGGACAGGCTTCTCCAGGAGCGGTTAGAGCCGTGGCAGGGGGTCAGCCTAGCAGCACAGTAAGCCCCGGCCCTGCTTCCCGTCGATCTGAGGGCCAGGGGCCTCCGCAGACCCTGCTGCCACTCGCCTGCGGCCATAGCAAGTCCTGGGGCTTTTGGGGCCACAGCCCGATCTGGGGGCCCCTTCTGTTGGCTTTGGGCTCCATGGAGCCAGGGGTTACTGCCCATGACTCTGCCTCCCTCCTGGCTCATCCTGGTTTCTTGTCCTTCCTTCGTCCCCTCCGTCTTCCCAGGGGTACTCAGCCACCCAGAGACCCTCCCGCATGACCCCCATCTCCTGACTCCTGGGCACGGCACACACAGAGGGGGGCCCCCATGGGCTTGTGCCCCGGTGTCCTCTGGTATCTGATAAACAGTGATGTCGTACAGGATGGATGCCCCCCCACATGCACCCGCAACACACCACTCACACACAGTCACCCACCATGCACACACCACTCGCACACGTGCACCGTGGACGGCCTCGTTGCCAGGTGCAGGGGCGGGCATGGCCGGCCTCACCTGCGCGCTACTGAGGCGCCTCCGCAGCACCGAGGGCTGGTGGCCGGGGCACCGTGTCGTCTGACTGTGGCCGAGAGGCTCTGCTTCTGAGCTTGGTGAGCCGGCCCCGTGACTGCCTTGACGAGCTTTGTGACGGTTTATAAAAAAGCCAGACCGGGGCACCTCAGCTCTAGAATTCCCAGGAGCTCCCGGCGGAGAGCTGGGATAAAGCCCATGAGGAGACTGTAGTTAACAAATGAAATGTTGTAGTGTAGACAGAACCCTTCTTTTCGTTGGGTGTTTACTTCCTATCACCAGTTTACCTTTGTTTTTCCCTCTGAACTAGGAGCAGAGCTAGGAGGTCTCTTGCAGTGAGGCCTGAGTGAGGCGGCTTGTACTTGGCCCTTGGTGTTTGGTAGTTCACAGAAATGGGCTCCAGCCTCACCCCCCAAAGCCCGATGCTGACCGGGCGTAACTTCCCCTCATCGCCCCCAGCGCCCAAAAAATACAACCGCAGGAAGGAGATGCACTGCAGCGGTTCCAGAGCTTTTGGTGGACGATACAGATTTTTCAAGTGTGTGTGTGTTTCTGCAGCGTGAAGTGGAATCTCCAGTCTTTGGGGAAGTCTCAGAGATTTATTTTTTTAGTTGAATTCACATTTTATTCCTGTTATATCAGAGTCCTTCAGAGTTAATTGATGGTCTTAGTTCTTTTTGTGGCCTCAAGTCTAAAAATAAGTTAGCAATTAGTAAGGAACATAGGGGTTTTCTCCCATGTGAACTAACAACTCTGGAAAGAAATTTTGGCTTTAAATTTTTGGATTTTTCCTAAGTAATAGACTCCTAACTTAGTCTTTATTTGCTGGGGTCTCTTTGAATGATTGCTCCCAGTAAATTGTATTTTGGTTTTAAAGTAAAACTGGTTTGATCTTCAAAAAAAGGTTAAGTATAGTATTTGAGCCTCCTTAGAACACCAGTTTTTCTTACAGCCTCAGCACATCTTCATATGAAACTTACCTAAGCTGTATTGCTTTCTTGAATATTGGTTCCCATTGGATGAGTGGATTCATGATTCAAGTTTGTTTGTTTTCAGGTTTGTTTAAAGAAGAAAACCCATATGCCAGATTTGAGAACAACTAACACACACTTGTGACGGGTCACCCGGCAATCCCAGAGCTTCCTGAAGACTTGGGCGCCGCTGCTCAGAGCAGCTCCTGGAGGGGCCGGGCGCCCTCGGATTGCCCCTGACCTCGAGTGTGTGGGCCGGGCCTTGGAGACGGTCAGCCGTGGCCCCCGACCCTCTTGGCCCCGGAAGCTTGTGCCTTTGTCCCCCGTGATCTCAGTTTCTGAATTCAGTTCAGACATTAAACTGGCGTCTTCTTTCTGAGGAGGAGACATGCGCACCCCCTGCTCTCCTGAGCATGTGAGCTGGTGTTGGCCCGACGCCTGTGGCCCCGTCGCACTGCCCCCAGCCTCCACGGCCCTGGCCTCGTGCTCCTCTCCTCCCACCAGCCGGCTTCACGCAGCCGTGACAGTCACATTACGCTCGTCTCATGAGGAGAATTGAACAGTCCCTCTCTGTTTCCCCTTGAATCTGTGCCTGACCTCTGGGCAAGTGTGTGCACGTCTGTGTGTGGATGTCACTCAGGCAGCTCTGACGGGGATGCTTTCCTGACCTCAGCGGGACCCAGGGGCTTTCAGCAAGAGTGGAAATCACCTTCCACAGTTCTCTGATGATTCTTGGATTTTTTCCCCCCACCTAAAAGATTTCACCAAAAAACTTTCATGTGAAAGCTTAGGTCCCTTGTCTGATTTTTCTGTTTATATCATTAACAGACTATCAAGGTTTGCTTTCAGTGGAAATTTGGGTTGTCAGGGTAGCTTTCCGGCACCCTCTGTAAGCACAGTGTGCTACAGGGCTGCCCTCCCCCCGTCTCCAAGCCCCTGGGCAGAAGGCGTGTGCACCGCGTGTGCTCCCTGACACCTCCTCGTCCCCTCTGTGGTCCCGATGACAGCAAGTTCTTCCGGGGAGGAAGGTGGGCGCCAGAGGCCAGCCCCTCCGTGGCCTGTCCAGGCCAGTGAAAGGGACATTCCCCGGGCTCAGTGGCAGCAGGGCGGGTCAGTGTTCTGCCGGGAAACTACCAAGCCTGGAGCCACGTTGCTGGCCAGGGGGTGTTGTGAGAACTTCAGGGCCGGCCACCGTGAGAGTCGTTATTGGGCTACTGCTGCCCTAATGGGGACACGCGTCCTCTGCCTTTCCTTAAAACCAAGACAAGTGCCTTCAGGAAACAGGCCCAGCACTTCTCACAGTCACCCAGCAAAAAGCTTCTAAAGAAACCGGAAACTCCCAGCAGCCAGGCTGCTTTGAATTAATTAAACACTAGCTGTGGGAAAGCAGGTCATTAGGCACAGAGCATACGCGATGCCACGCAGTTCACGCTCATAATCGTGCTGTTCACGAGAATGTTCTTACGCATCAAATAGTGTTCATATGCACGGCCGGATGAGCACAGATAATTTAAAAAAACGTTGAGCGACTTGCTAGGCCTTTTTCGCTATGTAATGTCTGTACTGTGAATTAACATCTCTACCCTGAAATTTCACAAACTAAGAAAATAGCCTTTAAAAATTCCTTATTCTTTTTCTTCTTGGGCATTTGAGTAAGCAATTTAAAGTTTTATGATACATTCCTGAATATTTTATAGCAGCCTTCAAATTTTGACTTTACTGTTTATTTGTAAAAGAAACTTTCTAGCGAACTTTGTATTAATATACAGTAATGTGTATGTAAATTCCCACTGTCTTGAGCTTGGGTTGCTGAGCTGAAACTAGATGCCAGTTGTTAAATGTAGACGCAGTCCGGAAAATCGGACCAGTCTCATTCCGGGACAGTGCTAGGAGCTGCCACAACATTGTAACCTCAAGGAAAGCCTTAAAGTTTGGCATGCCTTAACTTTTAGCCAGTTGCCAATAAAATGGGGTGATACCTGCTTGCTTCATCATTCTCTGTGTGGCTCGTGTTCATTTCTGTGGTGTTATGGGGTGACTGGGAGAGCTCAGTCTGGGGGTGGCAGGGAGACCGTCTAGAGCACGGTGGACTCACGGGCCAGTGTCCTGGCTTCTGGGTCTGTAGCCCCCAGGAGAGAGTGCCGCGTCTTGGAGGGACCCCAGCCCAGCCCCCACTGCGCCTCCTGCCTGTAGAGGGGAGGCTCGGCTGCCCAGCACTTGGCACTGCCCGTCCCGGAGTTTCCTTCTGCTTAGTTGAGGTCAGACACAAAGGACTTGAGAAGGCTGGAGCCTTTGGGGCTTACTTATTTGCACTCCTCGTCTGAAATTTGGCCCTGCAGCAGATCCCACTGTGTTCCCAGACGGCACCCCTCGCCCGGGGCTCTCCTGGGCCACCCACCACGGAGCCCAGCATAGGGGAAGATGCAGGCAGGGGAAGGGAAGGGCGGCTCCATCCTGTCACCGGCAGGAGGCCAGCCAGTGCCCCAGAGGCCAGTAGGAGGGTGGGGGGACAGGTTCCTGCCCTGTGCCAGGGCCCGGGGCCCAGCTCCCTCCCCCTCTTTCTCCCTCTCCCCCACCCACTGCTTCCAGGTCCCCCCTGCAGGTCCAGCTGCCCCTCGCAGCATAGACCCCCACAGCACAGCGCAGGAACCCCCATCCCAGGGCCGCTGAGCTGTGCCCTGAGCCTGGTCCATGCAGCAAGGACCACAGAGGGGTACCCCGGCAAGTCTCCAGCGTTCCAGATGAACCCGCTGGCCCCAGGGCAGGAGGACCGGGTCACCCATGTCTTCCGAGGGACCCCGAGGAGCCAGCGTTGCGGGGAGTCGGAGTAGGGGCAGTGGCCCGCCCGTGGGCTGCTGGGATGTCTGTGAGCCAGACCCCCAAAGTGGCTGGCGGCCTGAACACTAGAAAGCGTCTCCCCACTGCCGGGGGCGCTCTCCCGTGGTGGAGGGGCCCGGCCCCTTCCTCTTGGGGCTCTGCATCCCCCGGGCCGAGTCCCTGGCCTCTGGCCCCTCCAGCCCGGCTCACGGGCACCTCCCGAGGGCACGGGCTGGTCGCGGCCGGGGCACCCCTCCTACGTGGGCAGGCGGCCCACAATGGGGGCGCCCAGCAGCCTCTGCCTCATGGGAGTCCATCCCGCCTGGGCCTCACGTCCTCCGAAAGCCGCTTCCACCAGGCCCGAGTTTCGGAAAGTGCTCGGCACAGCCGGTCCCGCTTCCTGCGGTGCCGCTGGCAAGTGCCTGAAATCACCACAAAAACCCCAAAGGCACCGCTTAGCCAGACACTGAGCCGCCGGGGTGGGTTTTCTGCTCCGTGGAGCTGAAGCGTGGAGCTTCATCCCCAGTGATAGGGCAAATGTTTAGTTTTTTTCCTCCAAACTTGTCTGTGCAACTGGGTGGATGTAAATTAACAAACAAAAACTTAAGCAAGATGCACATAACATTTTAACAAGCTAATAATCTAGTTTCAACTTCTCTCACCTTCAACTTGAGGTCTTTCCGCCGCAGGGCTCCTGAGATGCACCAAGGTAGACACCACAGGCAGAAGGACCTAGGAGGCTAAACTCTAGAATGCAGTTAGGAAGAACCTTCCAGAGACTGTGCTTCGTAAGTAAAAAAGCATTGGCATAAAATCTTCAAGATAAAATCAGAAGTCAGCACACTTGCAGGCTGTCAGCTTAAGATAGCTGTTCTTTTGCTAATGAATGACTTTTTCTGCTGTGATATCTTCGAGTTGAACAAATAAAGCACCTTTGGGAGTTGTGCTCAATGGTTAAAACATTCCCACTACCTCTGTGGTGGTTTGAAGCTGTGTACCCCAGAAAAACATGTTCTTAAAGCCAGTCCACTCCTGCGGGTGTGGACCCACTGTAAGTGGGACCTTCTGATGAGGGGACCTCAGTTGAGGTGTGGCCCGGCTCAACCGGGAGGGGTCTCAGTCCTGTTCCTGGAGCCCTTTACAAGAGAAGAAAATTCAGAGGGGTGGTGGGGAGAGAGAAAACCACAGGAAGGGAGAAGCCCGGAGACGCCGTCACGTGCCGCCGTGTGACAACTGCAGGCGGCCCAGGGTGCCTGAGCCCTGGGGAGACAGCATCGCCTTCACCGAAACCGTGAGCTAAGAAATCCCCAGTGTTTAATCTGAACCATTTCATAGTGTTGCTTAATCGGCCTAGGAAACTTAAAACAACCTCTTTACAAAGACCATCTCTACTGAAAGTGCTTCAAAACCTTAGAGATGCGGGGTGTTCTAACATTAAGTGTGAGAAAAAGAGAAAGGCTTCTATGGAGATCACAACTATGAAGTCATGGTTATACAGACTGCACATTTGTGTGAAAAACATGGAATAAAATTCTTTCTTGATTCTCTCTGTAACCAAGAGGACTTAAAAAGCCAGGGGCTGGGGTGGGTTTTGGAAAATATCCAGGGCCTCAGCACTGCGGGAATGTAATGCGGTGGCCCAAGGGAGAGTCACAATTTATTTTGTTTCCCCGCTGGTTTTATGTGAGCTTGGTGGTGTCATTCCACCTCAACAGATCAGCAATCTCAATATTTAAAATTTACCTTGTCTTTTAATTATCACCATATGTGGGAGCCCCAGGCCCCCAAGTATCTTGCAGACTGCACACAGCACCTTGTGTGACCTAGGACAGTTAGGGTTTGACCTACTCTCCTATCAGGTGCTAAATGTAATCTATACCCGAAACTACCTCCTCCCTGAGATTCCCTGAGATACTGTTTTCACAAGATAATCTATAATCCTCCCCTGGTCCCTGTTGATTGCCATCAACCCCTCCCTACGTTGCATGACCCTGCTCCCTGCCTTATGTTCTCATGCCCGTTGGAATGTCAGCCCCCCAAAGTGCGGTGTATCTTCACGTTGTGCTCTGAACTGGCCACCATTCAGAGCAGCTCCTGAATCCATTAAGAGAAGCTCCTGATTTCAGGGCGACATGATTTGACTTCCCACCCTGTAGGTAAACCCCATAAGAAAAGCTTAAGTCTCAGAACGTGTCCTGTGCTTTCTTTAGTCCTTTGGCTACAAAAGCCTTCTTGGGCCGTGACACCGTATTAACAACCAAAATAATAGATAAAACACACAGGCGAGGGTGATACTAACTTCACCTTACTACAGCTGGTTTCTTGACACAGTGACTCTTTTTTTTTTTTTTTTTAGAAAAGGGATGGTGCCTCTCGGTTTGCTTCCAAGCCAGGAGAGCACGTTGAATTCTGCATCTCTCAACTGCAGACAGAAGGCAGCCCTTGAAACAGGCTAGAAACTGGTGGGAAAAGCCGAGAACCAGCCCCAGCGATGGTAATTATTTTACAAGACCGAAGGAAATAGATTCCAATTTCCACGGGGAAAAAAAACTGTGCAAACAAGCTTTCAACTACTTTTTTTTGCCCCAGATACCACCATCTTCAGAAAAGAATTTGAAAGGTGGGGATGAGAAGAAAGTTATTTCATTTAGGAAAAATAGCCACTGTCTTTTTCCTGGTTAAAACTTCAATTCACAAGTTAAACATACACAGCTGCTTTGATACTTGACACAAGTCCCATTTTCAGAGCATCGCAGGACAGATATAAAGCACATTTTAAAAACACTGGGCCAAGGCTTCCCATAAAACCCCACCTGACTTCCCCTAAGTTTCTAAAATAACGTGTACTTCTCCTTCAACGTCTGCAGCCCTTCTGGAATTTTCAGGAGCCGCATGAGCATGCCCTCAGCTCCTGTCCCCGGCTCTTTGGGCTCAGTGACCGAGATGGAGACCCCGGCTGATGGCTCGGACGCAGGTGGCCCTGGGCCGAAATGGCCCCGTGGAGGAGGGCCCGTCTCCCTGCGGCCCGGGCCGTGGCCCGGGAGCACAGTGCCACACGGCCGCCCACCGCCGGCCTTTCCTCTGCTCTGCGCCCAGGGCGGACGCTGGGTGAGGCCTGTGCCCCTCGCCGGCCTGGCTGTCCCCCGGGAGACACACAAGGAGCCCCCTCCGAGTGTGGGTGTGTGGCTGCACCGCTGCTGACCGTCCCCTCTGATGTTGCAGCCCCCGAAGAGTAGACACAATTCACAACCATGATCGGTCATTAAATACAGTCAGTAAAAACAAGCAACGTCTCCCACGAGTTCTAGTTCCCTAAGCTCGGGTGCAGGGGCCCTTGCTGGACAAGGCGGCACCGATCTCACCTGGGGGACTTTGGGGGACCTGCGTGGGGCGGGGGTGTGGGCCTGGCCCGAGGACCACCGAGCCCTCTCCCCTCCCGGGGGCTCTCCCTCCCCTTGGCTGCAAGTTCCCAGGAAGAGTCTCAGAAGGCAGGGGAGGGTCCGGGCCCCGAGGGAGCCACACAGGGACGCAGGAGCAGAGCCTGCGCCCTCGGTTCCTTCCGGGGCCATCCGAGCGCCTGAGCGAGACCCCGCAGGGCAGACCTAGGCCCCAGACGTCTCGGGGGGCCCCGCCCCATCCACCACCCCCACCCCCGCCCTCACGGACGGCCCCTCCGGGCCTGGACGTCAAGGCCGCCAAGTGGCCCCGCCTCCAGATTGCTGCCCTGCCGCCTCCCCTCCCTGACCCCGGCCAGGGGTCCCCGATGCTTGTCCTTCCTGTGCAGCCCTGGCCGGTGCACCCACGAGTGCGTGGGACTGCCGTGCCCCCCCATCCCCCACCCCATGCCCACCTCACCGCCCTCCCGCTGCTTACCATAGTGGGTGTAACCAGGGAAGCAGATCCAGCAGGCTTGTCCGTCTTATCCATCTGTCCATCCACCCATCCATGTATCCACCCACCTACCTACCTGTCACCCTTCTGCATCACCCGCCTGTCTGTCTGTCCCCCCATCCTCTAGCCTCCATGCATCCATCACCTGCCACCCCCCATGGGTCTATTATGGGGCGGCCTCATGGCTGGGGGGTGGTTAAGCCCAAGTGCGGCGTCCCCCCACCCCTACCCCCTGGACCCTAGAGATAGGGTGGCGGTGAGAGGGCCCTGTCCTGGGGCCTCTGGATGGACCCGGCATGGTCCTCGGTGTCAGGGTGCAGGCCCGAGACCACGCGGGGACCCCACCGCCCCCATCTGCAGCTGGGGAGGCCGAGCCAGCCCAGGGCACTGAGGAGGCCCGAGTTGGGGAAGCTGGGGCCATGGGAACTCACAGTCAAAAGGCGAAAGGACAAAGCAGTTAGGGGAGTCACGAGGTCAGGGATGTGCCCTTGGGCAGTGGGGTGGGTGCCCTGGGCCTCTGGGAGTGCCTCAAGGCACAGGCCCCGAAGGAGCCAGGTCAGGGAAGGGCAGTTAGAGGCCGGGCGAGTGGAGCCGTCAGTGGAGGCTCCAGAGAGAAACTGAGGCAGCAGGTGTGGGGGCCGCCCGGGAGGGAGCCAGTGTCGAGGCGGGGGGTGCCTGCGGAGTCCAGGGCGACGTGGGGCTGCAGGACGGGGCGCAGCTCCCAGGGCCTCTCCAAGCACAGGCGGGAGCCGAGCGTCCTCCCTGGGGCCTGCCACCTGGGCTTTGCAACCCAAGCTGCAAGTCCTCACTGGTTCGCTGCATCTTGTGCTTGTGGTGGTGTCTGCCGGGCAGAAAAGTTGGATTTTTATGGTGTCAAATAAATCAGCCTTTTCCTCTGTTGGCTTTGGGGCTGTCATTTGGCCTTTCCTTACTCCAAAATTACGACTCTCTGTTGCCTGGGGTTTTTGTAGCACTGCTTGGATTTTTATTACACATCAAAGTACTTTATCCCTTGGGATGGTTCTTAAGGGTGTAAAATGTGAATCCAAGCAGATGGTCTCCCGTGAGGCTCCCTGGCTTCGCTGCACGACTCAGCCAACAGCCTGAGGGACGCTCCCCAAGGCCGTGGGGTCACCTCGCCTTCCTGGGGACGTGTGCCTGTCCCACACCCGGGGAAGGGCACGGGTGCCTCCTGCCAGCACCTCCTGCTGGGGGGCCGGGTGTGGGCCCTGGGTGGGGTGCAGCAGCCTGCCCCACGTGCCCAGAGCAGGCGGGGCCCGGTGAGAAGCCCCCCGTGCTGGGTGCTGCCTTAGTGCACAGGGTCTCTAGCTGAGTCACCGAGAACCACACACTGGGGGCTTCAACCCACAGCAAGGTGTCCCCTGAGGTCCTGGAGGCCAGAGGTGGGCTGGGTCCTTCCCCGCCCCTCCCGGCTTGTGGCCGCGTCCCCCCAGTCTCTGCCTCCATCATCCTCTGTGTCTGGATGGCCGTCTTCTATAAGGACATGGGTCATCCACCCTGCTCGAGTGTGACCCCACCTGGACTTGATCACGAATGTGCAGACCCTCTTTCCAAACAAGGTCACCTGCCCAAGTCCTGGGTGGACACGGAATTGGGGGGACACTTCATCCCACCAGAGTCTCCAGAGCTTTCCAGGCCTGCCTGGCCAGGCAGGGGTGGCTGTCCTCGTTCTCGGGGTGAGGTCGAAGGCAGTCCCCGGCCGTGGCATTTCAGGCGTCGGCGGGCAGGGGGCAGCCCCAGGTGGGGTCCGGCAGCGGCAGGTGGTGGGCGAGCCGGGTGGCCCGCAGACGCGGGCCCAGGGCCTTCAGCCCTCCCGAGGGCGAGCCCGCGTAGGGAGGGCCCCGGGAAGCTGGGCTTCTGGTCAAGGTGGGGCCGATGAACAGGGCGGGTCTTCGCCAGGGACTGGAGGCCCTAGAGAGGGGATCCCGGAGTCACGGTGGGGGGAAGGAGAGGACCC
Organism: Choloepus didactylus; assembly: GCF_015220235.1. Lineage (NCBI taxonomy): Eukaryota > Metazoa > Chordata > Mammalia > Pilosa > Megalonychidae > Choloepus > Choloepus didactylus. The sequence continues at coordinate 1,956,635 of NC_051307.1, forward strand.
AGCCATGGGACGAGGGCAGAGGCGCAGCCTGGGGACCCCGAGCGCGGCCGGCAGCCCCCAGCAGAGCGCCGCAGGCGTGGGGAAGAGCGTGTGGCCTCGCCCAGGTCTCGGTTGGGGCCTCCCCACCCCGCGGTCTCCTCCACCTGGTGGGTGCTGTGGGTGTGGCTGGAGGCCGGGGTGAGACACCTGTCAGAGGGTGGGTGCCCTGTGCGTTCTCCAGTTGCACCAGATTTGCCTCTGACTTCCTCAGAGCCAGCTCGGCCGCCGGCACCCCGTCCCGCTTCTGCAGGAGCCACACCGGAGAGCAGGGCCTGGGGTCAGAGGCTGAGGGGACGTCGGGGCAGATCCCAGGGCGTGTCCGGCTGCTGACCTCATCCTGGGCACTGTGGAGACTCTGGATGTGTGAGGGGAGCAGTGGCCAGGGCCCCTGTGTAGACCCGAGGGCCCCGGGTCCAGGCCAGGCTTGGGGACTGGCTACTCCCCTCGGAGTCCCTGGCTTCGGACAAATCACGGGGTGCTGGCTGGCAGATGCCCCTCAAATGTGCCTGCAGAGGGAGGTTCCTGGGGTGCACACGGTGGCCTCGAGGGCCTCACAGTGGACACTGCCCACTCCTTCCCTAACGTGGTTCCGGCACAAGGATCTGCCCAGTCTGCTGACCTGAGGCCTAGCCATAGCCACGGCTTTGGGCAGGGATGCTGGGCCCGGCTGAGTGCGGCCTCCAGCCTGGGTTTCCACACTGTGGCCCGGCTCCCAGGTGCCCCGGCCACTGGCTCTGCAGGGAAGGGCTGGTTGAGAGGGAGGCTCGTCCTGCACATCTTAGTGCCGGACAAGGTGGAGGGGTCGCTGACCACCCCCCAGGACACGGCCGAGGAACCTCTGTGGACGCGCTGAGTCCGGGGGGCTCTGGGCCTGCAGCGTGTGGCCCCGGATCCATGTGGCGAGGTTCAGGGTTCCAGCCCCCCTGCACCCCTGGCCGAGTCTGGTCCCCCCACTCTCCCCTTGCCCCTGGAATCAGCCCTGTTCTCTGGGCGGGGGTCTCAGAATCCACCAGGCAGCCCGGGACGAAATGCAGATTCTTGTGGGAAAGAGAACTGGTCTCCTGGGGCGGAAAGGGTCTGCGACATTTTCTCGTGAAAAACCAGGCGCAGTTATTCCTTCCTCCCCTTCCACAAACACCTAAGCAGGGGCCCACCCTGGAGTCCTGCTGGGACTGCCTTGACTTCCTGTGGCCTTTCCTCCATCCATCCGTCCATCTGTCTGTCTCCCCTTCCCACGAGGACGCTGGTTATGTTGGAGTGAAACCACCCCACTCCCACGAACTCGCCCTGATGTGCCCCATTCCACCTGCACTGACTCGGTTTCTGCATGAGGTCACGTGCTCAGAACCTGGCCGAGGACGAGAACGTCATTTTGGGGGGGCACGATTGACCCGCAGCCCCTCGGCTCCAGGTCCTGCGGGACCCCCTGGAGGGGGCACACCATGTGCACCCCAGTGGAGAGGGGCACCCAGGGAAGGAGAGCCTGGTGCCGACTGGCCCCCAGGAAGTGAGGGGGGACAGGCGGACGCTTGGGGTGACCCACGTGGCCTTGCGGGGAGCCTCCTGGCACAGGGCCGCCTGTCCTCTCCCCTGGACCCCACCCACGGCCAGGGCAGGGAATCACCACAGAGAGTGGGCCCACTAAAGAGGACTTGGCGAAAGTCCAGAGTAAATCGTGACTTGGGATTTTATTAAAAAAAAAAAAAAAATTAAACTGACTAATGTTTATCTTCCATTTAACAAAGTTAATTCAGCCAATTCTTGGCTGCCCTTCTGGGTCCTTCCACTCCTGACAGGCCAGCCAGGCGCTGGGGTTTGTGGACATCTGTGGGGACACCACCCCCTTCGCGAGGCCTCTTTGTTTTTTTTTTTAAATTGAGATTGTTCATTCCATACAATTATCCAAAGATCCAAAGTGTACAATCAATTTTCCCTGGTACCATCATACAGCTGTGCATCCATCACCACAATTAACTTTTTTTCCAATTTTTAGAACATTTTCATTACTCCAGAAAAGAAATAAAGACAAGAAAAGGAAACTCAAATCCTCCCTTACCCCTAACCGCCCCCCACCATTGTTGACTTACAGTATTGGTCTAGTACATTTGTTACTGTTGAGGAAAGAACGTTGAAGTACTACTAACTGTAATATATATTTTGCATTAGGTATATTTTTTCCCTATGTACCCCTCTATTATTGACTTCTAGTTATAGTGTCATACAATTGTTCTGGTTCATGAAAGAGTTTTCTAATATTTGTACAGTTAATCACAGATATTGTCCACCACAAGGGTCACTGTTTTATACATTCCCATCTTTTAACTTCCAGCTTTCCTTCTGGTGACATTCGTGACTCTGAGCTTCCCCTTTCCACCACCTTCACACACCATTCGGCACTGTTAGTTATTCTCACAACATGCTACCATCACCTCTGTCCACTTTCAAATGTTTAAGTTCACCCTAGGTGAACATTCTGCTCATAATAAGCAATTGCTCCCCATTCTTTAGTCTCATTCTGTATCCTGGTAACTTGTATTTCATGTCTGTGAGTTTACATATTATAATTAGTTCATATCAGTGAGACCCTGCAATATTTGCCTTTATGTGTCTGTCTTATTTCACTTAATATAGTGCCCTCAAGTTTTCTTCATCAACCCGTTTTTTTTTTTTAAAGACAGTTTTGTTCACACACCATGCATTCCATCCTAAGTAAACAATCGATGGTTCCCCGTATAGTCACATATTTATGTATTCAGCACCATTGCCACTATCTATATAAAGACATCTCCATTTCTTCCACAAAGAAGGAGGAAGAGTCAAAGAAGTCACAGAAACTAAAGAAAAAGAAAAACAACAACAACAAAAAACAAACATGACAGCTAGGAAGCAACAAAAGGAAAGATAGCATTAAACTAAAGTAGAATAAAGAATCAGACAACATCACCAATGCCAAGAGTCCCATACCCCTCCTTTATGTCCCCCTCTTATATGCATTTAGCTTTGGTAAATTGCCTTTGTTACATTCAAGGAAGCATAATACAATGTTTCTGCTAATTATAGTCTCCAGTTTGCATTAATTTTATTTTTCCCCAATACCTCCCTATTTTTAACACATTGCAAGGCTGACATTCATTTGTTCTCCCTCATGAAAAAAACATATTTGTACATCTCATCACAGTTGTTGAGCACTCTAGGTTTCACTGAGTTATACAATCCCAGTCTTTATCTTTCCTCTTTCCTTCTGGTGTCTCACATGCTCCTAACCTTCCTCTTTCAACCAGACTCACAGTCATCTTTGTTCAATGTACTTACATTGCTGTGCTACCATCACCCAAAACCGTGTTCCAAACCTCTCCCTCCTGTCTTTTTCTAGTCGTCTATAGCACTCCCTTTAGTATTTCCGGTAGTGCAAGTATCTTGTTCACAGACTCTGTCATTGCCTGTTTCTCAGACAATATTTTAAGCTCTCCCTCATACTTGAAGGACAGTTTTGCTGGATATAGGATTCTTGGTTGGTGCTTTTTCTCTTTCAGTGTCTTAAATATATCACACCACTTCCTTCTTGCCTCCATGGTTTCCACTGAGAAATCCACACATAGTCTTATCAAGCTTCCTTTGTATGTAATGGATCGCTTTTCTCTTGCTGCTTTCAGGATTCTCTCTTTATCTTTGACATTTGATAATCTGATTATTAAGTCTCTTGGCGTAGGCCTATTCGGGTCTATTCTGTTTGGGGTACACTGAGCTTCTTGGATCTGCAATTTTATGTCTTTCATAAGAGATGGGAAATTTTCATTGATTATTTCCTCTATTATTGCTTCTGCCTCTTTTCCTTTCTCTTCTCCTTCTGGGACACCAATGACACACACATTCCTGCATTTCATTTTTTCTTGTAAGTTCCTGGAGATGTTGTTTGTATTTTTCCATTCTTTTCTCTATCTGTTCTTTTGTGTGTAGGCTTTCAGGTGCCTTGTTCTCTAGTTCCTTAGTGTTTTCTTCTGCCTCTTGAGATCTGCTGTTGTATATCTCTATTGTGTCTTTCATCTCTTGTGTTGTGCCTTTCATTTCCATAGATTCTGCCAGTTGTTTTTTCAAACTTTCGATTTCTACCTTATGTACTCCCAGTGTTTTCACTATATGCTTCATCTCTTTTGCCATATCTTCCCTAAACTTTTTGAATTGATTTAGAATTAGTTGTTTCAATTCCTGTATCTCAGTTGAAGTGTAAATCTGTTCCTTTGTCTGGGCCATAACTTCATTTTTCTTAGTGTAGGTTGTAGTTTTCTGTTGTCTAGGCATCTGGTTTCCTTGGTTACTCCAATCAGGTTTTCCCAGATCAAACCGGACTCAGGTCCCAAAAGGGGACAATATTCAGTATCAGGTTTCCCTGAGGGTGTGTCTTAGAAGATTGACACCCCCTGTGAGGCCTCTAGCCACTGTGTTTTTCCTAACTTGCCCAGCAGGTGGTGCCTGTCAGCCTGTCACTCCAGACTGTTGTAAGGAGATGTGGCTGTTTTCCCCCAGGTTCTGGGGTCTGGTTCTGAATGGAAGGCGGGTAATAGAGATGGGCACCACGTCTTTCCTTTTAGGGAAGACAGACCCCCTAGGGAGTTTTAATCTGCATTTAATTAGGTGCTTCATCTCTCTGACTCCGCTGTCTCCACCCTTGTCTGTGTCAGAGCACTGCAAACTGAAAATGGCCAAGGCTTTCTCCACTGCAGAGTGCTGCAAACTGAAAATGGCTGTGCCTCTCTCCTCTGAGACCCTCAGGTTGAGAGAGAGAGAAAGGGACAGAAAGCCCCCTTTCAGGGCCAGTCCGCAGCCCCCAGTTTCACCCATTGGTCAGAAACAGCACCTGGTCCTCTGGGCTCCCCCTCCTGGGACAGAGAAGTCCCCTGGCTCTTTAAGGTCAGTCATCACTAAGAGCCTCTGTCTACTTGTTGGGGATTTGCAGCTTGCATTGAGCAGTCCACATTTCCCAATTAAAACCCCAGCTGGAGCTGGACTGAGGTATATTCGCTTGTTCAGAGAGTGCTGCTCTCTAGCACCACGAGGCTTTGCAATTCAGACTGCCGTGAGGGAGGGGGCTCTCGGCTCGCATCCGCAGTTTCTACTCAGATTCCATGCTGCCATCTCAGGCATTCCTCCCAATCCGGGTTGGTGCACGATGTGTGGACAGTCACACTTGTCCCCCAGCAGTCATTCCTGCGGGACACTGATTACGTGCTTCAACTTGGCGGGCCTGGGCTGGGGGACCTGATCAGCCCCTGGGGAGGGTGGTGGGCACGGGCGACAGCGCCCTCCGCAGCCCCCCAGGCCTGAGAAAGTGAGGCCGGAGGCAGGCCCCATTTCCTCACCCAAAATACCACCGTTAGGGGAGGCTTGCCGGAGGGAACCGCCTTTTCCCCACCCCCTGATCTTGCCCGGACACTCCCCGTTGCCAGTGCAACTCCCATCACCACCAGTGCGCATACATTGTTGCCAGACACCGTTGCCAGAGCAACTCTCGCCCCTTTTCAAACTACCTCTGTGCCCTCTTAGAACCAATCCTAACCTCTGCACCCTCTCAGAACCAATCCTAGCCTTTATCCCCTCAGCATTGGCTTGTAACAACCCCCGCCCTCTATGCCAGCCTATATAACCTGTGCTCACCCCTAATAAACGCTCTTGGCTTTACCCCCCTGAAAAAACCCCCCTTTTGTTCTACCCCTACTGGAGGAAGAGTGTCTTGTCTTTCCCTTCTCGCCGCCCTCCACACCTTGCACGCCTCCGCCGGGGACCGGGCCCAGTCCCCCGCCTCGCCCTCGCCTCCGGGAAAGAGCCCCCGCCGCCGGTACCCTCCGAGCAACGCCGAGAGCCGAGGGTTCAGCAACCGGCCGCCCCCCCCCCCAGACAAATCAACTGCGACCGCAATTCCAGAGCATTTACTAGTTATTCCTGGTTGTTTATTGGTTGCTCCTGGCGGGGGTGAACTAACTTCCACTCCTCTTTATGCCGCCATCTTCTTCTGTCCAGTGTGAGGCCTCTTTTAACCTCTGTCGGCCACCTTGCTGTCCCTGGGCACCTATGGGCACCGTCCAGGCCCCTCACTGAGGACTCAGGTGGCTTGGACAGTGCCCCCATGCCACGGTGTGGACTTTATGGAAACCCCCTCTTTTGCAAGATTTTCAACTGCAGTTGTTGGGTGTGCATTGTGCTGGGTTCATGTCCACGCAGGGACGCTTTGTGCAGCCAGGTGGGGGCAGCTTTAGGTTACTTGGGAGTGACCTTAGGTGTGGTCAGTTCAGGGGTAAGAATTGCCAACTGACAATGCTGTCTGCCCCTCCCCCAAACTCCAGAGGGGAGCACTTGGTGACAGGAACCCCTGTCCCCACTCCAGCTGTCAGGCCGGGAGGGTGAGGGGAGGACAGGAGGGGAGGGGTCAGGTAGCTGGCAGAGATGCAGGGCAGTGTCCCAAACCCACCGGTCAGCCCTACAGCTGACTGGAGGCCGGGTGGATGGAGGCTGATGGATGGAGGCCAGGTGGTTGGAGGCCAGTGGACAGGGGCCAATGGATGGAGGCAGAATGGATGGAGGCTGATTCATGGAGGCCGATGGATGGAGGCCGAGTAGACACAGGCCACCGTGAGCACTGTTTCTGGAGTCCAGCCTGCCGTGGGCGGCCCGCGCATCCGATCGGCAGGGCAGGGTGGATGGCAGTGGCGGGCGGCCTTCGGGACAGATCCGCGTCAGCGGGAAAGGAGCTCCGGGAGCCCCGGGCTGCAGCGGGGGACGCCCTCCCTTCGGGGTGGGGCCGTGTGCTGGGGTCCTGCGGGTCGGATGGGGTCTGCGTCCGTCATTGCCGGCCGGGTGGGTGGGTGCCGGCGCCGCCCCCTCGAGCCCGCACCCCCGCGCCCGCCCCCCGGAGCCTCCCCTTGGCTGGACCTTCTGGAAGGCCGCTGGCAAAGGCGCCTGGGAAGCGCAGTCTCGGGGGGGCCGCCACGTAGAGCCGGGGGCCGGGTCCGAGGGCAGCCCCCAAACCGGGACCCGCCCCCAGACCCCCCATCGCCCACACCTGCCGCTTCCCGCGAGGCTTCCGCTGGGGTTGGGGGGGTGGGCGGAGCGGCCCCGACGGGCTCCCCACGGCCTGGGCTCCGGGCGCCCCTCCCCTCGCCCTTCCCTCCCCGGACAGCGCGGCGGGGCGGAGCGGGACCCCAACTTCCCGGAGGCCGGCTGGGGGTGGAGGGGCTGGGAGGGGTACCCAAGGCCCGCGCGAGGTGGGGGCTGCCTCTGGCAGTTGCAGTCCGGGTCCTGCTGGGCCCCTCGAGCCCACTTTCTGGGGGTGTCCTCAGCCGGTTGGGGGGTCATCTCCGGGGCGCCCCTGCTGCCCCGGGAGTCCACGGCGGGGCGGCTGAAGCCGAGGGACCATCCGTCGGAGCCAGGGGCTGGTGGGGGGCCGGGGGTGGGGGGCCCTCGGGGCGCCTGGCCAGCCCCCCCCCATCCTGGGGAGGCTCGGGAGGGGCTCGGGGATGGGCGCGGGCAGCCGGCGGGCGGAGGGAAGGTGGTGGCGAGGGGCTCCGGGGCGGGCACTGGCCTCCCGGGCGTGGTGGGAAATTTCCTGCCTGCAAACACCGACCAGGCTCAGTCTCCAAGAAGCGACCTCCTGCCAAAGGCGCCGATTTGTCCTTCTTTCCCACACCTGCAGCGCCTTCCGCTCCTTGCCGGGGGAGCCGACTGCCACCCAGGGTGGGCGCCCTCTTCCCCCCGCGGACCTGGAGGTGGGGGTGGGGTGGGGGTGGGGGCTCGGGAGAGTTCGTTCCTCAACATGCCACTTTCTGGAAATACCTGTCATCGATTAACGAAGTTGCCTGCTACTTAAAACTTAGTAAGAATTTTTATTAGGCATGGGCTTTAAAATTTAATCAAAGTAAAATTTTAGCATCTCTCTAAAAAGATTATATGATTTATGTCTTAGTGTCATAAATTAAATTAAAGCCACTTTTTAATGTTGAACACACCTTGAATTCCTAGTATAAATCTAACTTAATCATCAAGAATGATTATTTTAATATACTGGTAAATTTGATTTGCCAATATTTTACTTCAGAGTTTTGCATCTCCAGTTGTCTGTGAGATCACTGTATGTTTTCCTTTTTTTGAGGCGTCCTTGTTGGTTTGGAAGGCAGGGCCTGTGTTAGTTTCCTGGGCTGCTGAAAGCAATATACCATGAAACAGGCTGGCTTTTAACAATGCAGATTTATTAGCTCACAAGCTTACAGTTTTGAGACTGTGAAAATGTCCAAATCAAGGCACCATCAAGGCGATGCTTTCTTCCTGAAGACCGGCTGCCGGCGATCCTTGGCTCCTCATCACTGGCTGTGATGACGGCTTCTCGGGAGATTCCCTGAGGCCCGATCCGCAGAGGACAGACGATTTGTCCTTCTTTTCTACGGCAATGCACATGGCGGCGTGTGCTGTTCTCCCCTTCTCTTCTGGGTTCTCGTTGCTTGCAGCTTCTTGCTTCCCTGGCTTTCTCTCTTTCCCTGTTTTCATCCCCATTGTAAAGGCCTCCAGTAAGGAGAGTAGGAGCCACCCTGGGCCACATCTTAACTGAAGTAACCTCATGAAAACCCACTCACCATAGGTTCACACCACAGGAGTGGATTAGCTTTCAGAACGTGCTCTCCTGGGGCACGCAGCTTCAGACCACCGCAGTGCAACCCCATGTGGCCGCGGTTGCAGAATGAGTGTCCGTGGCTCTGTGTGCTCTAGAAGGTTTGGTAAAATATCTTTAAAAGATCTGGGGGTGCTGTCTTTCTTGGGGGGGGGTGTGCCAGTTTGAATGTATTATGTCCCCCAAACACCATTATCTTTGATGTAATCTTGCGTGATTCTTTGAGTGTTTCCATGGAGATGTGCCCCACCCAACTGTGGGTGATGACTCTAACTGGATAATTTCCATGGAGGTGTGGGCCTGCCCATTCAGGGTGGGTGTAAATTAAATCACTGGAGCCATATAAATGAACGGACAAACAGAGGGAACTCAGTGCAGCTGAGAATGACATTTTTGAGGAACTGCAGCCTAGAGAGGAACATCCTGGGAGAAAGCCATTTTGAAACCAGAACTTTGGAGCAGATGCCAGCCACGTGCCTTCCCAGCTAACAGAGGTTTTCCAGATGCCATTGGCCATCCTCCAGTGAAGGTACCCGATTGCTGATGTGCGGGACACTGATTACGTGCTTCAACTTGGCGGGCCTGGGCTGGGGGACCTGATCAGCCCCTGGGGAGGGTGGTGGGCACGGGCGACAGCGCCCTCCACAGCCCCCCGGGCCTGGGAAAGTGAGGCCGGAGGCAGGCCCCATTTCCTCACCCAAAATACCACTGTTAGGGGAGGCTTGCCGGAGGGAACCGCCTTTTCCCCACCCCCTTATCTTGCCCGGACACTCCCCGTTGCCAGTGCAACTCCCATCACCACCAGTGCGCATACATTGTTGCCAGACACCGTTACCGGAGCAACTCTCGCCCCTTTTCAATCAACCTCCGCGCCCTCTCAGAACCAATCCAAGCCTTTAACCTCTACAGCTACCCCGCCCTCTAAACGCCCAATATAAGCTTGTACTCTCCCCTAATAAACTCTCTTGGCTTCTTCACCCTAAAAGAACCGTGTCCCGCCTGTTCCTTTCTCGCCGCCCTCCATACTTTGCACGCCACCCCGCCGGGGACCTGGCCAAGTCCCCCGCCTCGCCCTCGCCTCCGGGAAAGAGCCCCCGCCGCCGGTACCCTCCGAGCAATCCTGGGAGCCTAGGATTTAGCAACCGGCCGCCACCCCCCCCCAGACGAGTCAACTGCGACCGCAACTGGCACCCAACGTGGGGCCCCTGGAATTAAAAGTCCTCTCCACGCAGCGGTCCAGTAAAACCACCCGCTCGCCCGGACGCCTCTCCAGCTCCCCTTCTCGCCTGCAAAGTAAGGGCCGCCTCTCCCTCGCCGCCCCGCGGAGCCGCCTCTCCCTCGCCGCTCCACGTCTGGAGCCACCTCTCCCACGCCGCTCCGCGCCCGGGCCGCTCTTCCTTTCCCGCGTTAACCTAACTCTTACCCCCGACTACCTTTCGTCTTCTCTTCCTATGTCCCCCCATTCCTCCTAACACTCTTCCTCCAGTAGCTTTCCCTCTTCCCCTCCATTACTTTGCTGTGGTCCTTTGTGTCTTTGTTTCTTTGTTTCGCGCGGTGTGCCTCTTTGCGACCGCCCCCCCCCAAACTGCTCTCGCCACTAGAGGCTCCTGCCTTCTATTCTCGCCATCTCCTTCGGCCTCGCGACCACGGTTTACCTCATTTTCTTTACTCAATAATCAACCCCCCCTTTTTTTTTTTTTTTTTTTTTTTTTTCCAAGAAAGAATGATACAACTTTTATTTTCCTTGGATTTTAAAGATACTTTTGCTACACAGTTTATGTATTTTTTATGAGATTATATTTTTTCATTTGTATGAATTTCAACCTTATACAATTTTAAGGTATATGTTTGGTAGTGTATCTATAATCTTTAAAAAGTTTAGAGTTTTTGGAATGTACAATATATGAGGTAAAATCAAGATTACATTAAAAATTTTCTCCTCTGCATTAATTTTACAGTGAGGCTCAAATGGCAAATACACTATTAAATGACATTTACTATCAAAAATAGCAGTTCATTTGAGTTTACTATGAAAAACATAAGCCACTGTAACTTGCCAAAGTGGCACATTTCACCGTTTTAGACATTTAACTATATAGAAATCTCTGGGCTATTACACGCAAACGCATTTTTACTGCCAAATGTGGCAGTTTTAAGAAGTTTTTAGAAAACAATTGTGATCACCGTTGTTTTGGGGGAAGGTTATCAGTCTATGCACAGGAGACTGAATTTAAATAAAATGTAAACATACAGTATATTAACAGTGACATCATTCTTACCACTCGGAAAGACCAAGTGGTATCCATCTCTTTTTTGAACAAAATTCATGTTTCTTCTACAGCACGAATCATGTGACATAAAACAATTAGAATACATGCCCATTCTAACGGGTTCTTCAGAGATCTTCAAATACAAAACATATGTTCTTTTTTTCCAAAGACTGACAGCGCTTAGTAATCACTAAAATGCTAACCTCAGCAACTAAAAATTAGTGATTCACTATCCTACAATTCAAGTAATAAATTAAAAAAGCTAGTTACAAATGTTTTACAGATAACAGGTATGATAAAACAAGAAATTTAGATAGTTTCATTTCAAACTGTGTATTACTGGCAGTCATTGACATCTAGGCGAGATGTACAATGGAGTACTTGACAAATTCAGTCTGATCATCCAGTAACTCACAAATGCAAGCTCACAAAACATTAATGAATTATGCAATTGCAAAGTGCTCTAATGCAACATTAACCACATGCAATCAACAATTTCGAATAGTATCCAAACAGACATTACATTAAACATTAGTTTTTCAAGAAAGAAAGCAGCTTGACGTTTACTGGTGCAAATTAATCTGTCTTCGGATTTGGTGCCCCAAACAAAAAGGGTAGGTTTGATTAGGAATTCTGATGGTGAAGGCAGTAGTTATAGGAAAAGCAGCAAAACTTGTGGGAGTTCTTCAAAACTGGCCTATACCAGACAGATTAAGTATTCAAATGTGTGTGTGTGTATATATATATATATACATATATATTCATTCATTTATACATTTGCTATGTAAGTACTGCAATGCTCCCAACCAATATTACTGTGCATATTGGGGGTGTGAAACATTAGCCACTGCTTGGAAGCCTTACGCCACTGATCATTACCTAACTTTAAGATGGGCCCCCTTTAACTGCAAACCATCTGATGAACCCATTAACTGGGGCCTTTATGGAGGTCACCACCACATTGCGCCTACAGGCAACTGCACACATCTTAATCTTACAGTGCAGCTCCTCACTGATCCCTCCTGGTTACTCGGTCGAACTTGGGGCTTCAGAATCTATGAGAAAGGAGCCGACCGAGGATCACTTATTCTCATAAAAAAGGAGGCTGCAAGCCAACCATGCCAAAATACTGCATTAAATACACCCTCTGGCATAGGTCCCAACCAAGTCCTTAACCCCCTTAATCCACAGCCCTCCAGCCGCACCTCAAGTACAAGCAGCGCATCCGGAAACCGCACCTCGGCTGCAAACAACGCATCGCCAACCCCACCACCCCGACCTCCTCTACCCCCCTCTCGCTACTCCTCTCGCTACTCTTCTCCCCTCCTCGGCCTTATCCAAGCGGCCTTCACCTCAGTGAATTCCTCCAACCCTAATCTTACCTCCTCTTATTGGCTTTGCCTCTCCACTTCCTCCCCCCTGTATGAGCCAGTAGCCTCCAACCTCTCCTTTTCAGAAAACACAGAGGACAGCCCCTCGGAATGCAATTGGAATACCTCTGCCGTCCCCCTAACCTTTCATTCAGTCTCCTTTACAGGAAAGTGCATCCGCCCTCGCTCAAGTAACTCTCCCAACCTCACAGCTTGTGCCGACTACTCATCTCCCAGCAGCTCTGCAAAATTTCTCATCCCTCGTAACTCCTCCCAATGGCTCTGCTCCTCTACAGGACTTACCCCCTGCCTTAACGTGCAAACCTCAATACAACTAATGAAACTTGCCTCCTAATTGTCCTCATCCCTAGGGTCCTATACCATAGCGAGGAAGACTTCTTCCTCCGCCTGGAAACAACTGCAGCTTCTGCCCCACTGCAAAAGCGAGAGCCCATCACCGTCCTCACGATTGCCTCCCTCCTAGGTCTTGCAGGCGCTGGCACCGGAATCGCTGCATTAGCCAGTCAAGGCTCCGCCCTAACTCACCTCCGGGCGGCTGTTGACGAGGACATTCGTCACCTACAAGACGCTATTTCCCATCTTAAAAATTCTGTCAATTCCCTCTCTGAGGTCGTGCTCCAAAACCGCCGAGGTCTCGACCTTCTCCTCAAAGAAGGAGGCCTTTGCGCCGCCCTAGGAGAAGAGTGCTGTGTATATGCCAATTCCACGGGTCTTGCCGAGGACAGCCTAAAGAAGGTCCGAGAGGGACTGGAACAACGCAAAAGAGACCGTGAAGCCACCAGCTATTGGTCCCACATCTTTACCCCCCTCCTCCCTTACCTCCTCCCTCTCCTCGGCCCCCCTACTAATGATTATTCTAGCTCTCACCTTAGGACCCTGCATTATCCGCAGAATTGTCCAGCTTGTAAGGAAACAAACGGATGCTATTTTCTCCTCGTTCGTGCAAGTCCAGTACCAGCGACTCGCCACCTCTGACGCTCCCTACTCCGAGATGACAACCAACCCTCCGCGACCTCACCGCCACCGGTCAACCCGCCGACCGCGAGGCCCTTCTCGATCGCCTGAACATCGCACCAACCTCGAGCTCCAGCTTCTCTGAACCTCCAACTTTAAACCCCCCACCCTCGTCCATCCCGCAAGCAGCAAGGCCCCTGTCGAGCGCCCGGGCGCCACACCAACGCCGAGCTCCAGCCTCGCTGAGCCACCGTCAACCCCTTTTTCCCCTCCCCGGCCTCCCCCTTCCCTCATCCCTTAGCGGGCCTCTCCGGTAAGCTTCTTCCTTTAATTAGAAAAGAAGGGGGAAATGCGGGACACTGATTACGTGCTTCAACTTGGCGGGCCTGGGCTGGGGGACCTGATCAGCCCCTGGGGAGGGTGGTGGGCACGGGTGACAGCGCCCTCCACAGCCCCCCGGGCCTGCGAAAGTGAGGCCAGAGGCAGGCCCCGTTTCCTCACCCAAAATACCACTGTTAGGGGAGGCTTGCCGGAGGGAACCGCCTTTTCCCCACCCCCTTATCTTGCCCGGACACTCCCCGTTGCCAGTGCAACTCCCATCACCACCAGTGCGCATACATTGTTGCCAGACACCGTTACCGGAGCAACTCTCGCCCCTTTTCAATCAACCTCCGCGCCCTCTCAGAACCAATCCAAGCCTTTAACCTCTACAGCTACCCCGCCCTCTAAACGCCCGATATAAGCTTGTACTCTCCCCTAATAAACTCTCTTGGCTTCTTCACCCTAAAAGAACCGTGTCCCGCCTGTTCCTTTCTCGCCGCCCTCCATACTTTGCACGCCACCCCGCCGGGGACCTGGCCAAGTCCCCCGCCTCGCCCTCGCCTCCGGGAAAGAGCCCCCGCCGCCGGTACCCTCCAAGCAATCCTGAGAGCCTAGGATTTAGCAACCGGCCGCCACCCCCCCCCAGACGAGTCAACTGCGACCGCACTGATGTGTTACCTTGGACACTTTATGGCCTTAAGACTGTAACTGTAACCAAATAAACCCCCGTTATAAAAGCCAGTCCATCTCTGGTGTTTGGCATTCCAGCAGCATTAGCAAACCAGCACAGGGGGTTAGGTATTTTGATACTGTTGAGACTTCTTCCCTGGTTATTGGTCTATTCACGTTGTCCATGTCTTCTGAAGTTTATTTTTTAGTTCATGTTTTCCTAGAAAGTCATCCATTTAATCTAGACTTTCAAATGTATTGGTATGATTTTGTAAATATTAAAATTCTCTTCTCATCCATTGTTACACCATTTTTTATTCCTAATGATTTTTGTGTTTTTTTCTTTATTAGACTTGCAAATGATTTGGGGTCCCCCCCGCCTTTACTCATTTTTTCACAGCAGTGTTGTTTGGCTCCAGTGATCAAGACTATTTTTGTCTGTTTCACTACAGGTACAAAGGGCAGGGATTGTGCCAGTGCCCCCCCCTTCCTCAGTGCCCCCCTCTTCCTCAGTGCCCCCCCCTTCCTCAGTGCCCCCCCTCACTGGCCTGGCCTGGCCTGGTGGCCGGCTCCAACAGAATGGGTGGGAGTGACCGTGTGTGATGTTGCCCAGGCCTCACGGGGCCCCGTGAGAGGCAGCCCGAGCTCCTCAGGGACAGCCAGACACGGAGTGAGGCCCTCGCGCTGGCCCCGTGTCCCAGGCAGGGTGGGCAGGAGATGCGCCCAGCTGAGCCCAGCCCCATTGCTGAGCTGGAGAAAAGCAAGCAAATTAAATGGCTGTGGTCTCAGGCCACCGAGGTTCTGGACAGTTCGTTATTCAGCAATAGATCATTTGTACCTTTACTTCTACCTTCCACATGTTTGCACTGATTTTGCCTTTCTTAAAAAAGTAACTTTTCCCAGTCAGGATCCCAGCAGGAAACTGAAGGAGCCGTTTTCAGAGCTGTGGCCAGGGAGGGGGAGGGGGGAGGGCAGCCCCCACCCCCCAGGCCTGGAGGGGCAGCAGCCAGGCCAGCCTTGGCGAGGGGACGCCCTGCAGAGCCCCCAGCCTTGCAGCCAACGGGGTCCCTGGAGAAGGCGGCCGACTGGCAGCCAGGGGCCCGGCCCCCCGCAGCGCTGCCCTCCCACAGCATCTCGCAGTACACAGACGCTGTCATCCTCTGCGTCCACTCTGAGGGGCCCCCTCGGGACCAAGCTGTGGGTGCTCCGTCCCAGCCCCCAGCACTGGCCAGCCTGGGAGCCGGGCAGCTCCCTCCGCGCGGAGGGGACAGCCCCGTGGACGGCCGCGGCTCGGCGCCCTGGGAGGGTCTCCCGCCCCCTCTCTTTCAGGGTCACTCCTGAGCGAGGCTCCATGGCAGCCGCTGCCCGTGTCCAGCGGGGTCCAGCCAGGCGCTGTCCTCTGTGGCCTGGCCATCGGGAGTCGCTGTGGGTCGGGGATTTAACAGATGATCACGACTACTGAATCTTTTTATAAATGTTCCTTTTTACTTTCTGTTATATTCAAGTATGCAGAGGGAAATACCCGAAATCCCTTAGCTGTGATCCGGCTGCCCTGATCTCTGATAATGAGTGTGAAAGCCTTTGTCTTGTGCCCTCGTGATAGTAGAAGCGGGTGCTCCCTTTTTCCCGGCTTTCTCTCAAAGTAACGTGGAGGGCAAATCCCCTAACGCTGGTGGGGGAACCCGAGTCAGCTCAGAACCGACCATGCCTGGCTCCAGCCCTGTTTCTCTCCGTTACTTTTGTAAATTCTTTCTGCCAATACTTGCTAAGGAGATGGGAACTCCATCTTCCTCCTTTCTGCTGACACTTGCTGATGAAATTATAATGACTCCATCTCCCGCTCTTTGACTCCATAAAAACCTTGAAGTTCCCACACTCATTGGGACAGATTTGGGGCCTTCTGCTCTCCTGCTTCGCGCCTAGCAATGAACTCTCTGCCTCTCTCTCTGAAACCCCGGTGTGTCAGGAATTGGTCATTTGAGCGCATCGGGCCGAGAATGCCCCATGTTGCCCAGTGTCGTTCACATTTACAGCGGGATCCCCTGGCCCACCCCAGCTGAAGACACGATGGGTGAGACAGGCACCCGCTTCCTGCCGAGTGGTGTCGGCCACGTGTCACTGTGCCTCGGTCTCCCCGGTGCCCACAGCGAGCCCAGAGCTTCTCCAATGGAGGGGAGCTGTCAGCAGAGGAGGGACGGCCTTTCTCTGAAAGACTGTCGGGGGTCCCTGCTGGGGTCCTTCTGGGAACCCCCAAAGGCTCAGACATTCCCGAGACTGCTGGGTCTGCACCAGCTCCCCAGCCTTGCCTTCCCCGGGCCCCACGCAACACTCACGGAATTTTCAACCTAACTGTCATGGCAGCACATCCGAGAGGATGCCACGCCTGTGGCCAGCGCACGGTGCAGCGGGGTCCCTCTCTTGGGGTGCCACCCTGGCTCGTTCCGGACAATCAGATCCCCGAGGACATCCACAAGGCGTGGGCCGCTGAACCGTGGGGGTTTACGGCCCCTCCTCGGGCAGGCCCGGGCTTCCCCCCTCCTGTTCACCTAATTAGTGGCCCCAGTGGGCCGAACGAGTGGCCTGTAATGGACGGTGAGGTGAGCACAGCCTCCGGGCGCCCAGTACCTGGAGGGAGAGGGAAGGCACAGCCCTGACGTGGAAGGGAAGGGCCTCTGCTGCCCACACCTGTGAAGGCAGAGGACTTCTGGTTATCTTTGCTGATGGCAGTGGAAGGAAAAAGAAAGCGTCTGCAGGGCCAGTACCTGCCCACAGGTGCGCCTGAGCCAGGTCTGATAACCCCCAGGTACTCTTCGGGACCCAAAGACGTTGGCAACAGCCATGCAGGGTTTCAGGGGGGCCTTGACATCTTCCGAGCCTGCAGTGGAGCTTGCTTCCTTGCCACACCTCCTCTTTGCCAGCCTCGATGGAGCCTTGATTTGGACTTTTTCCTAACCTCATAATCGTGAGCAAATAGATTCCCGTCGTTGAACCCGACACACTTCCCGGTATTTCCTTGTGCACCAGGAAACGGACGCCGCGGCTGTGGTGGTAATGAACTGTGCCACTCGGCCTCCGGTCCAGCGCATCAGGACCCTGCAGCTCCCACTGCGCTCAGGGCCCTGGGTCCAGGCAGCGTCTCCGGCCTCACGCCCACCGAGCCCCCAGGGACGCTGGCCCCCGTCTGCCCTTCTCAGGCACTGGCGAGGCAGGGCCCATGGAGCAGGTCGCACACGATAGATCCATTTCCACGAGCTTTCCCAGCAGACATTCCCCATCCTGGCTCCCACGGGGATCACCTGAGGAGCTCTAAAAACTCCCAATGCCAGACGCCCCCTCCAAAGGCTGACTTCTCAGTCTGGGTGGGGCCAGGTGTGAGTATTTTAACACAAACTCTCTGGGTTATTCTAACGGACATGAGGGTGAACGCCACTGCCCCACTGGCTCCTCAGTGTGGTCCAAATTTTAGCAGCACCCGTGGCAACTGGGGGCTTGATAGGAAAGCAGGCCTGCGTTTTCACAAGACTCCCTCACCATTCAAATGCACACGAATGTTTGGGAAGCTCTGCAGTTCCCAACCTTGAGTTGCAGCAGTCGGCATGCTGAGCACAGCGGGGTCCCCCCTTCCCAATCTCTAGTTCAGGGGGTCTGGGGAGAGGCCCCAGCATTTGCACGTGCAGCAAGTTCCCAGATGATGTCGACACTGCCGACGAACGCATGGGCCCCTCGCTGGGAACTCTGCTGTACAGACTGCCAAGGAAGTTCGTCATTTCAAGCTAACTGACCACGGAGGTGTCCCAGATTCTACTGGCCGGATGGTGGGTGCCACTCCCAGTGCTGGAGCCAGCACGTGAGACCCGAATCCCAGGCAGGGGCTCCGATGGCCCAATCGGGCCTTGCTTTCCATCAGCTTGGTCTAACAGCCTTGGAATCTGTTTCTACAGACGTTCTCCAGGCTGTGCCGGTACAAACTGGTGAGGGCCTACAGCTTGCTTGGAATTGCCTCCTGTTTGGGGCCAGGAGGCAGTGAGAGGTGGTGGGGAGCCCCGAAGGAAGCAGGCCTTGCTCCTTAGGGAACAGCCCCAGGTGTGGACACCGAAAGCAGTTCATGCAGAGAAAGCCCCCCAGGGCAGTTTCTGCACCATGTCAACATCAGTTGGCCATCTGTGAGTGTCTCTCTTTCTGAATTATCTTCTTTCCCAGTGATCTCTGTGTCTATCATTTCACTACTGGATTAGGGAGGCTCCATAATAAGCTAGATATCCAAGTTAGATTTCCTCAGCAAGATATCCAAGCGTATCGCCTTCAAATTCTGTCTTCCATCCAACATCAGAACACAATTTTGTCAAATTCGCTGCCACTTAAAAACAAGGATTGCCTTCCTTCCAGTTTGCAATGACAAATTCATCATTTCTGTCTAAGGCCTCATCGGAAGTATCTTTAGTGTCCACATTTCTGCAAACAGTCTCTTCAAAGCAATCTAGGCCTTTCTATCAAGTTCCTCACAATTCCCCCAGAATCTTCCCCTTATCCATTTATAAAGGTGTTCCAGCATTTTTGGTATTTGCAAATTGCAGCATCCCACTTCTGGGTACCAAAATCCATTTCAGTTTGCTAAAGCTGCCAAAATGCAATATACCAGAAATGGATTGGCTTTTCACAGTGGGGATTTATTAAGTCACAAGTCACAATTCTAAGGCTGTGAAAATGTCCAGGCATCAACAAGAGGACACCTTCTCTGAAGAAAGGCCACTGGCACCTGGGGTTCCTCTGTCAATAGGTGCATGGCTGGCATCTGCTGGTCCTTCACTCCTGGGTTTCACTGCTTTCAGATTCTGATTCTGGTGGCTCTCTCTGAGCATCTGTGGTTTTCTCTTAGCATCTCTGGGTGTTTCTCTCTCTGCTCTTTCTCTCCAAATATCTCTGCCTTTTATCCTCTCATAAAGGACTGCAGTAAAGGATTAAAAACCACCTTGAGTTGGCCAGGTCACATCTCCATGGAAACACCCTGTGCCAGTTTGAATGTATTATGTCCCCCAAACGCCATTATCTTTGATGTAATCTTGTGTGGGCAGACGTTATCGGTGTTCATTAGATTGTAATTCTTTAAGTGTTTCTTTGGAATGCGCCCCACCCAGCTGTGGGCGATGACTCTGATTGGATAATTTCCATGGAGTATTGGCCCGCCCATTGGGTAGGCCTTGATCACTGGAGCCATATAAATGAGCTGACAGGCAGAGGGAACTCAGTGCAGCTGTGAGTGATGTTTTGAAGAGCAGCTACAGCCAAGAGGGACACTTTGAAGAAAGCACAGGAGCTGCAGATGAGAGACAGTTTGAAGATGGCTGTTGGAAGCAGACTCTTGCTCCAGAGAAGCTAAGAGAGGACAAATACCCGAAGTGCAACTAAGAGTGACATTTTTGAGGAACTGCAGCCTAGAGAGGAACATCCTGGGAGAAAGCCATTTTGAAACCAGAACTTTGGAGCAGATGCCAGCCATGTGCCTTCCCAGCTAACAGAGGTTTTCTGACACCATTTGCCATCCTCCAGTGAAGGTACCTGATTGCTGATGTGTTACCTTGGACACTTTATGGTCTTAAGACTGTAACTGTGTAACCAAATAAACCCCCTTTGTAAAAGCCAGTCCATCTCTGGTGTTTGGCATTCCAGCAGCATTAGCAAACTAGAACTATATATATATAAAATTTCTGTCACCCTGCTGAGAATTTCTATCTTTCCATTGATTTCAAGAATGTTTACCTTTACTTCAAGGAGCATGGTTATAACGGCTGTAAGAAAAGTCTTTGATAATTCCAACAGCTGAATCATTTGGGGGTTGACATATGTTGAGTGCTGTGCTGGTTTGGAGCTTCTATGTACCTCAGAAAAGGCCATGTTCTTTTAATCCATCCCTGTGGGGACAGACCTACTGTTGGGTGAGGACTTCTGGTTATGTTGTTTCCATGGAGATGTGAGCCAGCCCATTCAAGGTGGATCCTGATCCTTTACTGGAGCCCTTCAAGGACAGAGAGAGAGCTTAGAAATAAAATGCCTGGGAGAAGCAAGAAGGACCCAGATAAGCTGAGAGAGAAATGCCCAGAGACAGCCATTGAAACCAGAAGCTGGGAGAAAAGGACCAGCAGACATCACCAAATGCCTTCTCATGTGACAGAGGAGCCCTGGATGGCAGTGGCCTTTCCTCAGAGAAAGTATCGTCCTATTGATGCCTTTTGGGGACATTTTCATGGCCTTAGAACTGTAAATCTGTAACCAAATAAAACCCCATAGAAAAAGCCAACCCATTTCTGGCATATTGCATTCTGGCAGCTATAGCAAACCTAAACAATTGCCGCTTCCCTTGACAGTTGATCCATTTTCACTGTTCGTTGTATGTCAAGTAACTGGATTTTATCCTATAAACTTTGATACCATGTGTCAAGACTCTGGGACCTAATAAAATCCTTTGGAGAAAGTTGTTTTTTTCGCAGCTACCCAAAGAGCTCTGTCTCACCTCCTGTGGGCCACGGCTCCTATTGCAGTTCAGTTTCCAAAGCCTGTGCTGTGTTCTTTGGGTCTGTGCTGTGCACGTGCCCCTGAGGTGGCCTGGGATCTGAGCGAGGCACATTGCAAGGTTAGTCTCCAAAGCCTCTGACATGCTGCTTTGGGTGGATCCTGTGCACACACAGCTCAGGGGTAAGCCTGGGGCTTGCATCCGTTCCCACGCAGAACTCTCCCATCTCTGAGATTTCCACCACATCGCCCAGCTCCCAGGGCCCCTTCCCAGTGTTCTGGTCGGGAAGGTGGAGTTTCTCCTGCAGTTGTCACATCCACACTGTCACACAGTTTCACATCACTGGGCTGCCCTTGGGGCTAAGCAGCAACAGGAAAGAGAGGGAAAAACACAGCAGGGGTCTCCCAACATTTTTTTGAGCATTAGGTCCTCTTTTCCTTGTTTCTCTAGCCAGGAAAAAAATGCATTTTCTCTTAAAGTTTTAGGTGCCCATTCTGTTGCCATGGTGCCGCTCCTCGGTTGGGCCCTTATGAGAGGGCTGGGAGAAGAAAAACAGCAACCACAAAACAAGATAAAACCCGGGGTTCCACTGTGCTCTCTGGCTTGCAGGGCCCCTTTCTCTCGCCAGAAAGATTGGGTTTCTCTTGGTGTTTTACTGACAGCATCTGCTGCGCTGTTCCACCCTGAGGTTGCCCTCAGGTCAAAGCTGGGAAATAAGAGGAAAAAATACTCGGACAGTCACCTCCACTCAGGTCTCTTTTTAAGTAGGTTTGGTCCCCCCTCCCTAAGCTGCCTGCTACTGTTAACCTTTCAGAGTTCTCAGGTGGGTGCCTTTTGTGTATTGTCTGGAGTTTTGGTGGCAATCAGTGGGAGAGGCAGGCTGTACTGGGCTCACTACATCTTAACCAGCTCCAGAAGTCTTGCCTTTTTTTCTTTTCCCCTAGCTTCAATTCTCAAAGTTTGCACATTATTGTTAGTCCATATTAGTGAGGCATTATAGTGTTTGTCTTTTCATTTCTGGCTTATTTCATTCAACCTACTGTCCTCAAGGTTCATTAACCTAGACGCATACTTCACAACTTCATTTCTTCTTGCAGTTGCTCAATATATTCCATTGTATGTGTACACCACAGTTCACCCTTCTGTTTATCAGCTGATAGATCATGAATACCACTGCTGCAAAGGCCAGTGTGCAAATGTCCACTCGTGTCCCCGCTCCCAGTTCTTCCAAGTATACAAACAATAACAGGATTGCAGGACTGTATGACAACCCCCAAACTTAGCTTCCTGTGGAACCCCCACACTGCCCTCCAGGTGGGCTGCACCATTCTGCTTCCCCACCAACAGTGAATAGGTACATCCCTCTCTCCACATTTGCTCCAACACTTGTATCCCTCTGTTCATTTTAAAAATAGATTTAGTCACACACCATACAATCCATCTTAAGTAAACAATGACTCCCGGTATAATCACATAGTTATGCATTTACCACCACAATCTATGAGGACATTTCCATTTCTTCTGCAATGAAAGAGAAATGGGAAGAAAAAAAATGAAGAAGAAAAAATGATAGAAGAAAAAATAAAATATATTGAAAAATTCATACACCACCACCACCACTAAGAATCCCATACCACTCCCTTATATCCCCCTCTTATAGACATTTAGTTTTGGTTTATTGACTTTGTCACAATTAATGGAAGCACATTACAATGTTACTGTTAACTATAGACTCTATTTTGCATTAATTGTATTTTTCCCCTATACCATCCAGTTTTCAACACCTTGCAATGTTGACATTCATTTGTTCTCCCTCATGTAAAAACATTCTTATTAGTACATTTAATCACCATCATTGATCACTCCAGGCTTCACTAAGTTACACAGTCCCAGTCTTTATCTTCTATCTTTCTTTCTGTTATCACACATGCCCCTAACCTTCCTCTTTCATCCATACTCACACTCATCTTTGTTCAGAATACTTCCCAGATTGTGCTACCATCACCCACTATTGTGCTATCTATTTCTGGATCTATACAATCAATCCTGTTGAACATTCTGTACTCCTTCAGCATCAAATGACTGATCTCTACCCTCTTTCTTTCTCCTGATAACCTGTGTTCTCAACTTTAACATTCAAGTTTCACTCATTAGTGTTAGCTCATATTAGTGAGACAACACGGTGTTTGTCCTTTTGTTTCTGGCGAATTTCACTCAACCTAATGTCTACTGTCTATCATTTTGTGTTTTGGATTTTGTAAGTCATATTTTATTTTTATTTTTCTCTCTCTCTCTCTTTTTACCCATACTGATAGTCTTCATTTCTACATTTCTTCTTTGAATCTCTCTCTCCTGTCTTTTCCTATGTGCCTGTAGTGCTCCCTTTGATATTTCTTGTAGAGCATGTATCTTTTTCACAAACTCTCTCAGTGTCTGTTTGTCTGAAAATATTTTAAACTCTCCCTCATTTAAAAAAAAATCTCCCTCATTTTTGAAGGACACTTTTGCCAGATATAGAATTCTTGGTTGGCAGTTTTTCTCTTTCAGTATCTTAAATGTATCATACCACTGCCTTCTTGCTTCCATGATTTCTACTGAGAAATCCTCACATAGCCTTATCATGCTTCCTTTGTATGTGATGGATCGCTTTTCTCTCGCTGCTTTCAGGATTCTCTCTTTGTCTTTGACATTTGATAATCTGATTATTATGTGTCTTGGAGTAGGTCTACTTGGATCTATTCTGGTTGAGGTATGCTGTGCTTCTTGGATGTGTAATTTTATGCCTTTCATAAGAGATGGGAAATTTTCAGTGATTATTTTCTCCATTATTGCTTCTGCCCCTTTTCCCTTCTCTTCTCCTTCTGGGACACCCATGACATGTATATTCATGTGCTTCATGTTGTCATTCAGTTCCCTGAGATCCTGCTCATATTTTTCCATTCTTTTCCCTATGTGTTCTTTTGTGTGGAGGATTTCAGACGTCCTGTCTCCAGTTCCTGAATCCTTTCTTCTGCCTCTTCAAGTCTGCTGTTGTATGTCTGCAGTGTGTTTTTCATCTCTTCTATTGTGGCTTTCATTCCCTTAAGTTCTGCCAATTATTTTTTTAAACTTTTAAGTTCTTCCTTATGTTTGCCCAATGTCTTCTTTATGTCCTTCATCTCTTTTGCCTTATCTTCCCTCAGCTCGTTAGTTTGATTTTTGAACTGATTTAGCATATTAGTTTGAAGATCTTTAATTAGTTGTTTCAACTCCTGTATCTCAGTTGAAGTGTAAGTTTGTTCCTTTGACTGGCCCATATCTTTGTTTTTTCCAATGTGATTTGTAATTTTTTGTTGTCTAGGTATCTGGTTTCCTTGGTTACCCCAATCAGATTTTCCCAGACCAGATGGGCTCAGGTCTCAAGAGGAGGCTGAGTATTCAGTATCAGTTTTCCCTGAGGATGAGACCCAGCAGTTTGTCAGACTTTCCTGTGAGGCCTCTAGACTCTTTGCTTTTCCTCTCCTTCCCAGCAGGTAGTGCTTGTCAGCCCACAGCTCCCCACTGCTGTAGAGAGGTGCGGTCCTTTTAATTCTCAGCAGACTCTTTCCTGGCCAGGGGCTGAGGGTGTCAGAAGCCAAGCTTAAGTTGTTTCTGGCCCCCAGCTCCCAGGCCCTGGGGTCTGAATTCTCTGATGGAAGGCAGCCACTTGAGCTGGGCCCCGCTTTTCAGGGAAGATATGCCGTTTAGGGAATTATTTCCTTCACTGGACTTCTTCCTCTGTCTCTCTGACTCTCTTAACTCCAACCTTGCCTGAGTCAGCGCTGACAATTGAAAATGCCTGAGGCTTTCTCTAATGAGCTACTTAGAGTGAGAAGGAAAAAAAGAAGAAGAAAAAAGGAAATCCCCTTTCCAGTCCCCAGCCCCCCAGCTTCAGCGGTTGACTGGAGTTGGTACCTGGTTCTGTGTGCCCCTTTTCTTGGGACACAGCCATTTTCCAGTATCCTGAGCTCAGCCACCTCCAAAACCGTCTGTATTTATTTACTTATTATTATTGTTTTTCCATCAGTCCCACCTCCTCTCTGCTGGGAGAGACCTCAGGGTTCCTTTCCTGATTGCTCCAGGTTTCTCTGTGCTCATAGCTTGTATTCAGTAGTCCAAATTTGTTAATTAAAGCTGCAGTCAGAGCTTGGTTGAGTTACTTTCCCTTTCTCCTAGTAGACAACTTCTTTTTTCCACAGGGAAGTGTTCCAGCCTGCTCTTCCAGTGGGGGAGGGGTGTCACTCTGCAGTTTGGGGAGCTTTACTTACAGTTCTGTGCTGTGATCTCAGCTGTTCCACCCATTCCAGAGGGCGTAGGATGTGTGTCCAGTCACGGCTGGCTGTCCCAGACTATTTATTAGCTGTTCATGGCTATTTACTAGTTGCTCTAGAGGATTAAATAAATTCCACACCTCCCTATGTCAACATCTTGCCCTGCCCCCTTGCCTTCATTTAAAAAAGATATTTTGCTTGGTATATAAATCTGGATTTACAGTTTTTAAAGGTAGCACTTCATTGTCTTCACTGTCTTCTGGCTTGCAGGGTTTCTGACAACAGGTGAACCATAATTCTTACCTTTGTTCTTCACCATGTAATGTGTCTTTTTTTTTTTTTAATCTTTCTTCAAGATGTCTTCTTTATCTTTGGTTTTCAGCAGCTTGAATATCATGTGTCTTGGTGTGTGCTCTGGTTTACTAAAGCTGCTTGAATGCAAACTACCAGAAATGGGTTGGCTTTTACAATGGGGGTTCATTTGTTCACAAATTTACAGTCCTAAGGCCACAAAAATCTCCCAATTAAGGCATCCATTTCTTCTCTTAAGAAAGGCCGATGGCCTCTGCATTTTCTCTGTCAGCTGGGAAGGCACATGGCTGGCTTCTGCTGGTTCCTTGCTCCTGGGTTCTGCTTTCAAAATGGCTTTTTCCAAAATGTCTCTGGGCTTCTGTCTCTCTTAGCTCCTCTCTCTCAGCTCCCGTGAGTCCTTGCTTCTTTCCCCCGGAGTGTTTCTCTCTAAGCATCTGGGGGTCCTCTCTTAGCTTCTCTGGGGCAAACTCTGGGCTTTATCTCTTAGCTTAGCATCTCCAACAGTCTTTCTGTCTGCATCTTCAAGTGCTGGGTCTGTGTTGGCTCTGAGATGTCTTCAAAATGTTTCTGTCTTTTATCCTCTCATAAAGGACTCCAGTAAACCAATTAAGACTCACCTTGAATGGGTGTGGTCACATCTCCATGGAAATAATCTAATCAAAAGGTCCCACTCATAGTAGGTCTGCCCCCACAAGAGTGGATTTAAAGAACATAGTCTTTTATGTGGTACATAACAGTTTCAAATGAGCACTAGTGTGCCTTTTATTTATTTATTTATTTTTTATTTTTTTTTTTTAAGGAGTGAGTCAGTTTATTAGACAGTGGTAGTATCATTTCACAAGACTTCAGAAATCATAACGAAGTAGTACTTTGCTTAAGCAATTAATTGGTTGCTAAAAAAAGCACGTTTGGGAAATCTACCTTTGCTTATTTTTTCAAACCTTTGATCATTTTGTTTTGTCATATTTATTCCATATTACAAAGATTTTTCCTTAAATAAACCTTGCCTATATTATAATTTTTATTTTCATCCATCATGGTATTACAGTCACTTTTTGAAATTAGTTTGTGGCAGGAAAAATAAAAATATGGTTTTGGAAGCCCTAAGTCACGTAACATGTACTATGGAAAATAACACTACTGTTTTTCTTTGTTACTCAGAGTATTGAAATTGTCTAGACTACAGCGGTTGTCAAGAATTTGTACTTATGTAACTGCATACTTTTTAGCATAATCATGCCCTGGTTAAGTTGACAGCCTGTGAGGCCTCCTCCACTGACACACACGGATTGCAGGCGAGTCCTCGGTGCGCCTTGAAGCAGTGCTGGCGTTCTGCCCGCATTTTGCTAAAGCGTGATAGTCTCAGTCTCAGTCTCCATGTTTGTGCTTTCCTTTGTGTTTGCCTTATTGCTTCCCTTTTATTCAAGAGGTGCTTCTTTTACTTTTTTAGGAAACAAATGGTTGATAAGGTAATAAGAAGCCTACTAGTGAAAAGGAATTGTTTACCAGTTGGGATATGACAAATACAGTCCCCAGCCATCACCCAGCATGCTTTTCAGTTATTAAATAGAATGGAAACCATGTTTTAAATCCTGTAACAAGCAACAAACTACTTCTTTCAAAGTGTTCAATTCATTTGTGATTTCTGCTGATGGTGAATTATGGATCAGAATTTGATATATAATTATTGGATCAGTTATTGAATAACATAGGAGTACATGTTAATTAAAAATATTATAAAACCATTTGAATTTAACTAAGGTGGTAATGTACTTTTTTTTTTTTTTTTTTTTTTTTTTTTACAAAACAAATTGTACTTTCGATTGTTTACAGTACCATTACATAGTTGTACATTCATCACCTAAATCAATCCCTGACACCTTCATTAGCACACACACAAAAATAACAAGAATAATAATTAGAGTGAAAAACAGCAATTGAAGTAAAAAAGAACACTGGGTACCTTTGTCTGTTTGTTTGCTTCCCCTACTTTTCTACACATCCATCCATAAACTAGACAAAGTGGAGTTTGGTCCTTATGGCATTCCCAATCCCGCTGTCACCCCTCATAAGCTACATTTTTATACAACTGTCTTCGAGATTCATGGGTTCTGGGTTGTAGTTTAATAGTTTCAGGTATCCACCACCAGCTACCCCAATTCTTTAGAACTTAAAAAAGGTTGTCTAAAGTGTGCGTAAGAGTGCCCACCAGAGTGATCTCTCGGCTCGTTTTGGAATCTCTCTGCCACTGAAGCTTATTTCATTTCCTTTCACATCCCCCTTTTGGTCAAGAAGATGTTCTCCGTCCCACGATGCCGGGTCTACATTCCTCCCCGGGAGTCATATTCCACGTTGCCAGGGAGATTCACTTCCCTGGGTGTCTGATCCCACGTAGGGGGGAGGGCAGTGATTTCACCTTTCAAGTTGGCTTAGCCAGAGAGAGAGGGCCACATCTGAGCAACAAAGAGGCATTCAGGAGGAGACTCTTAGGCACAAATACAGGGAGGCCTAGCCTCTCCTTTGCAGCAACCGTCTTCCCAAGGGTAAAACTTATGGTAGAGGGCTCAACCCATCAAACCACCAGTCCCCTATGTCTGTGGTCATGTTAGCAACCATGAAGGTGGGGTAGGCAAATACCCCTGCATTCTCCACAGGCTCCTCAAGGGGGCACTACATCTTTTTTTTTTTTTTTTTTTTCCTTGTTTGTCTTTTTTCTTTTTTTTTTTTTTTTAACTTTCCCTTCTTTTTTAAATCAACTGTATGAAAAAAAAAGTTAAAAAGAAAACAAACATACAATAAAAGAACATTTCAAAGAGACCATAACAAGGGAGTAAGAAAAAGACAACTAACCTAAGATAACTGCTTAACTTCCAACATGTTCCTACTTTACCCCAAGAAAGTTACATAATATAGCAACATTTCAGTGAACTTGTTCCTACTACATCCATCAGAAATTAACAGACCATAGTCATTTCTGGGCATCCCCAGAACGTTAAATAGCTTATCTGTTCTTCTTGGATTATTGTTCCCCCTTCCTTAATTGCTCTCTACTGCTAGTTCCCCTACATTCTACATTATAAACCATTTGTTTTTACATTTTTCAAAGTTCACATTAGTGGTAGCATATAATATTTCTCTTTTTGTGCCTGGCTTATTTCGCTCAGCATTATGTCTTCAAGGTTCATCCATGTTGTCATATGTTTCACCAGATCGTTCCTTCTTACTGCCGCGTAGTATTCCATCGTGTGTATATACCACATTTTATTTATCCACTCATCTGTTGAAGGACATTTGGGTTGTTTCCATCTCTTGGCAATTGTGAATAATGCTGCTATGAACATTGGCGTGCAGATATCTGTTCATGTCACTGCTTTCCGATCTTCCGGGTATATACCGAGAAGTGCAATCGCTGGATCGAATGGTAGCTCTATATCTAGTTTTCTAAGGAACTGCCAGACTGACTTCCAGAGTGGCTGAACCATTATACAGTCCCACCAACAATGAATAAGGGTTCCAATTTCTCCACATCCCCTCCAGCATTTGTAGTTTCCTGTTTGTTTAATGGCAGCCATTCTAACCGGTGTTAGATGGTATCTCATTGTGGTCTTAATTTGCATCTCTCTAATAGCTAGTGAAGCTGAACATTTTTTCATGTGTTTCTTGGCCATTTGTATTTCCTCTTCAGAGAACTGTCTTTTCATATCTTTTGCCCATTTTATAATTGGGCTGTCTGTACTATTGTCATTGAGTTGTAGGATTTCTTTGTATATGCAAGATATCAGTCTTTTGTCAGATACATGGTTTCCAAAAATTTTTTCCCATAGAGTTGGCTGCCTCTTTACCTTTTTGAGAAATTCCTTTGAGGTGCAGAAACTTCTAAGCTTGAGGAGTTCCCATTTATCTATTTTCTCTTTTGTTGCTTGTGCTTTGGGTGTAAAGTCTAGGAAGTGGCCTCCTAATACAAGGTCTTGAAGATGTTTTCCTACATTATCTTCTAGGAGTTTTATGGTACTTTCTTTTATATTGAGATCTTTGGTCCATTTTGAGTTAATTTTTGTGTAGGGGGTGAGGTAGGGGTCCTCTTTCATTCTTTTGGATATGGATATCCAACTCTCCCAGCCCCATTTGTTGAAAAGACCATTATGGCTCAGTTCGGTGACTTTGGGGGCCTTATCAAAGATCAGTCGGCCATAGATCTGAGGGTCTATCTCTGAATTCTCAATTCGATTCCATTGATCTATATGTCTATCTTTGTGCCAGTACCATGCTGTTTTGGCAACTGTGGCTTTATAATAAGCTTCAAAGTCAGGGAGTGTAAGTCCTCCCACTTCGTTTTTCTTTTTTAGAGTGTCTTCAGCAATTCGAGGCATCTTCCCTTTCCAAATAAATTTGATAACTAGCTTTTCCAAGTCTGCAAAGTAGGTTGTTGGAATTTTGATTGGGATTGCATTGAATCTGTAGATGAGTTTGGGTAGAATTGACATCTTAATGACATTTAGCCTTCCTATCCATGAACATGGAATATTTTTCCATCTTTTAAGGTCCCCTTCTATTTCTTTTAGTAGAGTTATGTAGTTTTCTTTGTATAGGTCTTTTACATCTTTGGTTAAGTTTATTCCTAGGTACTTGATTTTTTTAGTTGCTATTGAAAATGGTATCTTTTTCTTGAGTGTCTCTTCAGTTTGTTCATTTCTAGCATATAGAAACATTACTGACTTATGTGCATTAATCTTGTATCCTGCTACTTTGCTAAATTTGTTTATTAGCTCTAGTAGGTGTATCGTTGATTTCTCAGGGTTTTCTAGATATAAGATCATATCATCTGCAAACAATGACAGTTTTACTTCTTCTTTTCCAATTTGGATGCCTTTTATTTCTTTGTCTTGCCGGATTGCCCTGGCTAGCACTTCCAGCACAATGTTGAATAACAGTGGTGACAGCGGGCATCCTTGTCTTGTTCCTGATCTTAGAGGGAAGACTTTCAGTCTCTCACCATTGAGTACTATGCTGGCTGTGGGTTTTTCATATATGCTCTTTATCATGTTGAGGAAGTTTCCTTCAATTCCTACCTTTTGAAGTGTTTTTATCAAAAAGGGATGTTGGATTTTGTCAAATGCTTTTTCAGCATCTATTGAGATGATCAATTGATTTTTCCCTTTCGAGTTTTTAATGTGTTGTAATGCATTGATTGTTTTTCTTATGTTGAACCATCCTTGCATGCCTGGAATGAACCCCACTTGGTCATGGTGTATGATTTTTTTAATGTGTCTTTGGATTCGATTTGCAAGTATTTTGTTGAGGATTTTTGCATCTATATTCATTAGGGAGATTGGCCGGTAGTTTTCCTTTTTTGTAGCATCTTTGCCTGGTTTTGGTATTAGATTGATGTTAGCTTCATAAAATGAGTTAGGTAGTGTTCCATTTTTTTCAATGTTTTGAAAGAGTTTGAGTAAGATTGGTGTCAGTTCTTTCTGGAAAGTTTGGTAGAATTCCCCTGTGAAGCCATCTGGCCCTGGGCATTTATTTGTGGGAAGATTTTTGATGACTGATTGGATCTCTTTGCTTGTGATGGGTTGGTTGAGGTCTTCTATTTCTTCTCTGGTCAGTCTAGGTTGTTCATATGTTTCCAGGAAATTGTCCATTTCTTCTACATTATCCAGTTTGTTGCCATACAGTTGTTCATAATATCCTCTTATAATTTTTTTAATTTCTTCAGGATCTGCAGTTATGTTACCTTTTTCATTCATTATTTTGTTTATATGGGTCTTCTCTCTTTTTGATTTTGTCAGTCTAGCTAGGGGCTTGTCAATCTTGTTGATCTTCTCAAAGAACCAACTTTTGGTGATATTTATCCTTTCTATTGTTTTTTTGTTCTCTATGTCATTTATTTCTGCTTTAATCCTTGTTATTTCTTTTCTTGTACTTGGTTTAGGATTGGTTTGCTGTTCATTTTCTAGCTTCTTCAGTTGATCCATTAGTTCTTTGATTTTGGCTCTTTCTTCCTTTTTAATATATGCGTTTAGTGCTATAAATTTCCCCCTTAGCACTGCTTTTGCTGCATCCCATAGGTTTTGGTATGTTGTGTTCTCATTTTCATTCGTCTCTATATATTTAGCAATTTCTCTTGCTATTTCTTCTTTAACCCACTGATTGTTTAGGAGTGTGTTGTTTAACCTCCAGGTATTTGTGAATTTTCGAAGTCTCTGATGGTTATTGACTTCTAATTGTATTCCATTGTGGTCAGAGAATGTGCTTTGAATAATTTCAATCTTTTTAAATTTATTGAGGCTTGTTTTATGTCCCAGCATATGATCTATTCTGGAGAAAGTTCCGTGAGCACTAGAAAAGTATGTGTATCCTGGTGATTTGGGATGTAATGTCCTGTAGATGTCTGTTAAATCTAATTCATTTATCAGATTGTTTAGGTTTTCAATTTCCTTATTGGTCTTCTGTCTGGTTGATCTATCTATAGGAGAGAGTGATGTGTTGAAGTCTCCCACAATTATTGTGGAAACATCAATTGCTTCCTTTAGTTTTGCCAATGTTTCTCTCATGTATTTTGTGGCACCTTGATTGGGTGCATAGACATTTACGATTGTTATTTCTTCTTGCTGAATTGCCCCTTTTATTCGTACGTAGTGGCCTTCTTTGTCTCTCAAAACATCCCTGCATTTGAAGTCTATTTTATCTGAGATTAATATTGCTACACCTGCTTTCTTTTGGCTGTAGCTTGCATGAAATATTTTTTTCCATCCTTTCACTTTCAGTTTCTTTGTGTCCCTGTGTCTAAGATGAGTCTCTTGTATGCAACATATTGATGGTTCATTTTTTTTGATCCATTCTGCGAATCTATATCTTTTAATTGGGGAGTTTAATCCATTTACATTCAACGTTAAAACCGTGAAGGCATTTCTTGAATCGGCCATCTTATCCTTTGGATTATGTTTGCCATATTTTTCCCTCTCTCTATTAATATCCTTTATTGTACCCATACCGAATCTCTTTAGTACTGAACCTTTCTCCAGGTCTCTCTGTCCTGTCTTTGTTTCTCTGTCTGTAGGGCTCCCTTTAGTATCTCCAGTAGGGCAGGTCTCTTGTTAGCAAATTCTCTCAGCATTTCTTTGTCTGTGAAAAATTTAAGCTCTCCCTCAAATTTGAAGGAGAGCTTTGCTGGATAAAGTATTCTTGGCTGGAAATTCCTCTCACTCAGAATTTTAAATATATCGTGCCACTGCCTTCTTGCCTCCATGGTGGCTGCTGAGTAGTCACTACTTAGTCTTATG
This sequence comes from Choloepus didactylus, assembly GCF_015220235.1. Lineage (NCBI taxonomy): Eukaryota > Metazoa > Chordata > Mammalia > Pilosa > Megalonychidae > Choloepus > Choloepus didactylus. The sequence goes on from NC_051307.1 coordinate 1,989,324, forward strand.
CTGTTTCCTTTGTATGTGGTGAATTGCTTTTCTCTTGCTGCTTTCAGAACTTGCTCCTTCTCTTCTATGTTTGACAGTGTGATCAGTATATGTCTCGGAGTGGGTTTTTTTGGATTTATTCTATTTGGAGTTCGCTGAGCATTTATGATTTGTGTATTTATGTTGTTTAGAAGATTTGGGAAGTTTTCCCCAACAATTTCTTTGAATACTCTTCCTAGACCTTTACCCTTTTCTTCCCCTTCTGGGACACCAATGAGTCTTATATTCGGACGTTTCATATTATCTATCATATCCCTGAGGTCCATTTCGAGTTTTTCAATTTTTTTCCCCATTCTTTCTTTTATGCTTTCATTTTCCATTCTGTCATCTTCCAGGTCACTGATTCGTTGTTCAACTTCCTCTAGTCTTGTACTATGAGTGTCCAGAATCTTTTTAATTTGGTCAACAGTTTCTTTAATTTCCATAAGATCATCCATTTTTTTATTTAGTCTTGCAATGTCTTCTTTATGCTCTTCTAGGGTCTTCTTGATTTCCTTCATATCCCGTACTAGGGTCTCATTGTTCATCTTTAGTTCTTTGAGTAGCTGCTCTAGGTGGTGTGTCTCTTCTGGTCTTTTGATTTGGGTGCTTGGGCTTGGGTTATCCATATCGTCTGGTTTTTTCATATGCTTTATAATTTTCTGTTGTTTTTGGCCTCGTGGCATTTGCTGAACTTGATAGGGTTCTTTTAGGGTTTGTAGACCAGTTGAAGTCCTTATCTCTAATTTATCACATCTACAGCTTCGTGGAGTACACTTTCTCTAACTAACCAGCAGGTGGCGTCCACGAGCCACCTGTTCTCCACAAGCCAGATCTCCCCTGCTTAGCCTTTTTGGTGAGTGGGGGAGTGAGTCTTGTGGGGCCCAATTGGTGTACCAAGCTTGCGTGTGTAGTTGGTGTTGCCTGCCCTGTATGTGGGGCGTGTTTCTGGGCAGTCGGGGAGGGGGGGTGGCCCTAACAATCAAATCTCCCTGATGATCCTAGAGTTTTAAAGCTGCTGCAATAGTCTAATCCTTCAGTTCAGTCCTGCCACAGTTTGTCTCTGCCACTGACCCACAAGTCTTTGGTATTGGCGTATGGCTCCTGAGACTTGCAAGTGGGCCCCTCTTCCAGGCTGTGCACCCCGGGTCCTCTGTTGAGGGATGACTGTGCTATGTCACAGGTGAGTGCCGTCCCCCCAGGGCAGTTCTGGGCTGCTGGGCTGTGTAGGGAGGCTCCCAGTCTGCTCAAATGATGGCTGAATGGGGCTTTGTTAATTCACACTGCTCCACCTTCCCAGCTCTGGGACCTTCAGCTGAGGTTGCAGGGAAGGCTAATGTCCACGCCCAGTTTTGTGGTGTGTGCCTGTTATTTGAAGCACTTCCGTCACACTGGGTTGTCTGGGGCAGCTCTGGGCTATGGGGCTGGCGATGGGCAGGAGTGTTTCCTGTCCACCAGGATGGTGGCTGTGAGCGGACACCCCCCTTTTCTTGGGAAGTTGTGTTGTTTAGTGAATTTTCTCAGCCACTGGAATATTGCCTTTTGTCTCAGAGCTCTCTTAGTTCTGCTCTTGACTTGACGTGCCCAAATTTCAATTCTTTGAAGCTTTCTGTATTGAGCTTCTTAGAGTAATTGTTTTAGAAAAAGCAAAAAGGATTTAAAAAAAAAAAAAAAAAAACGGCCCTCCTCAGAGATCTAATGGGTTATTGAAATGCTAATAGACAAAGCAACCAGGGCCATTAAGGAAAGGTGCACAGGGCAGAGAGATCAGCTTTGCTTCGGGATTTGCATATGCGCCTCAAGGCCTGATCTCCGCCCTTCCCCTTTCTGTGTTCACCAGAACTCGAAAAATCCTCTGCTTTTATTTTGGAGTTTTTCGTGTTGTTTTTTTTTCTATGTCTGTCTCCTCTCTGCTGGGCTGGCTGCTCTCAGAGTCTCTGGTGTCTGGTCTCAGTCTATCTATGGTTGGAGTCTGAATCAGTAGAATGAGTTTCCGATAAGAGCAGCCACTGCAATTCTCCCTTCTCCTTCCCGGAGCTGACAGCCCCTCCTCCCCCGGGACTGAGCCTGGCAGGGAGGGGCGCGGGTCCCCTGGCCGCAAAAACTTACAGATTTCGCTGATCTCAGCAGTTCCACGTTTTCATGAGTGTTGTATGAAGTATGCCCAAAGACAGATTGCTCTGTGGTGTCCAGTCTACACAGTTCCTGGCTTTTTACCTACTTTCCTGGAGGAGTAACTAAAACATACAGCTCACCAGTCTGCCATCTTGCCCCGCCCTCCTAGTGTGCCTTTTAAAAATGCTTTTAATCCTATGTGCAGTTTTCTGAACTTCTTAGATCTGTGGTGTGGTAGCTTCCAATATTTTCAGAAAATTCTTGGCCATTATCTTTTCAAATATTTATTCTTCCCCATTCTTACTCTCATCCTCTATCATTCCAGTCACACATATGTGAGACTATTTGAAATTATCCCAGAGCTTTTGTTTGCTGTTATGTTTTCCCCCTTTTAAAATTCAACTTTATGAGATATATTCACACACTATATAATCCATCCAAAGTTATACTTCGCTCAGAGTATCATCATATAGTTGTGCAGTCAAAACCACAATCAATTTTAAAACATTTTCATTACTCCAAAATAAAGAAAAAATAAAAATAAAAGTAAAAAAGAACATCCAAAACATCCTATACCCCTTATTTCCCCCATTATTTATTTTCTCTTTATTTTATTACTCATCTGCCCATACACTGGTTGAAGGGAGTGTCAGTCACAAGGTTTTCACAATTGCACAGTCACATGATAAAAGCTATATGGTTATACAGTCATCATTAAGAATCAAGGCTACTTCAACAGCTTCAGGTATTTCCTACTAGCTATTCTAATACACTAGAAAGTAAAAAGGAATATCTATATAAGGCATAAGAATAACCTCCAGAATGACCTCTCGACTTCATCTGAAATCTCTATTTTGAAACTTTATTTTGTTGCATTTCTCTTCCCGCTTTTGGTCCAAGAAGGCTTTCTCAATCTCAGTATGCTGGGTCCAGGCTCATCCCCAGGAGTCATGTCCCACGTTGCCAGAAATATTTACACCTGTTGTTCTACTTTGCTAATGCTGCCAGAATGCAAAACACCAGAAATGGATCAGATTTTATAAAGGTGGTTTATTTGGTTACACAGTTACAGTCTTAAAGCCATAAAGCGTCCAAGGTAACACATCAGCAATCGGGTACCTTCACTGGAGGATGGCCAATGGTGCCTGGAAAACCTCTGTTAGCTGGGAAGGCATGTGGCTGGCGTCTGCTCCAAAGTTCTGGTTTCAAAATGGCTTTCTCCCAGGATGTTCCTCTCTAGGCTGCAGCTCCTCAAAAATGTCACTCTCAGTTGCTGTTGGAGCATTTGTCCTCTCTTAGCTTCTCTGGAGAAAGAGTCTGCTTTCAACGGCCATCTTCAAAATGTCTGCTTCAGCTCCTGTGTATTCTTCGAAGTGTCCCTCTTGGTTGTAGCAAGCTCGCTCCTTCTGTCTGAGCTTATATAGTGCTCCAGTGAACTAATCAAGGCCCACACTGAATGGGCGGGGCCACACCTCCATGGAAACTATCCAATCAGAGTTATCACCTACAGCTGGGTGGGTCACATCTCCATGGAAACACTCAAAGGATTAGAATCTAATCAACACTGATACATCTGCCCACACAAGATTACATCAAAGATAATGACGTTTTGGGGGACATAATACATTCAAACCAGCACACCTGTTTCCCCCACTTTTGTTCTCTGTTCCAGTTTGGGTAATTTCTATTGATTTATGTTGACGTCCACTGATTCTCTCCTTGGCTGTGCTGATTCTACTTGAGAGCCTGATGAAAGTATTCCTCACCTCTGCTGCTGTGTTTTTCATTTCCAGCGTTTCCACTGGGCTCCTGCAGGGTTTCCAGCTCTCCGCTGACACTCCCCAACTGTTGTGAGTTGTTTACCTTTTCCACCAGAGCTTTAACATGAGTCCCTGCATCTGGGTAATCCCCAGCAGCTGGGTAATCTCTGAATCTGGTTCTGTCGGTTTTTGCTCCTTGATTGTGGGTTTTTTAAAAATTGTTTTTCTTGTGTCTCATAATTTTTTATTGAAATCCTGACATTGTTTGTGAGAAAACAGAGATGGAGGCAAATGGTGTGATATCTGTTAACGGACCTCCCAACATCCCTCCTCTGCCACGTTGTTATGGGGGTCGGGTCAGTCACATGGGGGTTGGTCTGGACTTGTTTTTGCTGTGTCTCAGCTTGCCAGGCTTCCTTGGCATATATCAAATGATGGGTTGGCTTAAATAAAAAGCATTTTTTGTGTCTTGGTTTTGGAGGCTAGAATTCCAAAATGAAGGCATGAGCCAGGCTGGGCGTCCTCTTGGGGTTCGCCAGCTCCCCAGGGTTCCCTGGCTTGCATCGCTGCCTCCTGTTGCTCAGCCATCTCTCTCCATCTCTCTCTCTCCCTCCCTCCCTCTCTTCTCTCTGTCTCTCTCCTTGCATCTGCTTTTCTGGTTCCTGCTGACTTCCAGCCTCTGGCTCCCACTGTGGCCTCCTCTGACTGTGTCCTGACTCCTTCCTCTTCATGCACAGCACATGGGTTAAGGCCCCCCCCCGATTGAGTTGAGCCACACCTTAATTAAAAATAACATCTTCAAACGTCCTGTTAAAAATGGAATCAGGCCACTGGAATGCAGATCAAGATTAAGAACAGGTCTTCTGAGGGTACATCATTCAAGCTATGTTTGGAGTACACAGACCTCAGATCCCTCCAGCCCACCTTCTGTTTAGGGTGGGGCTGGTGTGCTGAGGGTTTTTTCTCAATGCCCCATCACTTTAGGCCTCCCCTGTGCACCTGCCCTCTGAGAAGGTCTCTCCCAGCCCCCTGCCCCTCCCGGCCTGGCCTGCTGCTCTTGGTTGTCCTGGTGCTTGCTTGCCTGGTGTGACGACGACACGTGGAGCTCTCTGCTGCCCTGGTCTGGTCTTTTCAGGCAAGCCCATGCCCTTGGGTCTCGGGTGAGGCCTTTCCAGGGATCCTGTCCTTCCCAGAGGTAGCACACCTCCAAAGGCCTGGGCCCAGCGCGTATCCTCTCTTCTCCCCCAGAGCTAGGATTTCTGCCTTCTGCATTTTCCTGGCCACAGTGGGTCCTCACCTGTGCCTTGCAGGGTGCTGGAGTTAGCTGCCTGAAGGACTTTGTTCCATGTGGGGGAGGTGTCTGGGCAGGGCTTTGTGCCCTTTCCACAGAGGCGGCTGCTCCCCTCCTGGATTCCTCTGGCCTCCCCTCAGCCCCCCATCTTTCTCACGGGTGCCCATGAGGGCCGCAGAGAGCCTAGGAGTGGGCATGAACTCACCGTGTGTCGCCAGCTCCCAGGGGCTCTGTATTCCCACACTGGCCCACACCTGGCCATTAGCACTTTGTTAAAAAGCTTACCTGAAATCTCACCTGCTTTTATGACAGCTCACCTTCCTCTGTTCTTTGCCTCAGGTGAGTCCCATCTCTCCTTGGAAGCACCCATCTTCCCTAGGAAGCAGGCTGGTTGCTTGTCCTGCAATGCCAACTCTGTGATAGGTTTAGGAAGAGTTATGATTATGATTTTGTGGGTCATCCAGCTTTTCTTGTTTTTAGGGTGGGGCAATGCTCTTTCCAGCTTTCTACACCCTAGGCTGAGCCTTCCCCTGTATGATCTTGCATCTTACAATTTATCAAGGTTTTCTTAAAGACCTAATGCTTGGCCAAATTTTGAAAATATTCCACATGTGATAAAATACATCACATAATTTTTGGGTTTCAAGTTCTCACTCTATCTGTATGTACATTATGACAAGCGTATTGTTCTATTCAGAGTCTCTGCTTACTTAGTTTATGCTGTTGTAGCCACAGTTCAGAAACAAGATGAACCCTCACCCCAAATTTGGTTTGGATGTGAAGACTGATGATGCCCCCACCCCCCACCCCAAGAAGGTATGGGATAGTTGCTGCTCACATAATCAGGCTTTCTGGGGAGAGTAGGACAGGTTTCCCAACCCGGTCTGAAGTGGCTGTGAGAGCAAAGAAAGGAGACTGGCTCCGGGTTTTTACTGTGAGGGGTTGGGGCTGGGGTGAGGGTCCCTGCGTGTGGGCTGGGGCTTCTGTGGATTTGGTTTCCCACTTGCTCCAAAGGAGTGAGCTCCAGACTTTCTTGTCTGCTTTCCCAGATAATGGGCAGAAGGGGAAGAGGGAGTGTGAAGCTTTAAAGCTGTCAGCAATAAAACATCAAAAAGTATTACATTTTCCTACCTGAGTCTTGATGGAATGGACTTGTTACAAATATATCTCTTAGTCCATTTAATGCTTTGCAGTTTGAAATGTAATTGATATAAAAATTGTCATAAGCCATTAGCTTTTGCCTATTTTTGCCTTTATTTTCCAAACTTTTCCTCTTTCTGCTTCAGTCTAAATATTTTCTTCTGACCTATCTTCCAGTTCATTAATCATCTCTTTCACTGCATCTAACCTGTTGCTAAACCCATGTATTGAATTCATAATTTGTTACAGTATTTTTCCGTTTTCAAATTTCCATTTGATTTTTTAATAGATTCTACTCTTCTGCTGAAAATTTCCATGTCGTAAACCATATCATGAACAAATTAATATGTTATTTTTAAATTTGTTTCTGATAATGCAGATGTCCTGTTCTCTATGGGTTTACCACTACTGCATTTTTTCCTCTTGATTTTGGATGATTTGATTTATCTCCTGGTTTTCCTTGTAATTTATAACTTTGTGATTTTTTTTTAAGTTAATTTGAGGTCCAGGATGAAGCTACTTTCCTCCTGAGAGTTCCCTTTGCTTCAGGCTGGCAGATAGACAGGAGCAGATTGTCTTAATCTAATTTGGGACTGAGCTGTTTGGAAGCTGGGTGTCAGTCTTTGTGAGACGAGCTACTTACACCCCAGCCTTGCTCTACGTGGTAACCCACGGCGGTCTGACTGCAGGTCTGGGTCATGTACCAGAGCCCTGCTATCTGGCAGGCCATTGCCAATTATTGTCACCCCCTGTTCTGGTTTCCTACTGCTGCCATTACGCAAAATACCAGAAATGGATTGGCTTTTAGAAAGGGGGTTTATTTGGCTACAAATCTACAGTCTGAAGGCCATGAAAATGTCCAAATGAAGGCATCAACATGAGTGTACCTTCACCGCAGGAAGGCCAATGGCACCTGGAAGTCTCTGTTAGCTGGAAAGGCACGTGGCTGGCGTCTGCTGATCCTGGGTTGTGTTCCAGTTCTCTCTCAGTTCCTGCATGTTCTTCACAATGTTGCTCTTGGGGTGTTTAGTCCTCTCTTAGCTTCCCCGGAGCAAAGTGTCAGCAAAAGTCTGCTTTCAACCGCCATCTCCAAAATGTCTCTCTTGGCTGCAGCACCTCCTTCTGTCTGTGAACTCTTTACAGGACTCCAGTGATTGAATTAACACCCACCCTGAATGGGTGGGACAACACCTCCATGGAAATTATCCAATCAAAGGTCTCGCCCACAGTGGATTGAGTCACATCTCCATGGAGATACTCAAAGGATTCCAACCTAATCAACACTAATATGTCTGCCCCCACAAGACTGCATCAAAGAACATGGCGTTTTGGGGGACATAATACATCTAAACTGGCACCCACCCCCAACATCCCCAAGACACTCAAATCTCGGCTCAGTTTCTCAGCTTCTGATCCACTGCTTATTAATCATCAAGGGCCTGAAAGGGGAAATCAATTCCTTTCTTTCTGGGTCTTTGCCTCTCAAGCCTTCCCTGTTTTGGTAGATTTCTGATGTCTTCAAACAAATGTGTGTTTTGTTTTTTTTTTAAATATTTTCTCCTGATATTCTGGTTGTCCTTGTTCAGAGAGTTTGATACAAGTGAGTCCTTCTAAACTGTAAGCAGAAACCTCTCCGGATGCTTTTGGGATTTCTCCTCATACACAGCATAGCTCAGTGTTGGTCTTTTCTTGTTGAGCCCATTTGATACTCACTGGCCCATTCAATTTGTCAGGTCATATATATTTTTTAACTCAGGGAAATTTTCTGTTGTCTTTGATTTTGTCCTCCCTTCCATCTTCTCCTTCTGAATCTCTGATTAGAGGGACATAGTACTTCTTGTGTTGATCCTTGCTATCTTAACCTTCCTCATATTTTCCCTCTCTTTTTCTTTCTATAATGGACAAGTCCTGTGACTTTAGCCTGCACTCCCTTAAGTCCTCAGGCAGGTGATTCTGTCTGTGGACCATTCTAGTTTTAGTTTCAGTTCTTTTGATTTTCCAATTCTTCTTCTTCTGTGTAACCCTCCTCTCTCAAAGTGGGCTGTGCCTGTTGCCCACAGCCATCTCGTCAGGAAGGGGCATTGGCAGGTGCTGGTTGCAGCCTCAGACTTCTCCCTGGGGTGTGTGAGCCTGTGGGGGGCAGGCAGACTGTGGTCCCCTGACTGCCAAGGTAACTTAGCACCCCCAGGCTAGCCAAGCTGTATTTCCTTTCTCAGAGGAACCCCCAACTCTTCTGGACCCTCCTCTCAGCCCCGACACCACCCTAGGAGCCTCCGCAGGCCGCTGGTTCTGTCTTTGGAGAGTTCCGGGCTCTTAGCCTGGGGGTGGGTCAAACTCCACAGAAGCACGGGGGACAGGGTGGAGGGCAAACCAGGCTGGCTTCCCCTGCAGCCCTTTCACCAGTAGCCCCGACACTACCCTGCCGCCCATTCTGGTCAGCTCAGAGCCTGCAGCATCCCTACATAGCTCACTGTCTCTGTCCATTGCTCCTGCGTGTGGTGGACCACATCTCCTTTGTCCTAATCACTGGTTTCTCTGTCAATTCTACTCAATGTGGCTTCCTCACCTTGGAATTCCACAATTTTTTTTGTCCACTGGTGGCATCCTTTTGTGGTTTCCAGTGCTGCTTGAACACCTGTAGTCATCTTTTCTGCCATTTTAAGGGATTTGGTACAGGACGGAAGGTGTGGGAGCAGCATTCCGTCTTGAGCCAACATTTGCGCACACACACAATGCAAATTGAGGTCACAGCATATTAGTGTTCTACGACTCCGCTTTTTTAAAACTTATGACATGAATGCCTTTCGCTGTAATCAACCACTCTTTTTTTTTTTTTTTTTTGCATATCACCTTGATTAGGAACATGCCCTTTCACTACAGGAACAAACTGCAGATTATTTAGCTAATTTCTTACTGTAACACATCAGTTACTGAGTGCAGTCAATTCAAAGTTGCTATTGTTCACACTTCAGCGACTCTGAAACCCGGACTCGGCTGGGGCTCCGCAGCCCAGTGTGTTTGTGGTGATACGATAATGCATGTTGTACAGCTGACAGCCTCTCAGGGCCGGTGACCTTCACATTCCCAAACACCACCGACCCCACGCCACGCCAGGGCTGGGTCCCCTGGGCTGGGCCTGTGCTGGCCCGTCCACCCAGGGCTCCTGGGCCCCGTCTTGGGTGGGGGTCGGCTCTGACCGCACCCTCCGTGGGGACTTCAGCAGACTGCGACATGGCTGCCTGATCTGGGGCAGCCCCCTTCCCCTCTCCTAAACGGTGGCTCTGGCCAGGATAATGAGCGGTTTAACAAAATGCCGCCAGTGAGAACGCCGGGCAGCGGCTTGGGATATTTATAGGAAACGAGAGGAACGCAGCTGGGTTAACATCCGGACCCCGCCACTGCCTCGCCGGGGAGTCCTGTGCGACACCCCTCCCCGTCCCCAGTCTTGGCTTCTTAACTGGAAAACCTGGGATCACAGGGGCCACGCTTCAGGGCGCTACTGTGAACTGCGCTCCGGCCGGGGTCACTCTCGGGTCCCAGGTAAGTTGGCAGGTACTGGTCCCCTGCACGAGGGCCGGGCGGGGGCGCATACTGACCTTGCCCCCGAGGTTTCCAGCCCGGTTTCCTCGTTCCCGCGAGCCCCCCGTTCTCGGGGCCGTCCAGCCCCGGGACTGCGCGCACGGCCGGCTCTGCTCACCGACCAGCTGCCTGACCCCCGGGCCGGCAACGGCGCCCCCCGACTCTGCGCCCTGGTGCCTGCCGCTCCCCCGCGAAGCCCCTCGGCGCCCCATCTGCAGAGGTGCTAGGCCAGCGTCCGGCTCAGGGCGTGCGGCACGGGCCCCCTGGGTGCCGCGGAGTGGCGCCGGGCCGGACGCCCCTTCACGCCTGCAGCCCCGGGGCTCCCAGTGGCAAAGAGCAAAGGGGATGACGCTGGCGGAGGCGGGGTGGTCACGCCGCGCTGCTCGGAGGGCCCCTCTCCAGGGGTGGAAGGCGGCACACGCGGGGCCACCCGCCTTTCTCCCCCCCCCCCCGAGCAGCGCGTGCTCCCCACGGGGGGACTGCACCCCGCGCCGGGGAGGTGACGACGGCAGCGGCCCTGGCCCCGATGGGACCGGCCCGGGGCTCGGCTCCCGGGGACGCCCCCGCTGCCCTCGGGGCGGGCTCTGCGCAGCCGCGCGGCGCGGGGCAGGGGGGGGCGGCCGGGGGCCGGAGCGGTGGGGGAGGGGCCCGGGCGCGCGGCCGCCCCGCCCGTGACGCATTTCCAACCGCCGGGAACCACGTCCCGGGCCGAGCGCGCGGCCGACGCCCTGGGCGCGCGCCTCGTGCACGCGCTCCCGCCACGTGACCCCGCGCTGGCCAATCGGCGGGCCGAGATTTGGGGGGCAAAGCGCGGCCCCGCGAGCAGTTGCGGCGGGAGAGCGGCGGGGCCGAGAGCGTGACTCGCCCGCTGCGCGCTGCCCCTGCTTCCCGCCGCCGCCGCCCGCAGCCATGTCCGAGGAGAAGCCCAAGGTAAGCGCCGGGACGGCGGGGCCGGCTTCCCGCGCTCGCCTCGGCCCCCGCGCCGCCATCTCGGGCGCTCGGGGCGCCGTCTGCGGCCGGGCGGGCGCGCTCCTCCGGGCCTGCGGGGCGACGGCGCCCCCCGGCCCCGCGCCTCCAGGCCCGACCCGCGGCCTCCCCCGCGCGGCCCCCGCCGGCCCGCTCCCCTCCCCCCGCGGCGCGCCCGCCCCCGCCTGGGGCTCCGCCCCCGCCTGGCCCCGCCCCGCGCCCCCAGCCCCGCCCACGTTGGCTGGCGCCGCCGCGTGGGGCGGGCGTGGGCGTGGCCCGGGCGTGGGCGGGGAGGGGGGCGGAGCCTGGCGCGGGTTCCGGGCGGCCTGGTCGGGCCCGCGGACTTGGGGTACGGGATGGGTCTCTTCTCGCCGTCGTTCGCCGACCTCGGGGCCCGCCGGGAACCCCCTTCTCCCGCACGCCCGGGCCCTCGGGAGCGCGTCGCCCGCGGGTCGGGCCTGGCGGTGCCTCCCGCAGTCCCCAGCGTCGCCTGCCGCGAGGGCAGCCCTGGACCGTGGCCTGGACAGATCGGGCGAGGCCCCCGCGGGGCGCGCCCCGGGCACAGTGCTGCGGCCCCCAACCGCCGGCGCGCCCTGGGCGTCGGGCCGCCTTCCGGCCCCTCGCGGCCCCCGGGTGGGCCCTTTGCCGAATGCCGCCCTCAGGTGGGCCCCGCCGCTCCCCCGCCGCGGCCTCAGGTGTGGGCCCCAGCCCGCTTGCTGGCAGTCGCTGACCTCCCTGGGCCTCTGCGACCCTGGGACGCAGTAAGCGGCCCACTCCAGGGAGAGGTCCTCCGACCACTGCACTTGGAGTGGCCTTGGCTTTTTACCAGATTCCAGCACAGTGAAGAGCCCGGGCGCTCCATCTGCGCCTGGTTGGTCCAGGCCAACTGGGACCTTCAGGTACCACGAAATGCACGTGGGCTCCATGGCCCAGGGCTCCTGGCACTTCTGCCATGTGGCCGACTTCCATGTCCATTTCATTGGAATAGATTTTTGCTTTACGTTTTTACAAAACGATGTTATTGCCGGCAGGCCCCATTCTTGACGCCCACCCCTGCTCAGACAGGGCAGCTCTCCTGGCTGGGGCTGCGGGGCGAGCGGGAAGGAAAAGGTTTTTGGGTCAGTTGGAACGCCAATTTCTGCTGAACCCTGGGGGACTCTGGCAGGGAATTGACCAAGGAGAATTGCACTCGTTTTTAGAGTTTCATTATGGGGGTGTGTGTGTGTGGTATATATGTATTTACTCCCAAGTTCATTGTTTACCAGGAACTCCCCAGTGGTTTGGGACAGACTGTTGTCTCCAGGTCTCCAGGGACAGAGCCACCTGCCAACCCAGGGTGGCCGGGAACACAGCAACCACTGAGCCCGAGTGCAGTTTTGGGATTTCGCCCCCTGGCGAGCCTGTGCGCCCATGCCCCTGTTTTAGGCACAGCGGGGACAGATTAGCTGGGTCCCTTAGCCAGGAATGGAGAGGAGGAACCAGTGAAGAGAAGGGAGACCTGGACCTGAGAGGAATCTAGACTCCTTCCTTCAGGTCTCAGCTCGCGCCCGGGGACCAGCTCCCCCAGGTCTGCACCTTCCTGGGACACGCCAGGAGAGAGCACACGATACAGTTCAGATTTCCAGCAAGAGTTTATTTTCAGATTGATTCAGAGGAGTCAGCTTTCATCATTTTGTTGAAACATGAATGATTTTTATAGATCCCTTAAATCCCAAACAGTGCAGATACCTGAGGTGACACTGTACTTTCGGAACCCACTATAACCCACCCTGTGGGGAGAACCACAGGGGTCTTACTCAGAGCTTTAAAAATACTTCCAGGACCTCGCTTCCTTTTCAGGTTGAGCTGCCTGGAAGATGGCCCACTGCTCCTTAACCTAAGCCTCTTCCGTCTATTCAAAATGTGTTTCCAGGCAACGAGACATCCCAATTATGTTATTGTCCAGTTGTTTTGACATTGTCAGGAATTATGTAAAGATATATGTCATGAATTATTACTGTTCAGATAGAACAGTTTAAATGAGAAACTGCATGGAGGACGGCTTTGCTCTCAGTGCTTGTTTCCAGTACAGCGAGATGGGGCTGCAGACTAATAACACGGTGAAAGCTTCTGGACAAAATTACTGCAGGATACCTTTTCCTAGCGTTCTTTTAACCACAACATTTTTGGTTTTCTTTTTGTTCTATTTTACCAGTCATATATAAGTATATTTTACCTGTGAACATGTGTTTTTACTGATTTCATGAGTACTTTTAAAAACAAGAACTTTCTCTAAATTTATTCCTAGATTTAATATATGGATTTTTTCTTTCCATTAACAACCTGTGAGAAGAACTCTGTAAACTTCCGTTGCATTTAGTATATACTCCTTTACACATGGATGCTTAACAAGTTAAAAATAAGTTGTGTAAAAATAAAGAGTCATATGAGCTACTCTGAATTGGTGGAAGATTTTAAGAATTAGGTCAGTTTTAATGACTTAAAAATCAAACAACAATTACCTAAAGACTAAAACTAAAATAAAATTGTGGTATCTGGTGAATGGTTTTTGAGGCCCAGTTTCACTTCTGTTTTGCAGGAGGGAGTAAAGACAGAGAACGACCACATCAATCTGAAAGTGGCTGGGCAGGATGGGTCAGTCGTCCAGTTCAAAATCAAGAGGCACACTCCTTTGAGCAAGCTGATGAAGGCGTACTGCGAGAGACAGGTGACGGCATCAGATACCACGCGGGGTTGAGATTTCCAGTTATCTTGTAGACACCCGTGTGTGTGTCATTCGGCAGCCGGGTGCCATCCCCACGCTGCCCTTGGTCAGCACCTGTCTCTCCACACTCAAGCTAGTTCTTCAGCAGGTAGATGGCACCACCTCTTGTCTTGTAGACGTGCCCTCAGTCTGGGTCCTGCAGGTTGCGTCCCTGAATGTCTTGAGCCTGTTTCTCTGTACTTGTGTCCCTGCAAATTGACAGCTGGATCTGAGGGCTTGGTTGGACTCAAGTTCAGCAGGGCAGGTGGGTGGTGGCCCGCCTTCCACGAGTTGGCAGGTGATGTCTGGGGATATCTCCTGCTGATGGTGACCAGCTCTGGGGGCTGTTGATTCATCAGAGGTTGCAGACTGGTGAGTTCTCCTTCAGTTCTGTTATTCCTCCCATCACGGAGCTGCTGGACTGCGTCTGTGAAGAGATGGCTGTCCTTGACAGTTTGGTCTTCCAGGGGTCATTTTATTTAGGAAAGACAAGACTCATTAAGTTTTCAAAATAATGAGTTGATTCATTATCATCTTGCAGCAGTGACCAGTTAGATTTGTTATTTTTAGGGTCATTAGGAATTCATGGATTAAAACCTAGTTGTGCTTCAGTCTTCGCATGGCTCAAATGGACTCGTCTCTGGCACATGGGGCTCTTGATCCCAGTGACCTTTGGTGCTTTGCTGCTGCCTGGTGTGACAGGATGACCCGGGCTGCGATTTGGCATTTCCTGCCCCAGGGCTGGGTCTGCTTGTTCTCCAGGGAGCCCTGTTCTTTTAGTGGGAAATAGCATATTAAGACACAAGGCACTTGGGGCCATGATGCCATCTTTACTCGGTGCTTTGCAAGCACCCTCGTGTGTTGCTGTCCTGGTGGTGGCCATTCTTGCCTTTGGGTTTGTTTTTCCCCTTTTTAAAAAAAAAATAGGGTAAAACACTCACATGCCTTCCTGTTTTTCCTTCCCATTCTTCAAATCCTGTCTTCAGAGGCAATCACTATCAACCCCTTTAACTTTCTTTCACTCTTTAGTGGCAAATAGCATTCTTATTACCTCCATCTTTTCATATTTTTCAGTTTTTGTTGTTATTTTCATCTGTGATATATAAGCTAATTTAGTTCCCTGATACCTCCATACACCATCGATGCACACCCTTCTCGTTTGCACACTTTCTTTCCCCTGCTCCAGGGCAGTTAATGACATTGTGGCTGTGTAAGCACTGCTCATGCTGAGCCCAGTGCACACCTCACTCCACCTTATTCTTGGAGAAGTTTGTGTCTGTGTCTGTTCTGCTTGGTGTTTGTGTAACTTTCTAGGTGTCTGTTACTAATGCCTCATCCCTGCAGCCTCCACTGTGCCTGATGCCCTCCACATAGCAAGGCACGTCCTGCTTTTCTCAGCATCCCTCGTGGAGCCCTGCTCCCTTGGCTCCAGCTGGACCCATGGCTTTGGAGACTGCGCAGCTGTCGCCGCAGAGCTGCAGGAGGGAGCAGAGAGACATGGTCTCTGGCCATCTGTCCTGTGTCTGTGAAATCAGAACAGCTTTTTCAGTGAAATGTTGACATGCCGAGATGACGCTCACGCATTCCCCTGGGGATGCAGAAAGGCTGCACACCCTCCTTTTTAGCTGCAGTGTACACATCTCCGCCTGCTGCCTGCTCAAGGCCTGAAGCATCGCCCCTGCTTTTATGCAGACATCCAGTTCGTGCAGCCTTCCTTTCCACAGCCCTCGTTTTCACCTGGCCCGTTTTCTCTTTGAGAATTTTCTGAAGGGGGGAAGCGGTGGTTCCAACAGTGTAGCCATGCTGCTTGGCAGCTGGAGGGCAGCTAGAGGGAGGAATCAGGCCGGGGAAGGGAAGGGACTAGTCAGTGGAAGGTATTAGAGAAGGGCTTTCTGAACGTGTACATCCATACGTTTGGAATTTTGATATTTTGATATAAATATTTGATTTTGTGAATTAAGCTGTATTATCTGGAAATATTTAACTATTGCTTTTTCTTTTCAGGGCTTGTCAATGAGACAGATTAGATTCAGGTTTGATGGGCAACCAATTAATGAAACAGATACCCCAGCACAGGTATGAAAACAGACGGTATGTTTTAGTGTAATTTATATCCAACGGTTACTTCTGATTTGCATTTGAATAATTGCCGTTTAAAATACTCATTTGAGAATTGTTGGTTGATTCACATACTGAATACTTTACTTTTTCTTAATCATTTTAATTATTAGATTATTTCATTTTTTAATCTTGAAATTAAAGTTTCCAAATGAGAAGGATATACTTTATCAGACATCACTCTTTGTATTTGAAGATCAGAGCTTAGGTTCTGGGTTGAGCCTCCGTGGTGACGCTGAGGGAGATGTCCCCCCCGAGTGACTTCCGGGACAGGCCTGGCAGCCACAAATGACGACGCAGAAGTGCCTCCCCTCCGCTGCCTAGACAGTTGGTTTGCAGTTTGAGTCAGGTTGTAACTAAAGTTTCGGCTTGATTCTCGTGCCCGTAAGCATTTAGGCCCACGTTCCATGGGTGGAAAGGGGAATGCATTTTCCACGTCATTATCCGTCACTTAGTCTCTCTGAAGTACAGACTCACGACACCCAAGATATCTGAGAATTGTATGTCATGCAGTAGTGACAAGGGCTTTGGACCTGGCAATACAGGCTAAAGTTGCAGCTCTTGTCATTTCTCAACTGGTGACCTTGTGTTGCAAGTCCCTTCATCTCTGAGTCTGTTTGGTTTCTCTGTAAAATGGAGCTAATAAGTGTCTCTTTTACAAAATTGTGAGAATCAATTGGGAAGTTCATTGGGAAAACCTGTTTTTGCAAAACTGTAAGGGGCTCTATATAAAGAGGTTTTCTTTCTATCCACATAGGAAATCATACTCTGTAAACCAGGGTGGTGAGCTGCGTGTGTGGATTTACGAGAAGGGCTGCCTGGGGCGAGCAGTGTGGGGAAAGGCCTTGTGGAGTCGATGGGGCTCCAGCTGGGGGTTGAAGGGCAGGTCAGAGGAGCAGAGAGAACTCCACAGGTCAAATGAGGTCACCTGCCTTGTGAGTCAGGGCTCTCTGGCCTCTGTGCTCCATGGCCACGCTGTCTGCAGAGCGAGGGCAGTGGCGAGTCCAGGCTGGTTCTCTGTGCAGTGCGGAGGTGATTTCTGGGACACATGGCTGCTTCCAGCCTTGGTTAATCTGTCTGAACTGGCAGAGGATGGAGAGAGGTCAGGGTACATGTTTTTGTGCCCCTTGGTGTCAGAAAAGGAGACTCGAGGGCAGTGTGTGTACCACCTCTGGTCTGGCCTTTGGAAAAGGAGGAGAAGCAGAGGAGGGAAGCCGGCAGGGAGCCCCATCGCCTGCATTTTGGTTTGGTGGAAGGTCATACATACGACTGACTGAAGTGCCATCTCTGCTCAGTGGGCTCCCATTGGTCCTTAGGATTTGCCATGCCAGTTGGCATCTTGTCCTTAGTTGTCCCCGTCTCACTTGGCAGTGGAATCTTATGTTGCCTAATTTTCAGTAAAAATTTTATATGTCTCAAGTTTCTTTTGTAATGAAACCCAGGTTTTCTCTTTATCAGTTACAGTTCTTTGCTTTTGAAGATTCTTTTGAGTTTTGTTAGGGGAAATGTGGTGAATAAATAGGGTTTATTGTAAGTGCAAAACTAGACATCTTTTCTTGCATGTTACTTATATGGGAGGGATTCCAAAAGCAAGGTGTGCTCAGGGTGGTGCTCTCTATTGGAAGGGGCACATTTGCATTAACTGCTGTTCAATCTTGCGTTTTCCGTTCCCATGATGATGAGAAAACTTAACAAGCCTCCCCCTCTCCCACTGTGCTTGTCATGACGTTCCCAGCTGGAGATGGAGGACGAGGACACCATTGATGTGTTCCAGCAGCAGACGGGCGGAGAGGCCGGCGACGGGCTTCAGCAGCAGACGGGGGCAGCGCCTGGGGCCCTGGGCCTCTGGGGACGTGGCGTCTAGAAGCACCACCGCCACACGTGTCATCTCTCCTTGCATTTGCTCTAAGTAAACACGTGAACATGCCAATCACAAAGGAGTCTGCAGAAACTCAAGGACACTCACCAAAATTATTTTCCTCTCTCTCTGATGCACTGTGAGTGCAACTCAAAACTCTATCTGCAGGGATTAATCTACATCTTAAATTGGGCCAACAAGAATTGTTATCTTTGTTTAGGTAAAATCAGTTGCCAGGTTTTTTGGGTTTTTGTTTTTATTTTTTTCTCCTCTTATACCATTTTCCCCTCAAACTTGTTGACCTGAATGTCCACTTTTAGTCTGTGGATGGCGATCTTATGCCCAGGTGCTGCAGTGCCCCCCCCCTTTTGTAATTGTGTGGCCAACTTGTGTCCTCCGGGGGGGGGTTCCTGTTGGACAAGTTTTGGGGGGTTGATGGGGATAGAAGGCAACATTTGACTTACTGTTTGTTATTAAAATGCTAAATATATTGCAAATTTAAGTTTTTGTCACAGAGTATGGTAAAGTTGAAGAGAAAATATTGGATTGCTTCTTAAAAGGTAAAAGGAGGAAAATAACCGAGTCCTTCAGTAATATGGCCCCGAGCATCCCCTGCTCCTTGAGCCCCGCCCGGGTTTTGAGGCCCAGGACTCCCACCACCAACTGCTCGGCATATCGGGCAACAACTGGCATGGCTAAATTGGCTTTCCCCCCTTTTTTAATATGGAAGAAAATAATTACCACAGTTTTCATTTGGTAATAGTATTGTGGCCTCAGATTTCTTCTAGTAGTTGCTTCTGATGAGTAATTATGGTCTATATATAAAAAACTAAGATTAAGTATTACTGAATTTGCAGTTATGTCGTCGTGTAAAAGAGCTATTCAAAGTGTGGTTAAAAACGAGACCTGTGGGAAGATGACTTCATGTTACTCTCCTGGATCTCAAGGACCTTTGCTCTGCTGCTTTCCAAATATGTATTCAATTTATGCGTTAGTGCGGTGATTTCAGTTGTGTGAAATATTTTGGGATCTATGCCAATTAAAAATTTCCACAGTTCTGCCTGTTGTCCTTCAGTCAGGATCCACTGCTGCCTGACGGCCATTCTCTGCCTTTTTTATAGTCACCTGAGCGGTTGGACCATGACCGATCATCTCTTGCCTGCTTGAAATCTTGCTGCAAATGTCTTCATTTCCTTGGCATTTTGCTGTACGGGCTAGGGTGGGGCATTTTGTTGGCTCTGTTGTGTTTATTCACCAATTTGTACATTATTTGTTGTCCTTTACTACTGTAAACAGTAAATATAGTTTGGTATTCTGTCTCTTGGCTTCTGTTAAACGCTGCATTTGAGGGTTGGGCCCCATCTGTCACAGTTCGGTGTTTGTGTCCACCACGCAGCGAGGGCCACAGGAGCTGATGGAGAAGCCAGGTGCTGGTGAGGGGCTGCTCCCCGACGGCTCCTCTCCCCGCCCTGCTGGACTAGTGATGGGGCCCAGCGTTTTCCCTGCTGAGCGGTGCAGCCTCTCACTCCTCACCAGAGCTCTGCTTGGTTGATCTGAACTGGTGTGATGATGAAACCTCCTTTTCCTGTCCTGGGTTTAGTGCAGACAGAGAGGGTGGATTTTAGAGGCAGGTAAATCTGGGCTTCAGTCTTGGGGCTTCTCAATTTTTCTAGTGTTTGAAGATGACTTTGTGCAGTTGGCAACCTCCTCATTTACTTGAAAAAGTGAATTGATATTAATTTGACTTCGGGAATCTCCACATACTCTGCTGTGACAAAAGAAGGGTGGAAAATGTATGAGCTGTTTTAGTTGGTCCATTAAGGTGAGTGTCGAAAGGTTAGGGCAGCCAGGGACAGCAAGCACATCCACTCTGGCACTTGATTCACACACATCAGCAAAAGCATATGGATTAAAGTACATCGATCACCAGGTGCCCTAGATAGGATGGGGAAATAAAGGGATGGAAAGAATCCAGGAACACATAAGGAGAGGTGTGCCCAGATGCCTTAAGTTAGAAAAGAATAATGGGTTAAGAATTTATTTGGGTACATTAGAGCAATGCCGCTTGAATTTTCACCCAAAGACACTCAACAGGAGAGGAAAGAGAAGGGATATGTCCTTGAAGTTGTCTTTTATCTTAGAAATTCAAGCAAATTCTGCATTTGGAATAATAAATCCATTGGTATTAAATATTTTTTAAAAATTAAATTACATAAACCTAACTCCCAGAATCTTTTGGTTAGATTGACACTTTAGGAAGAGAGATGCGCGATTTATCCTGTTACCTGTGCCTCAGGTCCCGGCTGGGACTGTCCCGGTTTTAGCACTGGAAGTCCTAGGCAGATGGGACAGTTGTCTGCTACCGTCTGAGAAACAAGCTTCTATTAAAGCCATACCATATAACATGGGCTTAGCTGAGATCCTTTTTATACTTCAGAACTTTAGTTGTCAAGGATATAAAAGACTAATTTTACTCTGCACTCACTGGCTTCCCACATGTGTGTTGCTTAGAAAAAACATTTAAGTTTCAGACACTTGCAACTCAGCACTTCCGCAACCAGTACCGACTGGTCCGACTTGAGAGCTGGCAGGTTTGGCAAATAAAACACAGGATACCCAGTTAAGATTTGAGTTTCAGTAAAAGAACAAATAACTGGCCTAGGAAGAGAAAGACGTGTTGAGGGTAGAGGACAAGAGAGAAACCTGGTTCCCTGGAGAGCAGGCCCCCATGACAACCACCTCTAGGTGAGAATTTTCCATCTTGTTGAAGCAACTCATACATTGGATTTCTGTCACCTGATGCTGAACCTAATCCTGATACAAGCTATAAACCACATTTCCTAAAATAATAGTTGAACACATAATGCTCTACAATGAGTTAGAAAATGTCTGGAAAAGACTGATTCAATGAGGAAAACTTCCAGCCTGCGGTGCCCTCGATGTGGAGCACATGCTGATACTGATCATCACCCACAACCACCCACCTGCACGAGTGGAGCTGTTTCCCTTTTGTAGCAGTGTCAATAGCACCCTCTGGCCCCCTGGTGATCAGAAGAAAGGGCCTGCAGCCTGGCTTAAGGAACGGGGGTGCAGTTTGTAACCACAGGGAGAGGGCCCTCCATGAGGAGGTTAGCTCTCTCAAACTCTCTAAGGGATGCTGACTACCCTGTCATTTTATAAAGCACCGTGGTCATGTGAAGGGAGTCTTGGATTCAGATTTTGTGGTGCTACTACTCAAAAATACGCATCCTTGTGTTTCCGTTGTTAAATTTCATTCAACTCCACAAAGACTTAGTGAGAGCATGCCTGTCAGGGTGCCATTCCAGGGGCCGAGGCTGCATCCGGGAACACATGAGCCAAGACTCCTGCCCTCATGGGATGTGTTTCTAGTTAGAGGAGTCTGACAATAAATATAATAAATAAGTAAATTATATAATATGCTATTAAATTATATGACACATTGTGTAGTAAATTATATGACACATGGTACATAGGATAGGTGTGGAAAAAAAATGAGGTACAGGGTTTGGGCTGGGGGTGGGGCATGTGAGCAGACTTGAAAAGATGGGTGGCTGGGGACTGAGGGACACCTGAGGAGGGAAGCACTGGGGAGAGTCAGGGGCACCCCTGGCTCCTTGAAGAAGCAGCCAGGAGGCCAGGGGGGCTGGAGGAAGTGAGAGGTCAGAGGAGGGGGTGGGCGTGGGAGGGACCATTCCAGCCATGGTGGGGAACGAGCTTCTACTGGGTAAAACGGGGCGCCGAGCAGCAAGCTGATCCGGCTCACCTTTTAAATGGATCCTGTCTGTTATGTTGAAGACAAAGTGGAAACAGACGCAAGGAGACAGGTTAAGGGACTATTGAAACAGTCTCGGCAGGGGATGAAAGCAGTTTTCTTTCAAAAAGGCACACAGGCCCTTGGAGAGCCCACCCACAGAATACTAAACGTGTTTGCTTTCTTCCCAGCCAGGAAGGATGTGGGTTCTGGAAAGCATAAACAGACGGTTCAACCCCGGCAGGGCAATCAGAGAACGCTTCAGAGTATTTTGGAAAAGATACACACTGCGGGAGCCGCTAGAGAAGCGAGGAGCCGAAAGGGGAGCAGGAGGAGGATGAGTCACTACTGGTCAACCCTCCTGCAGCTCCGGCCCGGGAGCGCGGGGCGCAGCACCCGGGGCCTGTGAGACCCTGACGCGGAGCTGGCGGAGAAGCCGGAAAGCTGGGGTGACCCTGGGGTCACCGCCGGGCAGCGGGACCGGCGACTAGGAGAGCTGGCCCCTCCTGGCACGCGTCCTCGTGGCTCCGACCTGGATCCAGAACCAGAGACGGGTCTTGGGACGCCCGCTCCCAGCCCAGCCTCACCGACACGGAATACGACCGCCACGATCACCATCTTCCACTCGCTTTTTAGGAACCTAAAACCCGTTTCATTCCAAAGGAGCGTCCAGTGTCGCCCTCGGACACTCCCGGTCAGCCTGGGCTGGGCCCGCAGTTACAGCGGCTCTTCCCCGCCACCGAGGTGGCGACAGCAGGTGCCCGCCTCTGGACCGGATCGACGTGCCACGTGCACACTCGCGGAGAGCTTTTGCTTTCCATCCTCCATTTTCCCGGCACGAGGAAAAAAGCGATCTGAACACAAGCCCCTCCGGCCGGGGTCTCCGACCGCCCACAGCAGGCACAACGCGGTGGGGAACCAGGAAGCTCCGGAGGCGCCCGCTGCTGCGGTCCTCCAGGGGCCTGGCGCAGGCACCGGCCTCTCTCCCGGGGGTTCGCCCGCGCGGTCTGCCTCGTCCGCTCCGCTTCCCGGGCCCCACGCCGGGCCGCAGGGTCGGGGATGCCGCGGCCGGCGCCATCCCTCGGGACCCGAGCGCTTGGACCTCAAACCCGCTCTCTCCACGGCGACCGCGCACGCGCCAAGGCCGCGACCCGGAAGGGCTCCGCCGGCCGCGGTGGCGACCCGGAAGCTGCTCCCGGCGTTGGGGCGAGAGGGACAAGAGCTTATGAGGCGAGGCTCTGGAGAATCGCTGTTGCCGGGACGATGGCGGGGACGGCTCTCAAGAGGCTGATGGCTGAGTACAAACGTGAGTTCGGGGCCCCCGCGCTCGCCCCCGCCGTCGGGCCGCGGCCTTCCTCGGCGACGGGGCGTCCGCTCCCCGGGCCCGGGTCGACGGGGCCCGCCCTGCCCTCCTGGCCCCGGGGCGCCGCGCCCCGCGGCCTCGCGCGCGGCCGGGCCCTGGTGCTGGGACGTGGTTCGTGGCGGCTGCGGCCTCCGCCTGCGCCGCGAACCGGAGCGTAGAACCCGGCGCCCGAGCCCCGCGCCCAACCCTACCGCATGGGCATGCAGGAGCCCAGGGAGGTTCAGGGCGCCTCGGTGCCAGCTGCTCCCCTGCCGAGGCTGAGAGGTGCTACACTGGGTCAGGGCTGCCTGCCCATGAGTTAGGAGCGAATGCGTTTTGTTTTGGCACGTTGTGTCTGCATGCTCTGTCTCCTGTGTCTCCCGCTACTCTTTAGTGTATGTACGCTTCTAAAGAAATTCTAGATAAGAAACAAAAAGGAGAGAAGACAATCATACGTCGTTTAGGTTGCTTTAACAATATAATCTGTTTTTCTTTAGTGGCGCTTTTTGGTAACTCACAGGGACCCCTAATTCCAATCCTGCAAACATGCAGTGAGAAGTTGGGGAAGAAAACCTCGATTGTCTCCTGAGAAGTTAAGAAATGAAGTGTATTAAAAGGGAAAAGGCTCAGTGTGATGAGTATGAGGTGGAAGTTCCGGTTTTGGCTTTCTCATTAATAAAAGACCAGGGTTTTTGAGCAGTTCCACCTGTCATTTCTTCCCGGGTCATATTCAGAAAATGTCCTTAGTGCTTTCTTAGCCACCAACTTAAATATTTGTAATATTTGGGGGAAAGGAAAGGGAGAAATGAGAAAACTGAAAACACTTTGAATGCCACCTTTTAAAATGGAATGCTCCTTGGAAGAAAATTCAGAGGCCTGTTGTGAGAAATTAGGTTATACCACTGTTTGGAGGTGCCAAAATAAAATAACAATTAAAATAAAAAAGAACATCTAAAACATCCTGTTCCCCTCCTCCCCCTCATTGTTCATTTACTTTTTTTAAAATACAGTTTAATTGAGATATATTCACATACCCTACAGTCATCCACAGTGTACACAGCACCATCATACAGTTGTGCGTTAATTACTAGAATCAAGTTGAATCTTTTTCTTACTCCAAAATAAAAATAGAAGCAAAAAAGAACACCCAGAACTTTCCATTCTCTCCATCCCACCCTATTCTTCATCTGATTTTTGTCCCCATTTTTCCACTCATCTGTCCAAACACTGGATAAAGGGAGTGCGAGCCACAAGGTTTTCACAATCACACAGTCACACTATGCAAGCTGCATAGTTATATAGTTGTTTTCAAGAATCAGGGTCACTGGGTTGCAGTTCGGCAGCTTCAGGTATTTCCCTATAGCCATTCCAACACACTAAAAACTAAAAAGTGTTATCTGTATAGTGCATAAGAATACCCTCCAGCATGACCTCTCAACTCCATTTGAAATCTCTCAGCCACTGGAACCTTATTTTGTTTCATCTCTCTTCCCCCTTTTGGTCAAGAAAATCTTCTCAGTCCCACAGTACTGGGTCCAGGCTCATCCCCAGGAATCGTTTCCTGCATTGCCAGGGGCATTCACACCCCTGGGAGTCATGTCTTTCGAAGGGAGGAGGGTAGTGAGTTCACCTGCTGAGTGAGCTTAGAGAGAGAGGCCACATCTGAGCAACAAAGAGGCTCTCTGGGGAGGACTCCTAGGCACAATTATAAGTAGGTTTAGCCTCTCCTTTGCAGCAATAGGCCTCACAAGGGAAAGCCCCCACATTGAGGGCTCAGCCCACTAAATTGGCAGTCCTCGGTGTTTGCGAGAAAATCAGCAACAACCTAGGTGGGGAAGTCCAACTTTTCTGCATTTCTCCGCAGTTCCTTTGGGGGCCCCACAAATACACTTTCTCTCTGCCCATATCACTCTGGGTTGTATTGGGATTTCACCCCAGGCTGTACAAACTCACCAAATCCCACTTCCCACTCAAAACTCCATGCACCTATTGTGTTCAAACAAACTGATTGTACGGGTTAAATTATCTAGTGTGCTACGAAAACTATAGATCCTGCACCAGATAAACATCTCCCTTGGTCTCACAGATAAACCCAGTCAGTATCATCCTTTACCCTTTGGCCTGATTTGCCTTAGTCCTAACCAGATCTGCTTCATTCTCTAATTGAATTCTGAACTCTTTTTCAGCTCTTTCAACGGTTGCCATATGGGGTAATACTGACATTCATAGTTGCCAAGATCTAGCTCTGAGTCTCATGTGTCACACACATACGCAAAGTTTCAGAGAAGGAGCTCAGCATCTCAGAATTTAGAGATAACCATTACAACTCAGGAATAGATGTGACTTCTGTAAGAGCTTACAGTCTAGGGACTGTTAAAATAAGTGTTACCCTGATAAGCTGTGCTCTAAGATTCAATTCTGAAATTTTACATATTATAGTTAGTCCATATTAGGCACTATAACATGTGTCCTCTTGTTTCTGGCATACTTCACTCAAAATGCTGTACTCAAGATCTATTCACCTAGAGAAACCTGTTGATTAATTGGTGGAGACAAGATGGTAGCGTGGCATCTGGAGCTACAGACCTGGGTGCACACCTTGCTTGTATTTTTTTTTTTTTTTTGTAGTTCCGACCTTGGCCACGTTTCTTAACATCTCTGCAATTTCCTCATCTTGAAGATTAAAGTTGATATTGCATAGCAAGATAGCTGGCAATAGTTCTCAGTAATGTTAGTTGCTATTATTATTGTTATTATTAGATTGAGGCCAGTTTTAGAAGAAAATTGAAAATAAGCTCAAATAAGGAATGTAATAAAAATAGTTGGTAAATACTCACACAGCTCAAATTCCTAAACCTTTTTGGTGGTGCTCCACAGGGAGATTTGACGTGTGGCATGAGTAAACCAAACTGTTGTCAAGTGTAGGCTCATTAAAATAAATGTTTTAACACCGTTGACCTCCTTGTCTTCTCTTGTGTAAGAACATGTCTTTATACTTTTAGTAGAGACTTTTTGGGGGGCAGAAGAGGAGATGGTTCACTTTGATCAGAGGACCAGGTAAGGGAGGACTTCTTTTTCTGTCTTTTCATGGGAAACCCAGCTGGGAGACTTCATGTGTGAAAGCCTGCCATTTCCTGGCATCATTGTGTGTTTCTGTACCTATTTTAGTCCATCCAGCCCTGTTTCTATGCTGTGTGTAGGTATTATTTTCTCAGTTTTACAGAGAAGGAAACTGTTAAACTCCTGCATAGGGAATGAAGTTCAGGCTTTCTGTTTCAATCCAGTTTTTGCGTTGTTGAACTTTCATTTCTTAAGGATATTTACATTAGTGAATTTCCCATTTTACTGTACTTACAAGGGCCTTAGCCATTGTTCCAACCGTATTGTCAGTTAGTTTGTAGTTATAAAACTTGAATAACAGTTGACGTCCAGAATTCCATTGCAGAGTGTATTGTGTGTGTGTGTGTTTGTGTTAATATATGACATTTTGGAGTATGTGTGGTAGGCAGAATTCTAAAGATGGCTTCCCAAGATACCCTAGTACACTGATCTCAATACTGTGTATATAATTAAGATTACTAAACAGCTTACCTTAATATAGGGAGATTATCTGGAATTATCCAGGTAGGTCTAGTAATTACATAAGTCCTAAAAATGCAGAAGAGGAAGGCAGAAGGGGACATTGGAGATTCAGACTGTGAGAGGGACTTCACCTGCCAGGGCTGGTTTTGAAGATGTAGGAAGGGACCGTGAACCAAGGAATGCAGGCAGCCTTTAGAAGCTGAGGATGACCGCTGGCCGACAGCCAACAGGGAACCTGGGGTCTCAGTCTTAACGCTGCATGGAACTGAACTCGTGGAGTTCGGCCCTGCTTACAGCTTGTTTTTGGCATTATGTGGCTAAGCAGAGAACTGCCTGAGCTGTGCTGTGCCACCCTTCTGACCCATGGAAACTAGATGATGAATGCATGTTGTTTTTAGCCCCTGAGTTTACGGTGTTTGAGTTATGATATATGTGTGCACCCATGAAGCTATCACCTCATTGAAAACTATGAACATCCTCAGAAGATTCCTCCTGCCTCTTTCAGTCCATCGCTTCCTCCCTCCCTTCCTTGTCCCTAGTCTCTAGGCAATGACCAGTCTGCTTTTGGTTACTATAGATTAGATTATACCTTTTTTTATGGTCTGGCTTCTTTTACTCAGCATAATTATATTGAAAGTCATCCATGTTGCTGCTTGTATCAGTAGTCTCTTTTAATTGCTGAGTAGTATTCCACTGTATGGATAGACTACAATTTGTTTACCTGTTTAACCTGTTTACCTTTTAGTATGCATTTGGATTGTTTCCAGGTTTGGCTCTTATAAATAATGCTGCTTTGAACATTATTCATAGCATTATTCAAGAACATTATTCAGGGACTGATATCCTGCATATGTAAAAAAAATCCTACAACTCAACAACAGTAGTACAAATAGCCCAGTTATAAAACGGGCAGAAGATATGAAAAGGTATTTTTCTGAAGTGGAAATACAAATGGTTAGAAATCACATGAAAAAATGTTCATCTTCACTAGCTGTTAGGGAAATGCAAATCAAAACCACAATGAGATACCATCTCACACTAATAAGAATGGCTGCCATTAAACAAACAGGAAACAAATGCTGGAGAGGATGTAGAGAAATTGGGAATCTTATTCATTGCTGGTGCTAATGTATAATGGTACAGCTGCTGTGGAAGACAGATTGGCAGTTTCTCAGAAAACTTACCCTACCATTTGGCAATTCCACTTCTTGGTATATACCCAGAAGATTTGAAAGCAGTGACACGAACAGACATTTGTACTCCAATGTTCATAACAACATTGTTCACAATTGCCAAGAGATGGAAACAGTCCAAGTGTCCTTCAACAGACAAGTAGATAAACAAAATGTGGTATATATATAACAATATATACGCAACATGGAATACTTTGCAGCAGTAAAGAGGAACAAGGTCCTGAAACATAATGCAACATGGATGAACCTTGAAGATAACAATGCTGAGTGAATAATGTGAACTCCGTGAACAATGTAAAATAAGCGTTTTATAATGTAGAATATTGGGGACCTAGTGATAGTCAGAAGTTAGTGGAGGGGCAATGATAATCTAATATGTTCAAATGTGTTAAACATGGTGAATTCAAAAGTATGGGAATGGATAGGTGTGATGATTGTTTGTTAATGGGATTATAAGTATCAGAGCTGTATTGAAGGTGAACACGATTGAAAGAAGTTGTTTAAAGACCTGTATCCCACAGATCAGCACTACCAGTACGGATAGGTGCTTGCATGATATACTTCTAAAGTAGGACACTGGTACAGAGAGTTGACAACAGAATGGTATATGAGAAAAATCTACCTATTGCATACTAGGGACTATAATTAATAGGAATACCTTACTAGTATCACACAAATACTAGGGACAAATAAGTAAGGGCTGAAAAGAGCTACGAGACATTTTGGGTCATGAGAATTGTTTAAAATGAAGAGTGATGAGGATTGTACAACTAAGTGATGATAATGTGAGATATGGATGAATTATCTTGGACAGAAGAAAAAAAATAAAATTACATATGTGGTTTGCATTATATTTCTTTTGGAGAAATAAGAAATCAGCTGTGTAAATACCAGAAGGTAGTGATTATCTTTGGGGAAGGAACTGGAGGACTGGGGGTTATGGTGGAATGGAATTATGGTATTTTGTTCCAAGCCTTTTAATATGATTTGACTTTTAAAATGTGTATATCTGTTTGTTAAATAAAATTATATTAAATATATATATTTTTAAAAAGCAGAGAAAAAAGATACATTATGTAGGAACAAAGATAAGGATGGCAGCAGATTCATCACTGGAAACGGTATAAGCCAGAAAACAGTGAAGCACGTCTATCTTTAAAGTACCAAAAGCAGAAAAACCAAATACAAAGCTGGCAACCTAGAATTCTTTACCCAGAGAAAATATCTTTCAAAAGCAAAAGTGAAACTTAGATTTTACTAAAAGTATTTTAAGCTTTGAGGTTGGATACATCTTGCCTGTAACTCTTGCATGGTTTGGACATGCAGGTCACACATCTGGGAATTATATAGCCATGGCGTTTTATCATGGGAAGAACCTTGGGGGTTCCAATTTTATATGCGAGGGAACCAGACCAGGCCAGCCTTTGGCAATGCAATGGTTGGCGATGCCCCTGACTAAAAGGCTTCTTCCACTCCACAGTAGAGCTCTTAAAAGTTTCCTGCCACTGGAAAGGGTGGAAAGGTAAGCTGCTAGAAATCCTTAATACTTGGGTGCAAACTATTTTACCAAATGCTGCCCTTTCCAGGAAATTGGCCTAGTGCCTTGAAAGCGTTAGATGGGAAAAGGTTCCACAGGGCAGAAAGTCAAGGCAGAAAAAAATCCAGAAACAACCTTACCTAAATCACAGATTCAGTGAGGTATGGGGCACAGGAGCTAGTAGAAAAGTCAGTGACTTAGCGTTGCACTGCCTGTGTCTTTCCTCCCCATGCCCCCCTCTTCCAGGTGAGTGGGCGAGCAGAGAAAGATGCTGGGAGGAAGCGGGCAAGGCCTGCTGAGGAGGTAGACGGCTCTTAAGCAGTAGCTCACTCCTGAATGTGGATCTGTGTACATGATTTGTGCAGTGTCTGTAGTTTAAAATATCTCCTAAACATCTCATTTCATCAGAAAATACAAGGAAATGTGTTCTTAGAAGAAAACTGGGCAAATATTTTAAATATTTCTGCACTTTTAAAAAGAAGCCTAGTTCTATGGGCAGATAAACCAGATCAGTGAGGTGTATAAGTGAGAAACCCTGTGTGACGGTTAGGTTCATGTGTCAGCTTGGCTAGGTGATGGTACCTGGGTGTCTGGCCAAGCAAGCACTGGCCTAACCATTACTGCAAGGACATTTGTGGCTGGTTAATAACCAGAAGGCTGGTTTATTAAATCATCAGTCAGTTGACTGCGTCAGTGACTGATTATATCAACGAAGGGCGTGTCTTCTACAATGAGAGAATTCAATCAGCTGGATTTAATCCAATCAGTTGACTTTTTTTTTTTAATTTTATTTTTAAATAAATTCAAACTTACAGGGAACAGGTGCAAAAACAATACAAACCCCACACACAGAACTCGAGCATACCCTGACCCCCGTCCCCCGATACCCCGATCCACCAACTTTAACATCCTGTCACAGCACCATTTCTTTCTTTCCTTCCCTCCCTCCCTCCCTGTCTATTATCCCATCATCTATTGCTCTGTCTTCTGAACATATGAGAGCAAGCTGCACACATCTTTGAACAAATATAATTCAAATACACATTTGCTATGAACAAGAACATTCTTTTATGCAATCCCATTAAGTACAGCTAAGAAGTGCAAGAAGTTCAACATTGATACAAAACTTACATTCTATATTTCCTTTTTTTTTTTTTTCTTATGTCCCATCTGTGTCCCTTTGAGTCTCCTCTCATCCATCCTCAGATCCCATCTAGGATCATCCTTGGCATTTAATTGTCATCTATTTAGACTGTCTTTTTTTTTTTTCCCCTCCAATTGTGGAAACATATATACAACCTAAATCTTCCCATTCCAACCTCTCCCTAGCATTCCATTAGTGGGATTAATCACATTTAGAATGTTGCAGTGTATCACCTTCCCACCGTCCATTACTAGAAATTTCCCTTCACCCCAAACAGAAACCCTACACTTATTTCTTAACTCCCCATTGCCCCTTCCCCCACTTCTCGGAATCCCTACTCTACTTTTCATCTCTGTGATCATATTCTCTGATACTTTCTTTGTGTTTACTGTGGGGCTTAAATTTAACCTCTTGAATCTATAACAATCTAGTTTTTCTTTGATACCAGCTTAACTTCAATAGGACACATGAACTATGTTCCTATACCCCTCTATTCGCCCACCTTTATGTAGTTCTTGTCAAAAATTACGTTTTTTACATTGAGTCCAAAACCACTGATTTATCATTACAGTTTATGTACTTTAGATCCTATAGGAAGTAAATAGTGGAGTTACAAATCAAAAATACAGTAGAATTGGTATTTATATTTACCATGTGATCTTTACTGGAAATCTTTATTTCTTCATGTAGTTTCAGTCAGTTGTTTAGTGTCCCTTCCTTTCAGCCTGCTCATCTCCCTTTAGCATTTCTTATAGGACTGATCTACTGTGATGAAGTCCCTCAGCTTTTGATTATCCAGGAATGTTTTCATCTCCCCCTCATTTTTACCCTCCAGGTGTTTGTGAATTCTCCAAGTCTCTGATGGTTCTTGACTTCTATTTGTATTCCATTGTGGTCAGAGAATGTGCTTTGAACAAATTCAATTTTTTTTTTTTTAATTTATTGAGGCTTGTTTTATGTTCCAGCATATGGTCCATTCTGGAGAAAGTTCCGTGATCACTAGAGAAGAATGTGTGTCCCGGTGACCTGGGATGTAATGTTCTATATATGTCTGTTAAATTTCTCTATACCTCTCTCTCCTTTCTTTGTTTTCCTGTCGGTAGGGCTCCCTTTAGTATCTGAAGTAAGGCAGGTCTTTTTTTAGCAAAATCTCTCAGCATTTGTTTGTCTGTGAAAAATTTAAGCTCTCCCTCAAATTTGAAGGAGAGTTTTGCTGGATAAATTATTCTTGGTTGGAAATTTTTCTCTCTCAGAATTTTAAATATGTCATGCCACTCCCTTCTCGCCTCCAGGGTGGCCGCTGAGTAGTCACTACTTAGTCTTATGTTGTTTCCTTTGTATGTGGTGAATTGCTTTTCTCTTGCTGCTTTCAGAACTTGCTCCTCTTCAGTATTTGACAGTCTGATCAAAATATGTCTTGGAGTGGGTTTATCTGGATTTATTCTATTTGGAGTTCGCTGGGCATTTATGCTTTGTGTATTTATATTGTGTAGAAGGGTTAGGAAGTTTTCCCCAACAATTTCTTTGAAAACTCTTTCTAGACCTTTACCCTTCTCTTCCCCTTCTGGGACACCAATGAGTCTTAAATTTGGACGTTTTATTTTATCATATCGCCGAGATCCATTTTGTTTTTTTTTTTATTTTTTTCCCCATTCTTTCTTTTGTTCTTTCGTTTTCCATTCTGGGGTCCTCAAGGAAGCTGAGTCGTTGTTCATCTTTCTCTAATCTTGTGTTATGAGTATTCAGAATCTTTTTAATTTGGCCAATAGTTTCTTTCATTTCCATAAGATCATGTGTTTTTTTTTTACTCTTGCAATTTCTTCTTTATGCTCTTCTAGGGTCTTCTTTATGTCCTTTATGTCCTGTGCCATGTTCTTCTTCATGTCCTTTATATCCTGTGCCATGCTTTTGTTGTCTGTCTGTAGTTATTTGATTAATTGTTCCAAGTACTGAGTCTCTTCTGATCTTTTGATTTGGGTGGTTGGGTTTGGGTTATGCATATAGTCTGTTTTTATCGTATGCTTTTAAGATTTTCTGTTGTTTTTGGCCTCTTGGCATTTGCTTTACTTGATAGGGTTCTTTCAGGTTATAAAAAATACCAATCTCTAATTTGTCAGATCTACAGCTTGGTGGCGTACACTTTCTCCAGCTAACCAGCAGATGGTGTCCGTGAGTCACCTATACCCCTCAAGTCAGTTCTCCCCAACTTTGTGGTGTGTGGGGATCTGATTCTTGTGGGGTTCAGTTGGTGCACCAAGTTTGGGTGTGTTGCTGATGCTCTCTGCCCAGAATGTGGGGCGTGTGTCTGGGTGGTTAGGGAGGCAGGGCAGCTTTAATAATCAAACGAAGGCTTTAATAATCAAAGCCTTCATTTCTGTCTTGCCACAGATTCTCTCTGCCGCTGACCCACAAGTCCTTGGTATTGTTGCTATTGGCGTAGGATCCCTGGGATTTCTGAGCAGATCCCCCTTCTCAACCGTGCTCTTCCAGGACCTCTGCTGAGGGAAGGCTGTGCCATGTCACAAGTGCGTGCCGGCCCTCCGTGGAAGCCCTAGGCCACCGGGCCGTGCAGGGGTGTTCCCAGCCTGCTGTAAAGATGGTGGAATGGGGCGTGTTAATTTCCCCCTTTTCACACAGCTCCGCCTTCCCAGCTCTGGGACAATTAGCTGTGAGTGCACTAAAGGCCGCTGTCCACAGCTGATATTGTGGCATGTGCATGGTACTGCAGGAAACACTCCCCATTGTACTGGGTTTCATGGCGCGGCTCTGGATTATGGCTCTGTCCCTGAGCAGGAGTGTCTCCAACCCTCTGGGGAGATGTCTGCAAGCGGTGCGGTTTCTTTCTCCTTTTGGCTCCTCTCTATGCCCCTGGCTGCGAGACAGTCAGCAGCGGATGTGGGAAGGGCTGTCCTCCACACCAGACACTGAGGCATTGATACAGCCCACTCCTGCTGCACTTCACTGCGCGGTTCTCTGCCTTGTATCTGCACCCGCTCCCGGGTTTTTTTTTTTTAAAGAACTAGTCTGTCTCCAAACGCCAACCCACGCACGGTTTCCCCACACCGCAGCATGGCTGCTGGACATTCAGCTGGCTTACTCACTTGTTTCAGAACACAGACTCCCGGTTTCACCAAGTGCACGGTCCCTGTGGATTTAGCAGACCTTGTCCGGCTGGTGCGTCACTGGAACTGGTGTTCTGGGTCACTTTCTGGTTTTTATCTATTATTTCTCATAGAAGTGTTTTTTTGCCCCATCTCACCTAGCTGCTATCTTAGGTTCCTCAATTAGTTGACTTTTAAGGAAGAGAGAGAGGACCTTCACTTCTTCAGCTAGCCAGCAAAGCGTTTCCTGAGGAGTTCATCGAACACCTTTGTCGGAGTTGCCAGTTTGCTGCCTGCCCTACAGAATTTGGATTCGTGCATCTCCACAGTTGCATGAGACACTTTTATAAAATCTTACATTTACAGTTACCTCTTGTTGGTTTTGTTTCCCTAACTAATACACCCTGCCATACCATGTTTTTGGTTTGTGACTTTTCCTGTCATGACTAGAATGAGGCCAGCCTCCTGTCTGCTGTAGCCCCTGTCAGGGATCTGAGCAGTTCCCTCCTTTCGTGTGTGGCATTTGACCAACCCAAGAGGGAAAGCTTCTTCAGGATCTCCTGCAAGGTAAAACTAGGAGGCCATAACAGATGGATGCAGAGGATACTTCTTTGGGGATATTTGGGTTATTTTTGGGTGTCAACTTATATTGAATGCATCTGCTTTGTATTAGAGGTTTTGTATCAGGTGGACAGTTTCTTTGATTCTCAAAATTAAGTTATCATCCAGTCTTAAAATGTACATTATTCATGTGGTTGAGACGTCAAAACGGTGTTAAAAGCTAAACATTACAAGCTCCTCTCCCATCCTCATCTCCATCCATGCTGATCACTGCCCTCTCCAGTGTACCACTTTAGAAATTAATTGATATTACTGTTTTTTTTTCTTTTTCTTTTTTCTGTGTAGTCTCTTGGAATTCCTTCCATGTGGTTATGTCACACGGTTAAGTATTTGTTTCCTTTTTTTAAAATTATTTTTGGGGGCTTGTTTTTTTTTTTTCTCTTTTTTTTAAATTGTATTTTTTTTTTTTATAATTAGGTCACATATTTTCCTGGTCCCAAAGTCAAATCTATAAAACAAGGTATATTGAAAGAAGTTTAACTTATTTCTCTGTCCCTTCTACCCTATCACTCCTTGCCCTTATAGGTAACCTTTTCTTTTAAGTATTTTGTGGTTTAATCTCTCCATTTTTATAAGAAATGTAGAAACAGGCATGTGTATGCATATTTGTTGTTGCCCCTGCCCCCTGATAATCACAGCATGTTATATATACTTTGTCTACATTGCTTTTTCACTTAATATGTCCTGGAGTTCATTCTATACTAGAATATAGAGATATTCATTATTCTTCTTTACAGTTGCAGAGTACTTTATTGGTAGATGTATCATAATTTGGTCACCTATTAATAGATATTTGGGCCATTCCCAGTTTTTTGACACTATATATAATCCTGAAGCAAATAGGCTTATGCATGTATCTTCTCTTATTTTTTCCTGTGTATCTGTGGGATAGATTCGTAGAAGCAGAATTGCTGGGTCATAGGTTAAATGCATATTTCATTTCATTTTGATTTTTTAAGTTACTTTTAAAAAAATGTGTTCAGTAAATTAACATTCTTAAATTAACATTCTCAGGGATCAGTGGCAATGCATGGTCTTTGCAAATTTCTCTGATATTCTTTTAAGATTTTGTTCTCTTTTTCAAGTTTTTTTTTTTTTATTAGCAAATATGAACTATGTTTTGTTTATGTGTATTTTGGAAACAAAAAATACAACAAGAAAAAAGTGTAGTCGAAGAAACATTCCCTTCACTCTCTGAACGCATTTACTGTAATTCTTTATTGACCAGTAGGTGCCGCTGTTGAATAATAATGCAGTTAGGAAAACTAGCATTTATCTGGATGATTCTCTGATACGCAGAGCCTCAAGCTTTAGAACAACAGGTCTCCAGCTGCAGTTTTTAGACCACTCTTTCCTTCTCCCTAAAGGGAGGGTGTCACAGGGGGGAGTTCCAAGGGGGAACTCCAAGTGAAGAAGAAAGCCAGCTCTTTTTTCATGTAAACACCTCCATGTGTTCCCATGAAAACAAGAGTTACACCTCTTCTGTATTTTGCTCTTAGGTGCCATATTTCATCTACCACTAACATTGTACCCCCACACCCCCCCACTCCCCCATCCCAGCAGTTTACAGTCCATCTGCCTTAATCTGTTGTTTGCTTCTTCCTCTCTTATAATAAGATGGTTCAACTTTAGCCACAAAGAATAACTAAGTTTCGGAGGATTGAATGTGTAAAGCCTGGTGAGTGGGGCTCTGTGGTTATTTCTGTTTACTTCCTGTGAAGAGATACGAAGAGAACAGAGATGGTCCAAGACTGTCTTGCCAAGTTCAATAGTCTCAGCCTTCCTGATACTTGACCTCAGTAGCACATGATTACTCCCTCCTTGAAACCTTTAGTGCCCTTGACTTTTGGGTTGGGCGCTCTTGTTTGTCCTACTTCACTGACCTCTGCTTAATGTCTCCTGCAGTTTTCTTCTCTTCTTTCCACTTCTAAATATTAGTGCATCCTTGGTAACAGCATTCAGCCCTCTTCTGTACCTTTACTCATTTCTTAGATCAGGGTTTCACAACAGGTGTTGGCATTTTAAGTGAATAATTTTTTTCTTGAGTAGGACTCAGTTATGACAGGGTGTTAAGTGTTCCTGGTCCATTTATACTAAATGGCGGTAGCATTCCCCTGCCGTTGTGAAAACCAAAAATAGCACCATGTATTTCCATACTTTCCCTGGGGAACCACCGCCCTAGACAATCTCCTCCAGTCCCCAGTGGGTACAGATGTTCTATATGCAGATAACACCCAAATTCTGATCTCCAACTTCAACCTCTACTCCTGAGCTTCAGACTCCTTTCTCCAGCCGGCGGCTACTCATCATCTTATTTGTCTGTTTACTAGACATCTCTTTTTTTAAAATTAACTTTTTATTAGAGCAGTTTTAACTTCACAGAAAAACCATGCAGAAAGTACAGAGTTCCCCTATATACCCCCATCATGTGCAGTTTTCCCTATTACTAACATTTTGCATTAGTGTGGAAACTTCATTACAATTGATGAAACAATAGTGTTACAATTGTACTATTAACTGAAGCCCATGGTTTACATTAGGGGTCACTGTTTGTGATGTGCAGTTCTCTGTTGTTTTTTTTTTCAGTAACTTACATATAACCGAAAATTTCCCATTTATCCACTTTCAAACGTATACAATTCAGTGGTGGTTAATTACATTCACCAAGTTGTGTCTCCTTAACTGTCATCCGTTGCTAGAACTTTCCCATCATCCCAAACAGAAACTGTATTCCAATTAAACATTAACTCCTCATACCCTACTGCCACCCTGTCCCTGGTAACCTGTATTCTAGTTTCTGACTTTATGAATTTGCATATTCTGCTTATTTCATATAAGTGAGATCATACAATATTTATCCTTTTGTGTCTGGCTTATTTCACTCAACATGCATCTTCAAGGTTCATGTTGTAGTGTGGATCAGAATGTCATTCCTTTTTATGGCCAAATTTCCATTGTATGGATATACCACATTTTGTTTATCCCTTCATCTATTGATAGACACTTGGGTTGTCCACCTTTTGGCAGTTGTGAATAATGCCACTGTGAACATTGGTGTGTAAATATCTGTTTGAGTTCCTGTTTCAATTATTTTGGGTATATACGTAGAAGTGGGATTGCCAGATCATATGGTAATTCTATATTTAACTTTCTGAGGAATCACCAACAATGTACAAGGGTTCCTGTTTTTCAGCATCCTCTCCAGCACTTGTTACTTTTGGTTTTCTTTTAATAGTAGTCATTCTAGTAGGTGTGACGTGATATCTTGTGGTTTCAATTTGCATTTCCTTGATGGTTAATGATGTTGGCCATCTTTTCATGTGTTTATTGGCCATTTGCATATCTTCTTTAGAGAAATGTCTATTCAAGTCTTTTTGTTGAGTTATAGGAGTTTTTAATATATTTTGGATATTAAGCCCTTATCACATAAGTGTTTTCCAAATATTTTCTCCCATTCTGTAGATGTCCTTTTGCTTTCTTGATAAAGTCCTTTGATGCACCAAAGTTTTTAATTTTGATGAAGTCCCATTTATCTATTTTTTCTTTTGAGGCCTGTGTTTTTGGTGTAAAGTCTAAGGAGCCACTGCCTAAAACAAATTTCTGAAGGTGTTTCTCTATGTTTTCTTCCAAGAGTTTTATAGTGTGGATTCTTTAATTTAGGTAATTGATTCATTTTCAGTTAATTTTTGTATATGATGTGAGATAAGGGGTTGTCCACATTCATTCTTATGCATATGGTTACCCAGTTCTCCCAGCACCATTTGTTGAGGGGTCACCCTTGATGAAAATCAGTTGGCCACAGATGTATGGATTTATCTCTGAACTTTCAATTCTATTCCATTGGTTTAAATATTTATCCTAGTGCTAGCACCACACTGGTTTAAATAGTGTAGCTTTGTAGTAAATTTTAAAATTAGGAAGTGTGAGTCCTCCAGTTTTGTTCTTTTTCAGGGTAGCCATTTGGGGCCCCTTGCAATTACATATGAATTTGAGGATCAGCTTTTCCATTTCTGTAAAAAAGGCTGCTGGGATTTCTGTAGGGATTGCATTGGATTTGTAGATTGCTTTAGGCAGTATTGACATCTTAAAAATATTAAATCTTCCAATCCATGAACATGGAATGTGTTCTAATTTGCTAATGCTGCCGGAATGCAAAACACCAGAGATTGGTTGGCTTTTATAAAGGGAGGTTTATTTGGTTACACAGTTACAGTCTTAAGGCCATAAAGTGACCAAGGTAACACATCAGCAATCGGGTACCTTCACTGGAGGATGGCCAGTGGTGTCCAGAAAACGTCTGTTAGCTGGGAAGGCACATGGCTGGCTTCTCTTCCAAAGTTCTGGGTTGAAAATGGCTTTCTCTCAGGACGTTCCTCTCTAGGCTGCAGTTCCTCAAAAATGTCACTCTCAGTTGCTCTTGGGGCATTTGTCCTCTCTTAGCTTCTCCGGAGCAAAAGTCTGCTTTCAATGGCAGTCTTCAGACTGTCTCTCATCTGCAGCTCCTCTCTCAGCTTCTGTGCATTCTTCAAAGTGTCCCTCTCAGCTGTAGCAAGCTCGCTCCTTCTGTCTGAGTTTATATAGTGCTCCAACAAACTAACCAAGGCCCAGGCTGAATGGGCGGGGCCACAGCTGCATGGAAACTATCCAACCAAAGTTATCATCCACATTTGGGTGGGCACATTTCCATGGAAACAACCTAATCCAACTGTTCCAACTTAATCGCCACTAATATATCTGCCCCACAAGATTGCATCACAGATAATGGCATTTTGGGGGACATAATGCATTCAAACAGGCACAGGATGTCTTTCGAGTTATTTAGGTCTTTAATTTCTTTCATCATTGTTTTGAAGTTTTCAAAGAATAAGTCTTTACTGTCTATTCTTAGGTATTTTAT
This sequence comes from Choloepus didactylus, assembly GCF_015220235.1. Lineage (NCBI taxonomy): Eukaryota > Metazoa > Chordata > Mammalia > Pilosa > Megalonychidae > Choloepus > Choloepus didactylus. Next base: position 2,028,101 of record NC_051307.1, read on the forward strand.
TCTTTTAGATGCTATGGTAAATGGAATTGTTCTCTTGATTTCCTTTTCAAATGCTCATTATTGGTGTATAGAAACTCACCTGACTTTATCCTGCAACTTGATGAATTTGTTTATTAGTTCTAGTAGCTATCTTGTAGATTCGTTGGAATTTTCTATCATAGGATCATGCCATCTATGAACAGGGATAATTTGACTTCTTCCTTTCTGATTTTGATGCCTTTTATTTCTTTTGCTTGCCTGATTGTTCTGGCTAGAACTTGCAGTACAATGTTGGATAACAGTGGTGATAGTGGGCATTCTTGTCTTGTTCCTGATCTTAAGGGGAAAGCTTTCAGTCTTTCACCATTCAGTATGATATTTGCCCTGGGTTTTTCATAAATGCCTGTATTAGGGTCCTCTAGAGAAACAGAACTAACAAGAGATATCTGTAAATATTATGAGATTTTTATGAAAATTTTCTTGAGACTGTAGGGATGGACAAGTCCAAATTCCATAGGGAGGCTTCAGGCTGGGAATTCTGTTGAAGATTTTCGATGAATTCCCCAGGAGAAGCTGGCTGGCCTAAGTAGAAATGGAAATTCTTCTGACTGCTGAAACCATCACTTCTTTTACAGCCTTCCACTGATAGGGTGAGACTTCTCTCCTTGTTGAAGGCAATCTCCTCAGTTGATTGTAGATGCCATTAGCCATAGATGCAGTCAACTTACTGATGATTTAAGTCCATGAAATGTCTTCACAGTAACAATCAGGTCAGTTCTTGCTTGACCAAACAACTGGGCACTACAACCTGGCCAAGTTGGCACATGAACTTTACCATCACAATGCACTTTTTATGTTGAGAAAGTTTCCTTCTATGCCTAGGTTTCTGAGTGTTTTTTGTCTTGAAAGGATGTTGGATTTTATCAAATGCTTTTTCTGCATCAATTTAAATGATCATGTTTTTGTTTTTTTTTTCCCTTCGTTCTTTTAATGTGGTGTATTACCTTGGTTGATTTTCTTATGTTGAACCATCCTTGTTTTCCTAGAATAAATCCCACTTGGTCATGTATATAACCTTTTTAATATGCTGTTGGGTTCAGTTTGCCAGTATTTTGTTGAGGATTTTTGCATCTATATTCACAAGGGCTTTTGGTTTCTGCTTTTCTCTTGTGCTGTCTTTATCTGACTTTGGTATCAGGGTAATGCTGGCCTCTTGTACTTTTTGGAGGAGTTTGAGAGGGATTGATATTAACTCTTTTTTAAATGTTTGGTAGAACTTGGCATTGAAACCTTCCGGTCCTGGCCTTTTCTTTGTTAGGAGGTTTTTTAAATTATTGTTTCAATTTCTTCAATTGTTATAGGTCTTTTGAAATTTTCTATTTTTTCTTGCATGAGATTAGGTCATTTGTATGTTTCCTAGAACTTGTCCATTTCATCTAGGTTTTCTGATTTGTTGGCGTGTAATTGTCCATATGCCCTATTACAGTCCTTTTTATTTCCTTAAGGTCATTAGTAATGCCCCACTTTCATTCTTGACTTTAGTTATTTGTGTCTTCTCTCTTTTTCTTTGTCAGTCTAGCTAAAGGTTTGTTGATTTTATTGACCTTTTCAAAGAGCCAACCTTGGGTCTTGTTGATTCTTTTTTTTTTTTTTTTTTTTTTAATTCTCTCTGTCATTTATCTCTGCTCTAATATTTACTGTTTCCTTCCTTTTACTAATTTTGGGTTTGGCTTGTTCTTTTTCCAGTTTTCTTAGGTGTGAAGTCAGGTTATTGATTTGTGATCTTTGATGTAATAAGCATTTAGAGCTATAAAAGTTGGTATCTGAGCACTGCCTTCTGCTACATCCCATGAGTTTTGGTATGTTGTGGTTTTGTTTTTTGTTTTCATTCATCTCAAGATATGTCCCCATTTCCCTTATGTTTTCTCCTTTACCCCATTGGTTGTTTAAGAATATGTTGTTTAATTTCCACTTATTTATAAATTTCCAGTTTTTCTTTTGTTATTTATTTCTAGCTTTATTCCATTGTGGTCTAAGAAGATACTTTGTATGATTTTGGTGTTTTAAAATTTATTAATATTTGAATTTTGGCCTAATATATGTCTATTCTAGAAAATGTTCCATGTGCGCTTGAAAAGAATGTGCGTGGGGTGTTCTGTATATGTCCATTGGGTCTAATTGGTTAAAAGTGGTCTTCAGGTCCTCTATTTCTTACTGATCTGATGTTTAGATGGTCTATCAATTGTTGATAGTGGTGTGTTGAGGTCTCCAACTAATACTGTAGAACTATCTATTTCTTCCTTCAATTCTTTTAGTTTTTTGGGCTCTGTTGTGAGGTGCATATATATCTGTAATTGTTATATCTTCTTTCTGGATTAACCTTTCATTAATATATAATATCCTCCTTTATCTCTTGTAATCTTTTTTGAGCTAAAACTCTACTTTGTCTGACAATAACATAGCCACTCCGGCTCTCTTTTGATGACTGTTTGCATGGAATATCTTTTCCACCCTTTTACTTGGAACCTTTTTATGTCTTTGTTCCTAAATTTATTTCTTTGTGGTTACTTTGTAATTACAATGAACATCTTAAACTAATAATCTAGTTCTACTAGTGCAAACCTAGTTTCAGTAGTATACAGACTCTAGTCCTATATAGCTTTGCCTCTCCTTTTTTATATTGTTATTGTCTCAGATTACATTTTTATACATCGGATGCCCATTAACATAGAATTTTAATGTTATTTTACACATTTGCCTGCTAAGTCGTCTGGGGAGAAAAGCAGTTACAGATCAAAAGTTCAATAATACAGGAATTTACATTTACCTCTTAGTTACCTTTACTAGTATTCTTTATTTCTTCTCATGACTTTGAGTTACTGTTTAGTGTTCTTTCATTTCAGCCTGAAGGATTCCCTTTTGCATTTCTTGTAGGGAAGGTCTTTGGTAATTAACTCTTCCAGCCTTTATTTATTTTTAACTACCTTAATTTCTCCTTCATTTTTGGAGGATAATTTTTCCAGATACAGAATTCTTGCTTGATTACTTTTTTCCTCAAGGACTTTAAATATGCCACCCCCAACGTGGGATATGATTCCTGGGGATGAATCTGGACACAGCATTGTGGGATTGAGAACATCTTGACCAAAAGGGAGATGTGAAATGAAACAAAATAAAGTTTCAGTGGCTGAGAGATTCCAAATGGAATCAGGAGGTGTTCTAGTTTGCTAATGCTGCCGGAATGCAAAACACCAGAGATGGATTGGCTTTTATAAAAGGGGGTTTATTTGGTTACACAGTTACAGTCTTCAAGGCCATAAAGTGTCCAGGGTAACACATCAGCAATTGGGTACCTTCACTGGAGGATGGCCAGTGGTGTCTGGAAAACCTCTGTTAGCTGGGAAGTCACATGGCTGGCGTCTGCTCTGGAGTTCTGGTTTCAAAATGGCTTTCTCCCAGGACGTTCCTCTCTAGGCTGCAGTCCCTCAAAAATGTCACTCTTAGTTGCACTTGGGATATTTGTCCTCTCAGCTTCTCCGGAGCAAGAGTCTGCATTCAACAGTCGTCTTCAGACTGTCTCTCATCTGTAGCTCCTGTGCTTTCTTCGAAGTGTCCCTCTTGGCTGTAGCTTCTCTTCAAAATGTCACTCTCAGCTGCACTGAGTTCCTTCTGTTTATCAGCTCATTTATATGGCTCCACTGATCAAGGTGTACTGTGAATGGGTGGGGCCATACCTCCATGGAAATTATCTAATCAGAGTCATCACTCACAGCTGGGTGGGGTGCATCTCCATGGAAACACTCAAAGAATTACAATGTAATCAACACTGATAACGTCTGCCCACACAAGATTACATCAAAGATAATGGCATTTGGAGGGACATAATACATTCAGACTGGCACAGAAGGTCACTCTGGTGGGTATTCTTACGAACTGTATAGATAACCCTTTTTAGGTTTTACTGTATTGGAATAGCTAGAAGTAAATACCTGTAACTATCAAACTGCAACCCAGTAGCCTTGACTCTTGAAGATGTATGTATAAGAATGTAGCTTACGATGTGATTGTGAAAGCCTTGGGGATCAACACCCCTTTATCCAGTGTAAGGATGGACGAGTAGAAAAATAGGGACAAAAAACTAAAGGAAAAATTGGACGGGTGGGGGGATGATTTGGTTGTTCTTTTTTTACTCTTGTTTTTTTTGTTCTTATTTTCACTTTTTCTGGTACAAGGAAAATGTTCACAAAATAGATAGGGGTGATGAATGAATGACTGTATGATGGTAATGTGAACAATTGATTGTACACTTTGGACGATTGTATGGTATGTGAATATATCTCAATAAAATTGAATTTAAAAAATTAATATGCCACCCCATTGTCTTCTGGCCCATGGTTTCTGATGAGAAATCTTTTGTTATTTTTATTGGGGGGAAAATAAAGAGAAAAACTTGTTTGTGACAAGTTGCTTCCCACTTGCTGCTCTTTAAACCTTCTCTTTGTCTTGGATTTTGACAGTTTCACTCTAATGTGTCTTGGTGAACATGTCTTAGAGTCTATCCTATTTGGAGTTTGTAGAGCTTCTTGGTTGTGTGTATTCATGTCTTTTATAAGATTTGGTAATTTTTTGGCCATTGTTTTTTTAAATACTTTTTCCGCCCCTTTTTCTCTCTCTTGTTCTTTTGGAACTGCAGTGATGCATTTGTATGCTTGAGGGTGTCCCACAGGTCCCTCAGCCTCTATTCCCTTTATTAGTATTTTATTTTCTCTTCCTCATACTTGTTACTTTCAGTTATCTTGTCTTCAAGTTTGCTGAGCCTTTCTTTCACCTGATCACATCTGCTGTTGAATCCATTTCATGAGTTTTTCATTTCAATTACTGTACTTCCGAGTTATGCAATGTCTGTTTGGTTCTTGTTTTGTGATTTCCATCTCTTTATTTTCTTCAGACAGTGTTTTCCTAATTTCCTTTTGTTGTTTACATGTGGATTCCTTTAGCTTACTGAACATATTAAGACAGATGATTTAAAGTCTGACTAATAGTTTCAGTGTTTGAGTTTCCTCAGGGATGGTTTCATGTATATTCTTTTTTTCTTGTGACATGGCTATACTTTCCTGTTTCTTTGTGTTTTGTAATTTTTTGTTGTGCACTGGACATTCTGTGTATTATGCTATTATATCCCTGGAAATACAGTTCTTTCATTCCTCTGGTATTGCTACAGTGTGGTGTTGTTTTTGAGGGCTGAAGCCATCAATTTGTGAGTCGCCCAAACTACTTTTGCTCCTAAATAAGAATGGAGAGAGAGAAAAGAGAAAAAAGAAATTGTATTAAAGAGTAGTTATGTATATGGAGAAATTTTAATATAGACTGGATATTAGGGGCACCAAGGATTGACTGTTAATTGTATTAAATATGACGATAGAATTGCAGTTATGTAAGAAATAGTTATGTAAGAAAGTGTCCATAATTTTTAGAAATATAAAAGTATGTAGTGGTAAAATGACTTGTAGAAATTTGCTCTAAAATACTTCGGAAAACAATGGAGAGAGAATAGATCAGGCAGATGTGGCAAAATCTTCAAAACTGCTGCATCTGCTTGATGGGTTTTGAGGATTTGGTATATTTTCCTACCTACGTTTGTATGTTTAACTTTATTCGTTAAAAAGGTGTTTTTTTTGGGGGGGGGGTGGAGAAAAAGAAATGGTATTGCCTCTTTAAGACTCCTGAGCTGCTTTTGCCCATGGGGGTTTGGAACAGTGGCCCCCCTCAGAGGTGACCTTGCAGTGCTCTGAAATAGCTGATCAAAAGTTGTGATCGGCGATCAGACCAGAGACCCCTGGATTTTGGAGGACCAGGTCCTTATCGCCCAGCCTGGCACTGGTAAGCTGCCTCAGGAGCTGGGGCTGCAGCCCCCACTGCTGCCTGCCTTGTGTTGGGGGAGTGGGCGTGGTAGCCAGCAGCCCCTTCCTCCAGCTCTTCTCTGGATGCTGCAAGCATTCCGCTAGACCCCTGAGCTTCAAGATAGTTGCCAGTTCAGTAGTTTTGTGGAGGGACAGATTCCTGCAGCTTCCTCTTCTGCCGTCTTCCCAAAATCTCACCCCTAAGTCTTTCAACAACCACTAATCTCCTGAAATTGTTGAGACATGACGCTGCTGAGTTGTTTCTCACTATTTTTTATTGATTTCATTCCTGAACTCTGATATTCTATGGAGTATCCCGTCTGCGGGGATCCTCATTTTGTAGGATGGTATTGAAGATTGACAAGTAACCTGTAAAATGTTTGATGTATTTGACAATGTCAGGCTTTTGAAACCTCAGTTCTGGTTCATACCTTTGGTTTGTCACACTCACAAAGGTTTGCCCAACTCTCAGAATGACAGGAAATGCCATTCAGTTGGAAAATAATAGGCCATGTTCGATTTATGAGCTTTAATTATAGTCACCAGCAGGAGTACTTTGGAAAGGCAGCTAACCCTTTTTGTTTGGTTTTCATTTGTAAGCTGAAAGGCTTTTATCTCTGAAAGTCTGTGTTTCTCTGGTGTAGAGTCAGAAACGTAACTGAACCTGCCATCCAGACTTCTAGTCTGTTAATATACTCCATGATTCACAGCCTCGTATACTTTTTAAAGGTGTTTTGTTACAATGTCATATAACTTCACTTTGTTTAGTAATGGTTTTACTTTTCAATTTTATAGAATTAACACTGAATCCTCCAGAAGGAATTGTGGCAGGTGAGGTGCTAAAATTAACTTCTTTATAGTTTACTTCTAATTGCTAAAGTTGCCTTCAAAATTAAAATGTGGAATTTTTTTTCTTTCCTCGCAGGCCCCATGAATGAAGAGAATTTTTTTGAATGGGAAGCATTAATCATGTAAGTGAATCATATGCATTACTAGTTTTTAAAACTTTACTGGATATTAGACCTGTGAGTCTTTTAGCTTTTGGCTCTTCTCTAGCCTGCTTATCTGAAAGCAGAAAATAATATGAAAAATTTTCCAAAAGAAATGAAAATATTTTCTTATAACCATAGAAAAGTTTAGTTGTAAATATATGTATGCAGAGTTTTAAAATGATAATTTTTAAATGTGTGTGGTCTTGGCATTTGGTCTCAAATAGTTTGAGTGACTTTGGCTTTATGAGGCCTCTGAGAGCCTGAAGGTTGGCCTGTGAGAAGGATTTCAGGACCTGACTGCGCTGGGCCTGTTAGTCCAGCGCTGGCCCTGCCCCGACCTTGGACCAGGACTCCTTTTTCTTCTCTTCCTCTCTTCTCTCCAGCCCATCCATCTCCTCCTTTGCTGCTTCTCCCTTTTTCTCTTTGTCTTGTTTGGGCTTGTGGACCTTCTGCTGTCTGTGACAATGAGGCATGGCTACGTTCTTCTCCTGGCAGGCTGAGCGTGTGGCTCTGACCCCACTCTAGAAGTCATAACTGGATTTCACATTTAACTTACAGTGATGTTACTGGGAAGGAGAAATAAATCAACCTCTATTTCTAGAGTTCTGTAGCCCAAAGGCCCAGGCCTGTTGTTTTTCTTCATTTTACCTTAGGGAGTGGGGTCTGGGGGTGCTCCTGGCCCTATAGGTAAAGAGAGCAGCCACATGGTCATGTGCGCGTGTGCCTCTGCGTGTGCTTAAATTAGGGGTTCACAGGCAAAATACTGTGGTCCAAGGTTACTTGACCTGGCTCTTATTTGCAGGATGGTTTTATGTCTGTGTCTTCAGAGCAGCCCAGGGATGGAGGGAGAGGTGAGCCTTGTGGATGTCCGACCTCTGTAGCGGAGCGGAGTGCTGAGCGGGGCATCCGTGCGGGTGCTCATGGCACTGTGAGGTGGGAGTTGGCTCTTCTTTCTAGCTGGCTCGTGCCCCATGTGCAGAGCAAGTGTGCACTCTGGTTTGAGAGCCTAATTTTAAATGCCATCACACTTTCTGAATTTGCCTTGAGTGATTATGTCACGTTGGTTCTTAGTGATCTTCATGTTAGTCTGAGAAACAAATTGCTGCTGAATGTTGTCTGGAAGATTAGATTAATTCATGAAAATCAATGTGAAAATGAGATTTTTTAAATAAGCAAAATGTGTTTTAAAAAAATCGTTATTAAACACCATCTAGAGGTAAGTACAGCATGCCTAACATTTGGATATATATCTTTCCTGAATATTCGTATTAGTCTGTTTGCTTGAGCCTATGATACATACTCTTTTTTTTGTGTTGAAATGTTTCTGGAAGGAGGATGTATTTACAGTCTATATTTGTATCTGAGGTGGCATTGTATCTTTTATCCTCCAAAATGTAGTTATAAAATGGTTGGTGAGCTTCAAAATCAGTGGTGCCTTACATTTAATAGAATATGGCTTTGTGCTCCTGTGTTATGAAGTGCTCTTTTTATTTTTAAAGAAACATGAGATCATATTGTAAGAACTGATTTGTAACCTGCTTTTTCCAGTTAATGTATGATGTACATTCTTTTTATATTAGCACAGACACATACACACCCACCCACACACGCCACCAGGGAGCAGGCCTGCTTGTGCAGTGCAGAGGCCTTTGGGTATTGTGCCAGGGTATGCACTCAGACACCCTTCAGTATTTGGAAGATGTTGGCTCATAGATATTAAAAGAACAGTTTAGCCTTCCAGTATGCTTTTTTAAAAAGTGGTCATTGTTAAATATCTAGTAGGGTAACTCTTACTAATTTTAGATAAACAGTATAAATTAAACCAATATTTTGAAAACCTGTCTTAAAAAGTAATTAGAACTATTTTTAGATAGAGTGCTTTTATGTTTGAATAAGGCTTTTTTACATTAGTATGGAATTCCCCTGCTTCAAATCTGGTGAGTTTGTGGGTTTTGGTCAGATTCCAGATCCTTGCACAAATAAGAGGCCGTTTACGGATGTACTTAAAGCATCTATTAAGGAATTAACTGTCCTTCCATTGATTTGTCTTACCATGCTATTTTGGCAGACAGCTGGCTGATTTTTCACTGCATTAGTAATAGGGTTTTCTTTTCCCTCTTTTTATTCTTTGATGGTTTCCAGGGTTTCCTCCTTACCCTAGTATTTCTGAAAACTACTATAGTGTAATTTTCTTGAAGTACGGTGCTGTCAGCCTTTGCAGTCGTGTTTGCCTACAGAGCCTTCATCTCTTTTTGGGCCATCAGGTAACAAGGGCCTCTTTCTACATATTCGGACAATAAATACTGAATACCTATTATAGTAGGACCCCTGCTTGGGAATGCAGGTGTGTCACAGATGACCCCAAATCTCTAACCTGAAAGAATGGGGTTGAGGGACTAGGATGGAGAACATGCCAAATTAATAAGAGAAGAACTGGATAATAAAATTGCCACAACCGTCACCTCTAATTAAAAGTAGACTTTCACGTAGCTCTTCCCAGTGCTGTAACATCCAGAACAGTTGGAAAATAACTCTTACAACTCACTGCTGAGCTTGGGGCAGAGTTTGAGCCTGATATCCAATTGCAAAGGGTTGTACTTGCTCTGGAGGGTCAGACAAGGGGACCTGGAGCTGCCATGGCTGTGCTGGTGGTGTGGCTTCCTGGTTTTGGGCCATCACTTTGTCTTTTCTGGCCTTCACTTATTCAGATCCCAAACAAAGAGGTTCTGTATCTTTTAGATAAATGACTTATGGTCTCTCCAGCTCTGGATCCCTGGTGCATAATTTGTATTTCAAAAAAGCTGTTAAAAAACTGACATTGGGGGAAGACGCATCATGCCATACCAGGGTTTCCCAGCCCAGACCTTGCTGACCTACCGGGTTGGACAGCTCTGTCGTCTGCCACCAATCTGCAGTGCTGGGGAGCTTTTCTGTGGTCCTTGTATGACAGAGATGGTGCAAGAAAATCAGGGGGAATCCTGCAGCAGAGGACAGCTCTTGACTGTCAATGGCTAGAAAAGGTGTGATGTCCCTTGGAACCTTGCTGTCCCATTTGTCTTGCCCCTGCAGTCACCTCTCCAGACCAGTGAGTTTTTGAGGCTGCAGTCAAATGAGAAGGCCCTCCCCCTTACCGAGTGGTTGGGGACCCCTGATTGACTCCCCCCTGCCTTGCTACTGGTGGGTGTTGGAGGCCCAGGTGGTGAAGTGATTTTCCCAAGGTTCTTCAGCTGGTTTGCAGCAGTGGGCTCTAGGATTTCCAGTCTGCTGCTCCTCCTTCCACACTGCTTGGCTCCTGCTAGGGGCAAAAGTTATGATCACAGTAACCACTCATTACATCAGGCTTTCTAGTTGACAGAAGACTGTCACAGTGTCAGCGTTGTGTGCTGTTAAAATAAGATATTAAAATGTAGTTTTGTAATTTGACCCAGCAATCCCAGTCTAGGAATTACTTCTATAGAAGTGTTATAAAGATCATTATATGAGGAAGTTTATTGCAACATTCATGTGATAATGAAAAAAACAGGAACCATCATTATCCAACATAATTTATGGCATGTCCATATAGTGGAATGCCATATAGCACTGAAAAGATTTAGGTAGGATGTGTGCTGCATGGGAAGATGTCTCCAGTGTCTGATTAAGTGAAAAGTAAATTATGTAACAGTAGGTCTAGACCAGTGATTTTCAGCCAGGGATAATTTTGCCCCCATGAGGCATTTGGCGTGTATGAAGACATTTTTGGTTGTCTCGTGTTGGCACCTAGTGTGCAGAGGTCAGGGATGCTGCCGGGTGCCCTCCGTGCATGGGACGGCCTCGTGCACATGACAGAGCTGTCCAGCCTGGTAGTCAGCAAGGTCTGGGCTGGGAAACCCTAGTATGGCATGATGAGTCCTCACCCAACGTCAGTTTTTTAATAGCTTTTTTGAAATACAATTTATGCACCAAAAATTTGATGTATTTTAAGTGATTTTAGTATATTCCTAGAATTGTGCTGCCGTCACCACAAAGCAGTTTTAGAACATTTCTGGAAAACTCCTTGTGCCCACTTGTACCTCCTGCACCCCTCCACTCCTGGCACCACTGCTCTGCTTCCTGAAGGTCGAGTTGCCTTTTCCGGACATCTCATATTGATACAATGATGATACATGCAGTCTTTTGTGTCTGGCTTCTTTCATTTAGCATAATGCGTTTGAGATTCATCCATGTCCGTTTTATGAATGTACGGCATCCCTTTAATCCATTCACCGGTTGATGGACATTTGTGAGTTTTTTGTTTGTTTCCCACTTTTTGGGCATTTTGAATAATACACTTGCATGCAAGTCTTTGCATGGGCCTATATTTTTTCATTTCTCTTGGGTAGATACCCAACAGTGGAGTTGTTGGGTTGTATGGTCAATTTATGTTGAACTTTAAGAAAAACTGGCAATTGTTTTCCGAGTGGCTCACCATTTTACATTTCCCCAGCAAGGTGTGAGGGTTCCAGTTTCTCCACAGCCTCAGCACTGGTTATTGTTTGACTGTAGCCATCCTAGTGGGTGTGAAAAAACGTCTTCGTTGTGGGTTTGATTTGCAATTCCCTAATGACCGGTGATGTTGAACATTTTTTCATGAGCTTAGTAGTCATTTGTATTTCTTCTTTGGTAAGCTGTTCAGAACTTACGCCCATTTTTAAGTTGGGTTCTTTTCTTTTAATTGAGTCATATGGGTTCTTTATATATTTTGTATACATTGGATGTATTATTTTTCAGATACGTGATTATCAGATGTATGATTTTCAAGTATTTTCTCCCAGTCTGTAGCTTTTCTTTTTTTCCACATTTTCTTAATGGAGTTTTTGAAGCTCAAAGGTTTTAAATTTTGATGAAGTCTCATTTAGCAGTTTTCTTTTTCTTTTGTGGGTCATGCATTTTGTGTCCTATATAACCCAAGCTTACAGAGATTTTCTCCTATGTTTTAGAAGTTTTATAGGTTTAGCTCTTACATTTATATCTTTGACCTATTTTGAGTCAATTTCTGTACCTGGTGTTAGGCAGGAGCTCTACTTTCTTCTTTTGCATGTAGATGTCCAGTTGTCCAGCACCATTTGTTAAAAAGACTGTTCTTTCCTCCTTGAATTGCCTTGGCACCTTTGTCAAAAATCAGTGGACCATAAATGTTGATGTTTATTTCTGGACTCCGAATTCTGTTTCATTGATCTGTATGTCTAACCTTAGCTTGTACACACTGTCTTGATTACTGTAGCTTTTAAACTGAGGTTTTTTGTGTGTTTTTTAAATTTTTATTTTGAAATAAATTCAAACTTATGGTAACAGTTGCAAAAATAATACAAACCCCATACACAGAACTTCAGCATACCCCAACCCCCCTCCACCGATACCCCGATCTACCAACCTTAATATTTTGTCACTTTACCATTTCTTTCTTTCCCTCCCTCCCTCTCTCCCTGTCTATCATCCATCATCTATTGCTCTGTCTTCTGAACATATGAGAGCAAGTTGCAGACATCCTTGAACAAATAATATAATTCACGTATACATTTCCCATGAACAAGAATATTCATTTATATAATCACATTAAGTGTAGTTAAGAAGTTCAAGAAATTTAACATTGATATAACGCTTACATTCTATATTTCATTTTTTTCTTATGTCCCAATTGTGTCCTTTTGAACCTTTTCTCCTCTATTCTTAGATCTCATCCAGGATCATCTATGGCATTTAATTATCATTATCTATTTAGACTGTCTTTTTCTTCAATTGTGGAAACATATATACAGCATAAATTTTCCCATTCCAACCCCTCCCAAGCATTCCATTTAGTGGGATTAATCACATTCACAATGTTGCAATGCCATCACCTTCCCACCATCCATTACTAGAAATTTCTCTTCACCCCAAACAGAAACCTTACACTCATTTCTTATTAACTCCCCATTGCCCCTTCACCCACTTCTCGTAACCCAATACTCGACTTTTCATCTCTATGATCATATTCTCTGATACTTTCTTTGTGTTTACTGTGGGGCTTAAATTTAACCTCTTAAGTCTATAACAATCTTGTTTTCTTTCATACCAATTTAACTTGAATAGGGCACATAAACTGTGTTCCTATAGTCCTCCATTCCCCCACCGTTTTGTAGTTCTTGTCAAAAATTACATATTTTACATTGAGTCCAAAACCACTGATTTGATCCTGTAGGAAGTAAATAGTGGAGTTACAAATCAAAAATACAGTAGTATTGGTATTTATATTTACCATGTGATCTTTACTGGAAATTTTTATTTCTTCATGTGGTTTCAGTCAATTGTTTAGTGTCCCTTCCTTTCAGCCTGCTCAATTCCCTTTAGCATTTCTTATAGGACTGTTCTACTGGTAATGAAGTCCCTCAGCTTTTGATTATCCGGGAATGTTCTCATCTCCCCCTCATTTTTACCCTCCAGGTGTTTGTGAATTTTCTGAATCTCTGATGATTACTGACTTCTATTTGTATTCCATTGTGGTCAGAGAATGTGCTTGGAATAATTTCAATTTTTTTAAATTTATTGAGGCCTGTTTTATGTCCCAGCCTATGGTCTATTCTGGAGAACGTTCCGTGATCACTAGAGAAGAATGTGTGTCCTGGTGACCTGGGATGTGATGGTCTATATATGTCTGTTAAATTTCTCTTATCTCTCTCTCTCTCTCTCTCTCTCTCTCTCCTTTCTTTGTTTCTCTGTCTGTAGGGCTCCCTTCAGTATCTGAAGTAGGACAGGTCTTTTATTAGCAAAATCTCTCAGCATTTGTTTGTCTGTGAAAAATTTAAGCTCTTCCTCAAATTTGAGGGAGAGCTTTGCTGGATAAAGTATTCTTGGTCGGAAATTTTTCTCTCTCAGAATTTTAAATATGTCATGCCACTGCCTTCTTGCCTCCATGGTGGCCGCTGAGTAGTCACTACTTAGTCTTATGTTGTTTTCTTTGTATGTGGTGAATTGCTTTTCTCTTGCTGCTTTCAGAACTTGCTCCTTCTCTTCAGTATTTTAGAGTCTGATGAGAATATGTCTTGGAGTGGGTTTATTTGGATTTACTCTATTTGGAGTTCGCTGGGCATTTATGCTTTGTGTATTTATATTGTGTAGAAGGTTTGGGAAGTTTTCCCCAACAATTTCTTGAATACTCTTTCTAGACCTTTACCCTTTTCTTCCCCTTCTGGGACACCAATGAGTCTTAAATTTGGATGTTTTAGTTTATCTATCACATCGCTGAGATCCATTTTGATTTTTTTGATTTTTTCCCCCATTCTTTCTTTTGTTCTTTCATTTTCCGTTCTTTGGTTCTCGAGGTCGCTGAGTCGTTGTTCAGCTTCCTCTAATCTTGTACTATGAGTATCCAGAATCTTTTTAATGTGGTCAACAGTTTCTTTTATTTCCGTAAGATCATTGTGCCAGTTTGAATATATTGCGTCCCCCAAATGCCATTATCTTTGATTTAATCTTGTGTGGGCAGGCGTTATCAGTGCTGATTAGATTGTATTTCTTTGAGTGTGTCTGTGAGGATGCACACCACCCAGCTGTGGGTGATGACTCTAATTGGATAATTTCCATGGAGATGTTGCTCCACCCATTCGGGGTGGATCTAAGTTGAGTCATGGAGCCATATAAATAAGCCAGCAAAGAAAAGGAACTCAGTGCAGCTGAGAGTGACATTTTGAAGAGGAGCTACAGCCAAGAGGGACACTTGGAAGAAAGCACAGGAGTTGCAGATGAGAGACATTTTGAAGACAGCCATTGAAAGCAGACTCTTGCTCCAGGGAAGCTAAGAGAGGACAAATACCCCAAGTGCATCTAAGACTGACATTTTTGAGGAACTGCGGCCTAGAGAGGAATGTCCTGGAAGAAAGCCATTTTGAAACGAGAACTCCAGAGCAGACGCCAGTCATGTGCCTTCCCAGCTAACAGAGGCTTTCTGGACAACATTGGTCATCCTCCAGCGAAGGTACCCTATTGCTGATGTGTTACCTTGGACACTTTGTGGCCTTAAGACTGTACCTGTGTAACCAAGTAAACCCCCTTTTATAAAAGCCAATCTGTCTCTGGTGTTTTGCATTCCGGCAGCATTAGCAAACTGTAATAATTATCTTTTTTTTTTATTTACTCTTGCAATTTCTTCTTTATGCTCTTCTAGGGTCTTCTTCATGTCCTTTATATCCTGTGCCATCTCGCGTTGTCTTTAATTCTTTGATTAATTGCTCCAAGTACTGTGTCTCCTCTGATGTTTTGATTTGGGTGTTTGGGTTTGGGTTATTCATATCATCTGTTTTTTTCATATGCTTTAAAATTTTCTGATGTTTTTGGGTTCTTGGCATTTGCTTTACTTAATAGTGTTCTTTTAGGATATAAAGGATTATTCAAACAAATCTCTAATTTGTCAGATCTACAGCTTGGTGGCGTACACTTTCTCTAACCAGCAGATGGCGTCCGTGAACCACCTATGGCCCTCAAGTCAGTTATCCCCAACTTTGACTTTGTGGTGTGTGGGGATCTGATTCTTGTGGGGTCCAATTGGTGCACCAAGTTTGGGTGTGTTGTTGGTGCTGTCTGCCCTGAATGTGGGGCATGTGTCTGAGCAGTTAGGGAGGCAGGGCAGCTTTAATAATCAAACCTCTGAGGTGTTCCTGGAGATTTAAGGCTGTTGCAAGATTCTAAACCTTCAGTTTGGTCTCTCCATAGATTGTCTCTGCCACTGACCCACAAATCTTTGGTATTGGCATAGGGTCCCTGGGATTTCCACGTGAGTTCCTCTTCCCAGCCGTGCCCTTCTAGGGCCTTTGCTGAGGGAAGGCTGTGCTAAGTCACAAGTGTGTGCCATCCCTTAAGGGAAGCCCTGGGCCGCCGGGCCGTGTAGGGGCATTCCCAGCCTGCTGTAAAGATGGCTGAATGGGGCGTGTTAATTTCCCCCTTTTCACACAACTCTGCCTTCCCAGCTCCGGGAAAATTAGCTGTGGGTGCGCGAAAGGCTGTGATCCACGCTCGATATTGTGGTGTGTGCACGGTGTTGCTGGAAACACTTCCCGTCACACTGGGTCCCTTGGCATGGCTCTGGGCTGTGGGTCCAACGCCGGGTGGGAGCATTCCCAGCCCGCTGGGAAGATGGCTGCAAGGGGTGTGTTTTTTTTCCCCTTTTGGCTAACCTCTGCCCTCCTCACTCTGAGACAACTAGCAGTGGGTGCGCGAAAGACTATCTTCCACGCCAGACATTGAAGCGTTCACACAGTCCATTCCTGCCACGCTTCATGTGCAGTTCTTGCTGCCATATCTGCAGCCACTTTTGGGTTTTATTAAAAAAGAACTAGTCCGCCTCCAAACGCCAACCCACGGTTTCCCCACATGACAGCGCGGCGGCAGGACTTTCAGCAGGCTCACGCACTCGTTTCAGAACGCAGACTCCTGGTTTCTCCAAGTGCACGGTCCCTGTGGATCTAGCAGCCCTTGTCCGGCTGGTGCATCGCTGGAACTGGTGTTCTGGGTCACTTTCTGGCCTCTGTCTAGTATTTTTCATGGGGGTGTTTTTTTGCCCTGTCTCTCCTAGCCGCCATCTTAGGTTCTCTCCCCTACCCTGAGTTTTGAAATTGGGAAGTACAGTCCTACAACTTTGTTCTTATTTTTCAAGATTGTTTAGTTTTTTCTGGGTCCTTTGCATTTCCATTTTAAGATCTGCCTGTCAGTTTCCACAAAAAGCCTGCTGAGATTTTGATAGGGAATTGCTTTGACTCTTTGATCAGTTTGGAGATAATTTCCATTTTAACCATTCTAAGTATTCTAATCCATGAACATGGAAAGTCTGTCCATTTAATATCCCTTAATTCTTCTCAGTGATGCTGTGCTACATTTTTAATAAAAAAAAAAAAATCCAGTTTTGTGGGAGAGAGTGTGTGAGTTTATACATACTTAGGAAAAAGCCTGGGAGAATAACCAAACCCTTAGGTATGGTTACTTCAGGGAAGTGATTCGGGAAACTATTACATATATTTCTGTGTTTGAATATTTTTCATAATGCATAACTTTTTCTAAATAAGGTTAAGTTTACATTGTAAAAATTATTTTCTGCATCAGAATTCACTATAAAGTTCCTTTAATTAATAAATGTAATTAGCGTACTTTAAATATAATTCATATATATTTGATTTAAAGCTTTTCAGAAATGTTTTATTGTAAAAAATAACTGTGGTGAGGCTGTTGATCCCCTTTGGACAGATTAAGCAATGAAAATAATTATATGGAGGAAAACCTGTATTTGTTACCACCATGATTTCTCCAAATAAATGCCATCTCTCTCTCTCCAAGGCTCTCAGCATTGCTTTTTACAGTAAATCCTCTGGGAACTTAGAACAGAAAGAAGGGAAAAAAGGAAACCCTCGTCCAGGCCCAGAAACTGACGAATTGCGCTGGGGTCTGTGACTGCAGCCCTAGTGTCCGGGGGAGGCCGAGCCCACCCGTCCGGTTCCTGGGGCTCCTTGCCTGGGCCGCACACGCCTGCCCTCTGCGTCCTGCCCCTCTGGGTTAAGGTCCTGTGCACAGGACCCTTCCCGTCAACTGCCTGGGTCCATAGCAGGCCTGGTATGTTGTTGCCCTGTCTGGGACTGAGGGAGGCTGGGTGATTGGGTCAGTGCCCCGGATGCCATTCAGGTGGCTCAGAGGGCTGGGGCCGAGGGCAGTGGCTGTGGGGAGGGCAGAGGCTGGGATGGGGATGTTGGGGGTGGGAGGCGGGGAGTGGTGGGCCCCTGACTGGAGAGCATCGGCATGTGGGGTGCTTGGGGGGCCCCAGAGGAGAGAGGGAAGGAGCTGGCCAGTGACCCCAGGCCCAACCCCAGCCTTAGGCCCTTCCGCTGCCTCCTCCTATGCTGCAGGCCCACCTGGGTTGCGTCCCCCCAAAGTGGGGTGTGCCTGGGAAGCGGTGCCTGCCTTTGGGGTGCTTTAGGGGGCTCAGCTTGGGTGTATGTGCTAATTAGGGGACTTAGTGTCTCTGTGAGATAAAACTGAGCCCTGCCTGAGGCTGAGCCTCCATGTCCATGTCCTGTGACAGCCTCCATCTGGGGACATCTTCCTTGCCCCCCGCAGGCTCTCAGGCCCGGGGCTCCCTCGCGGGCTGGTTGTGCAGCTCCCCTGCAGCATCTGGCCTTCCCTCCTGTGCTGCAGGCCTGATGCTGCTTCGCTGCCCAGGAACACAGCTAGGAGCAGAAGTCAAGTGTGCCACAAGTTGAGGCCGGATGGGGTGAGCAGACCTGCGTGTCCACTGCCTGGCCTGTGGCTGCTACCGAGGACCCAGGGGGCTGGGGGACCTCTGCGGGCAGTGTGGCACCTGAGTGTGGCCCTCCCAGTGTTTGTACTTTAGTATTTAATTTACCTAAAAGGTGGTCGACCAAAGTGAGCTGACCTGTGGTTTCCCTCTGAGTGCAAGTTATCTTGCTTTACACTCATGCGCCTTTCAGAAAATAAGTTCTGTAGATCCTAACCTCAAGGCCAGAAATGGCTTAGGTGATCATTTAAATCTACACGGTGGAAAAGAATTTGCAGCTTTGAAAACTTTGCATTTGCTGAAGGTAATTATGTTGTTTCCTTTCTTCTACTTGCTTTTTTTTTTCTCCCCTTCTTTATTCCTTTTGAAGATTTTGAGATGTTGAAGCCCACGTTAGTGAAAGGGAAGTGAGGCTTTCCTGGAAATAGGCACTAAAACTCGTCCCCAAACAGCACTAGTCCTGTCTGATGTCTTGGTCCAGGAATTTACTTCGAGTGTCTTCTCCAGGTCACTAACATGTGCCCGTCCCCGCAGGCTGACCTGTGAGCGTGTCCCCGGCACCGGGGCATTCTGGCAAAGAGAAAGAAACCCCTGCTTCAAACCTGTAGCGAACAGCACGTGAAAAGATGTCAAAGATGAAATGTTTGATCATGCTCCTGGGACTACCAACGACTTGCTGGTTTTTTCTTTTTCTTCTTGTTTTAAAGAAAGCCCTTTTATAAGAAACAAAGAACTGTTATCAAAGTATTGAGCAAATACCATTTGGCTCGTTCAGAAAGCACCACCCAGGTATTTTTTTCTGATTCCAGAATCAGAGGTGCCAGAAGCACCCAGGCACTGCCAGGTCTTTCTGACGGAGTGGTGGGGCACTCCCAAGGATCGGTGTCTTTCCTGGCCCGGCTTTCTGGTTGAGCATTTGAACCGGGTTCTGTTCTTAACACTGTTACTAAATTGATGTAGGACCTTGACTAAGTCATTTAATCCTTGGATTTCCCAGTTTTGCTTAACAGTAAAATGTAAACAATAATTCTTGACAACCTTTCATCAGAAGGCTGTGTGGAGGAGTCACAGAGTGACGTTTACACTCGGCTCTGAGCCCTCGTTCTGCAGATGAGGCTTGGCGCGACAGCCAGGGCTCCTCTCAGCTACGGTAAAGAGGAAGGGCTCTGTGGTCTCCTGGGCCAGTGGCGGCCCTCAGTGTCCGCGGGACGGATGCCCCTTCCACAGCAGCTGCAGCACCTCCCTCTGCAGCTGGCCAGTGCTAACCCTCCCTTGGCATTCGTCCCCCGTCACGGTTTATGACAAGACCCAGGGACTGTTGTCTCCTCCAAAACCGAGTAGCTGTTCACTGTCGCTGTCCCACAAAGTGGCGAGGACGCCATTTTCAGGATCAAAGCTCATCTCTTAATTTGAGAACAGTCTGGCCCCACGAAGTACTCATCCCCAGCACCACACGTTCTGAGCAGCTTGGCATCCGTTGCAGTGGTGCCTTAAAGCCCTGAATGTCATCCACCAAGTGAAAATGAGAGCTTTTGTTCAGCATTTTTTTTTGTCTCTTCTCTTTAATTGTGCAGGTAAATATATTGTTTCTAATATTTACATTTCTATCTTTTATTAGTTTCACTGAACCAAAATAATTTCATTGTCAAGATTTTAAAACAAATTTGTATTTTTTAAAGCCCATCTTTTTAGATGAAGATTGTTTAAGAATAAATATACTTTAATATTTTTGTCCTATGCTATACATTGGATTCCTTTGGAAAGGCAGCAGTGAACTGATAGGGAGCTTCTCCAGTCTGCAGTCCCTCGAGTGGTTTCATCCTGTCGTAGAGGTTAATAGGCCACAGCGGCATCTCTTAGAGAGGCAGAGGTGTTTGTCCAGAGACTTGTTCTCTCATGTTTCGGTTTGCTAATGCTGCCATTTTACAAAACACCAGAAATGGGGGTTTATTTGGTTACAGAGTTACAGTCCTAAGGCCATAAAGTGTCCAAGGTAAGGCATCAACAATCGGGTACCTTCACTGGAGGAAGGCCATTGGCTTCTAGAAAAGCCCTGTTAGCTGGGAAGGCCCGTGGCTGGCATCCACTTGCTCTCAGGTTGCGTTTCAAAATGGCATTCTCCAGAATGTCAGTGTCAGCTTCAAATGGCCGTCTTCAAAATGTGTCTCTCAGCTGTAGCACTGCCTGGGCCTGCATGGCTCTCTTTAAAGTACTCCAGTAAATCAATCAAGAACCACCCGGAATGGGTGCGGCCACACCTCAATGGAAATAATCTAATCAAAGGTACTGCCCGCAGTTGGGTGGGGAATATCTCCATGTAAACATCCAATCAAGAGGTCACACCCTAATCAAAAAGGTAATCAATCTGTCCCACAAAGTTGCATCAAAGAACATGGCTTTTTCTGGGGAACATAATACATCCAAACTGGCACATCTCAGTTCAGTAAATAGAGTGCACTTTACCTTCCTGTTTATTGAATTGATGGCTCACACCCAAAGTAGTTTCTACTCTTTCAGTGTCTGTATCTGTCACTCAGCAGTTATGTTCTCTTACGAAGATTCAAATAGTGAAGAGTGCCCAAGGTCTTTTAAAACTACTCTAAGATGTGTTGTTAGTGAAAAGTGTTTGAGAGGCGGGGGGAGTTCTCCTATGTGAAGATGCAAGCCAGATGGTCAGCACTCACCTCTGCAGCTGGCCTGACATGTGGTGTCTTGGTCAAGGTGGCATGAACTTGCACACATGGAGTTGTGAAGCCTGCACAGGACTTGGGGAGTGTTTCTGCCCATTTCTGCCTTTTACAGGTGTGCACGAGGCGCTCTTGTCTGCGTGTGGGTGGCATGCCACATGGGGCTGGTGGGTTTGGGCATGCATGGTCGATACGCATGTGCACGCCTGGATCACCTGTAACTCGAAGGTTACAAAAGTCACTAATAAAAAGTCTTTTATTAAAGAATAAAAGTAGCCTTTGAAATAACAATTCTGAACTCCTCATTTATTAAAGAATCTTGCTTTTAACATGCCATAATTTAGCTCTTTATCCTAAAATGTAATTATGGCTCATATGCAGAAAAGAAATCCAGGAACTTGCAGTGATGGCATTAGTTCCTTTTTTTTTTTTTTTTTTTAATCCCATTATTATGAAGAGGTTCTGCTGCCCAAACTCTTGCCCTTATTAATGTAAAAACTGTGCCTCTAATTCAGTCTTTGTGCTTGTACTTAAGATGTAAGCCAGATTGGAAAGGGAAGTTAAGATCTTAGTTTCCATACAAGTAAAAACAAAAACAATAAAACCTCATCACTGTTATTCAGATCATCTTTTTGTGTGAGTTTGTAAAGCAGTAAAAATTTCCTGAACTTTTTTCTGAATTATGGTAGACATTGAAAATTCCAGCTTGTAGTTCTGGTGTATACTTATTTTATATTTTCCAGGGGCCCAGAAGACACCTGCTTTGAGTTTGGTGTTTTTCCTGCCATCTTGAGTTTTCCGCTTGATTACCCACTAAGTCCCCCAAAGATGCGATTTACCTGTGAGATGTTCCATCCCAACAGTAAGTGTTTTCTGCAGTAGCTTCAACAGTAACAGGAGGGGTACAGAGATGGTATAATCAGTGAAATGTAACGAGTCAAGGTGTAGATTTCTAAAAATATTTATGTTTTGAACGTTAGCAAATCAACGTGTGGTATCGATGCCATGATTTCCTTGTCGATGAAAGAAAATATGAGCCTAAAACTGTGTATGCATTTGACCTGCCATCCTGCAGAGAGTGGGCTCTTGTGGGGAGTGGGTCTGGGTGGGTGCACGGAGTGAGTAAATTAAACTCATCCATATGTTAGGATGCTGTGTAGATTTTTGAAATGATCTGGAATAATATTTAATGATTGAAATGATATTTGTGATGTGTTAAGTGGGGAAAGCAGGTTACTAATCAGTAGGCTTGTTACCTTGATTTTTTGAAAAAAAAAATCCATATAAACAAATATATAACTGAAGGGTTAGCAGAAAACATTAAGGTGGTTCTCTTTTTGTGGTGGGTGTTTTTTTCTTTCTCTAAGACATTTCTTTCCTAAGATAAGCATGCATTACTTTTAAAAAGAGAAAAATTAATGTAATTTAAGTAACTTTGTTTTGTGCTGCTGTTGTCCAGTAGCAGGGATTGGAATCTCTGAACTGTCATTTTTATTTTTCCTTTTAAAGGTGGGATTATATATGGATAATAACGGAATGTTTTGTATTTTTAACAATAGCATTTAGAACAATGTTCCTTCTTACAAATGGTTTTTATTGTGTAGCTGTCTGCTTTGGTGTATGAATGAGATTTTCCATCATAAAAAGTTTGAAAATACATTATAGTTGATAGATGGAGAGTCAGTTGAAGAGGTCAGTAATTTCAGTTTGATTAACCATAGATACAACTATGAAAAGGATTGCAGGAAACTAAAACAATTAAAATAAAAAGATTGTATTGAAGAGAAATACATTCTTCAGAAAAATGCCAGTGACATGGTATTAGAGGCAGATAATGGTCAATAAAATGATTAAATTATGTGAATATGTAGTAAGAAAGTTAATCCAATAGTTATTCTTACTAGTTATGTAATTGATACGAGCTGTTTTCTGCCTTACTGTAAATGAGTTTGTTACTTTTATTTTGTAAACTTAATTTTTTGAATACAACTATTTTATAGGTCTACCAGTATAACAAATTTGTCAGTCAACAAATATTTTGAAAAATGTAGCTTATTTCCTGGAACTGCTGGAATGCACTGGTGAGCAAATAATAAAGACCCTAGGGGGCTGACCTTCAGGGGCTCACGGCCTTTGGGGCAGGATGGGCCCTGACGGAAGAGCCATTTGGCTGCACAGACCTGTCCTCTGATAGCAGCTGAGAAGGAGGGAGGGCTTGGCCATGGCAGGAAGGTCTGGGAAGGTCAGGGAAGGCCTGTGGGGACGGTTGGCAGCTCCTCCTGTTGCGGGAGTCCCCAGGTGAGGCGTTTGTGGCTCAGAGGCCCCGTGTAAGGAGAGAGGGGAGAGGAAGGCCGGGCCCAACTGCTGAGGCCTTTGGGGCAATGTCAAGTTCTCTGACCTTTTTTGTGAGAGCAGTGGGATTCCATAAGGATTGTGAGTGAGTGTGAGGGGCAGCATGGCCAGAGTGATGTTTGGAAAACGTGACCGATTGTAGTGAAGACAGCAGATGAGGAGGCCAGTTTGGGGTTGGCTGTGGGGTCTGGGGGAGAGTGGCTGGGGGCTTGGAACCAAATGTCGACACTGATGACGCAGCGATGTGGATGTTCTTGGAGAGAGTTAGGGAGCTGAGTGAGTGGAACTCAGGGTAGTGTCAGGGACGCCTTCTAGGAGCAGGACCAAGTGTGGGCCGTGCGGAGGCACACCACATGTGGCCTGGCCCTTGGATGACTTGGAGATGCCTCCAAGGAGCCGGTGGGCTGGGTTTTGATGGCAGAGATGAGAGTGTGCCAGGTGTGCCAGGTGGACAGGCAGTGTGAACTCAGGTGTGGAAATGGCCACAGCTGCTATTTGATGCTCCTGGGGTGTGCACTATCACTGCATTTACTGTCACCTTGGGGAAAACTTGTTGTCACCTACTCTTCTTTCAGGGCAGAGAAACTAGGTGTCCAGATTCTGTGAATTTGGGCGATAGGCTGACAAGCTGGTGCCCATGATAAGTAGGCCTAGAGTTCTTAAGCTCTTCCCCTTAGAGAGAGTTTGCAGAGACAGTTTCTGCTTAGCCACAGGGCAGTGACCACTAGAACAGTGGATGAAAGGGGAAAGTGAGGGGCTAGGTATAAAAAGAAAAGGCTATTTGGAGGTAAGTGATAACTAGTAAAGTTTTAAATTTTTATGAGATTCTGAGCTCATCAGTTAACGTGACGTGAAAAAGTTTGTCAAATTGTTATGCATGATTATAATTGTAATGGCCTTATAATTTTACATTTGAGTGCATCCAAGTGGCTTTCCCTGGGTAGCTATGTGTATACTGAACCATCTGAGAGTTTCCCAAAGTATATGGAAAAGAAAAGTCACAGATGCTTTTAACTTTCTTGATAGAACCAATTACATACTAGTTACACACAATTGAAAATTCTTTTTTCTCTTATAAGATCCTGAGTGTCTTGTAAATGATGATCTGTGGTGAAAGAGGGGTTCGATTTTGATGCAGTTCATCTCCAGGTGGTCTGGACAATAACCTTCCGATTAGAATAGGTCACCAAGGGAACTCGCAATGTCTTTCTTTTTCTGGATATCTAAATAATGCTGGTTGCCTCTATTCTAGCCATGTGGACATACATTTTATACAGTCCAGCTTATGTTTTAGTAGTAGAGTTAGCAAAATATAAGAAACCAGCTGTGAAGTATTGCTAATAACCCAAATTTCATTGGCTATTTTGATGATACTTAACTGCCAGATAACCTTTCATTTATCCTGTTTGGATATAATGCTGAAAAGAAGTCACCTGAGGATCGACTTGCACTGTAACTGGTTAGAGCTGGACGGGCCAGCCCGGAGCCCCCTCGACAGTGTGTGACATGTGCCGAGGCCTTGATGGCTCCGGTGCTCAGGCACAGGTCCGGGCAGGAATTGCATGGCTGTGGAGCGTGACGCATGGGGCCTCGGGCTGTGCTCCAGCCCAGCTGTGCAAACAGCTGGTGTCTCCTTGCTCTCTTTCACCTGTGGAGCCTGAGCACCTGCTGCCGTGTTCTGGCCCTGCAGTCTACCCCGACGGGAGAGTCTGCATCTCCATCCTGCATGCCCCCGGTGATGACCCCATGGGCTACGAGAGCAGCGCTGAGCGGTGGAGCCCTGTGCAGAGCGTGGAGAAGATCCTCCTGTCGGTGGTGAGCATGCTGGCAGGTACGCAGACATGACCACTGATGGCGGTGAGCATGCTGGCAGGTACATGGCATGACCCACTGATGGTGGCAAGCGCGCTGGCAGGTGCACGGGCCTCACCTGTTGATGTTTCTTAGAAGAGACACCTTGAACAGTGAGTTCATGTGTGTTATTTCAGCTTTTTCACGTTTCACAATTACGATTTTTAAAGATGACCGTAACTCCTGTCCCTTGATTGTTGGCCATTTCATTCGTTCAGCAGCACTTACTGGGGACCTACTCTGTCCCAGCCACTGCGTCCATGGGTACAGAGGTCAGTGTGACCTAGACCCCAACACTGAGAGACCAGTCTTTGAGGGCACAGCCCCTGGCCAGGATGCTGGGTCCTGTGGGGGAGGCGCACACAGGGGTGCTGCAGGAGGCTTGCAGAGTGGGGGCTTATGCCAGTTCCTGTGGGGCTTGCCAAGGAGTTGGCAGGACATGTAGGAGTGAAGGCGCAGGAGGGGAGGGGAAGGCACGTTTGGTGAGGAAATAACTTTGGCTTGTGCGAGGCCCAGAGGTATGAGGTGTGATGGCGGGGCCTGTTGCAGGGGGAGGGACTGTCAGGAGCTGGCTGTGAGTAGGGCAGCCAGAGAGATGGAAGGGAGGCGCTGCTGCCTCCCCCCACCCCCACCCCCGGCAGCACTCTTGGTCGCCATCGGAACCTTGGCCTGCAGCTTTGGGCAACTCCCAGGGGGTCTGAGCGAGGCGTTCCACCCCCAGCTGTGCCTGGGAAGGGAAGGTCCCCTGGCAGCAGCACGCTGGGTGGGCTTACTGGTGGAGGGGTCTGGGAGAGTGAAGACAGGGCTGGACTAGGGCAGAGCTGGTCCTGGGCCGAGGGAGGCCTGAGGAGGCAGCCTGGAGGACTTGGGCAATTGGGGTGGGGGGTTCTGACTCAAGTGCCTGGGTAGAGGGCGGTGCTCCCCCTTGGGTCAGGATGTGGGGGGGGGCTGAGTTGGGGGCATGGGGAGGATGAGGGCTGCGTCCCTGGGGGCTGTCCAGGGGCCTGCTAGCCATAGGCGTCTGCTGGTCAGCCAACGGCATGGCCGGGAAGAGCAGTCGGGAGGTTGGGGAAGACAGTTAGGGGTGACGTCAGGCAGAGGGTGGGTGGAGAGAAAGCTGTGAAGGACGGAGTCCACAAGGGAGGTAAGAAGGAATGATCTGGAAAGCTAGGAAGGAAAGACACGTCACAGAAAGCAGGTGAGGATCTGAGGGGGCAAGAAGAGAGTTGGCTGTGCCCGCAGGGGCCACCGAAGGCGAGGAGAGCCCCAGGAGGAGGGGCTCCATCCAGGCCACACGCGGACGGAGGAGGCCGGAGAGGCTGGGGTTGGGCGGTTCCGGATCTTAGAGGCAGCTTTGCTCTGAGTCCTGTCTGTCTTTGAACTCGCTCATGCTGACGTTTCCTCTAGCACCTTTGCTATGCTATTAACACAGCCTCTGCTCCCCACTGTCAGAAAGCGCGTCCTCTGCGGCGCTGAGCTGTCTCCGGCGCTGAGCTGTCTCCGGCTTTCTCTGCCGTCCCTCCTCACCACACAGTGCAGCCAGGCGTGCGGCCTCCACACGTGCCCGGGCCGCCACCTCCCCTTCCGCCTCTCCGCCCCCCGCCCCCCACTCCACCTCCCCTCCTGCCTCCAGGCCTCGGCCTGGTGCCCCAGTGGAGCCCCCCCGTGCATGTGCGTCACCCGCTGTCAGGTGCTGGGCGGGGAACGGAGGCTGGCTCTGTCCCTGCTGGTGTGCTCCCGCCTCGGCGAGCCCTGCAGTGAGTCCTGCAGTGAGTCCCTGCCTCTGCTGCCTGTCCTTTCCGTCTGCTCGGTTCACAGTGGTGCATCTGTGTGTCTCCCGTCTGCCCAACTGGATGCCACTCTCTGGGGGCAGGGGCACAACTTCTGCTCTCCCTGCCCAGTGCCTGGCCAGTGCGGGGCGAGTCTTGTTGAATAAATGGAAGGCAGGCAGCAGCAGGGTGTGACCGTGGAAGGCGAGACTCCGTCTGGCGTCCGGGCCTGGACGAGAGGCCGAAAGCATCGGGAGCATGTGGTGCCCGGCGGTCCTTGCCCTGCGTCTGCCGCCACTCCACTCGTGCCAGCGGGGGCCTCGTTTCTCTGCTCTCACCTTTATTCTAATGCATGTACTGCCGTACTTCATAGCTGCTTCTTGCTTCCAGCTTTTGCCTCAGGATGCCTTAATTTCAGCTTCTCGTGGCCCTTGGTCCTCGCTTTCTTCCTGCAGGCCCTGGCTCCTTTCTTGTTTCCTGATTCAAGTTGTGGAATGATGCTGGCTAGTGCTGGGCCACGCGTCCTCCCCGGGCTGAGCGTGGGGCTGTGAGAAGGAGCCATGTCCCCTAGAAGGGGCTGCTTCTATGGGAATGTGCACAGAGAGCATCTCCAGTGCCTGGGATTAGAGGGTGGGTCAGCATAGCTTGTCCAGCTACTGAAGGTGCCCTGCAGCTGGTGGAGCACTGTGGAAACCGTCCTGTGCTCTCACTGTTCAGGTTGTCATCGTGTCTTCTGAGCAAAGAAACCATTAATTGTTTTGGCACTTCAGATGTTCAAAATCCAAAGAATGGATCTTTTTGCCCTGAAATACATCGGTCTTGCATCCAGGAGTGGCCGAGCCTTGCCTCACACTGGTCCTCAGCTCCTTGCCAGATACCACAGACACCAGGGGTTCTCGTCTCCTTGTTCTGGGGGCAGCTTCTGAAAGAAACGGGGGCTCCTGCCCAGCTGCTGACTGCTGCGGCCCCCTTTATCTGGCGAATGTGCCTCTTCTCTTTATCATGATGAATGCCCCCCTTCTGTTTATCGTGGCGAATGTTCTTCTTCTCTTTTATCATGACGACTACCCCCCCTCCCCCATCGTGGTGAATGCCCCCCTTTATCATGTTGACTGCCCTTCTTTATTATGGCGAATGCGCCCCTTCTGTTTATCTGGTGAATATCCCCCTCTCTTTCAGAGCCCAATGACGAAAGCGGAGCAAACGTGGATGCTTCCAAGATGTGGCGGGATGATCGAGAGCAGTTTTATAAAATCGCCAAGCAGATTGTACAGAAGTCTCTGGGGCTCTGAGGTCCATGCCCGCGTGTGGACCTGTGCACAGACCCACACACCAGCTAGTGGTTTCCAGCCTTTCTCCTGGGAATGATCAGTGACGCTGATACTCTGTGCTAGCACCAAAAAAGGCAGACTTGCAGAACCACATCATCTATTTTGTTGCCCAACTTTCCCACCCCAAGTAGGCTTCTCCTCTGAAATTATGATTATGTAGAGTAACGACAGCCCGATGCAGTTGTAAGTATCCCTTGGGAGGGCCGGGCGGGTTGTCAGCCCTGGCAGCCTTGCCTGTCCTGGCTGAAGAGCCTGCAGGCCCAACAGCCGTGACCCCCTCAAGCAGTGGGCATCCCGTGGGTCCCCTCCCCTGGCTGAGCAAGCAGGGGAGGGCTGAATGTGCCAAACTTGCAGTGGGTCAGAAGCCGCGCTGCTCTTTCCAAAAAAGTGGGTCCTTGTGGCAACAGCCGAGGGGCCGGGCCGGGCGGCTCTCTGTACCGAGGCCCCTCCTGTTCTCGCGTCTGTTATTTCAGATCCTACGAGCAGATGTTTATCTTACGATCAGTTACGTCCTTTTCATTGTTGTCTATTACAAACCATCACATTTAGAAATATTTTCAGGAAATAAACGCTTTTTAAAAATGTAGATTAATGAAAAATGGGTTACATAAAAAAGTTTACTGCTGGTCATAAAAACCGATAGTTCCTTTTTGATCACATTTGTCAAAGATTGATAATTATGTCTTAGTTACTAGTGAGTTTTTAGAGCAGGTATGTAAGAGGTGTGAAATTTTATGAAGATTTCTTCTGGGTCTACAGGAGTTTTTCTTTTCCAATCTAGAAACTGGGAAGTTCTAAGGTTTTGCACATTGCAGCTGCACCGAACGTCACCTGGTGGGGGGAGGGGGCAGACTCGTCTTAGCGCCCGCAGCTGGGGAGGGAGCCCCTCGCTAGCACAGCATGTGGGGTGTGCCTTCCCCGCCCGGCCGCTGGCCCAGGGGGTGGCTCACGGGGTCCCCAGTGCACGTGGGGGCAGAGCACTTTCCTGCGCTTGGCTGTGATGAGAGCTGACGCCCCGGGGCTCCGCGCGTGGTGAGCTTTGCCGCTGCGCTGGGAGGCTGCTCTGAGCAGGGGCAGACCTAGTGTCCTAGTTCACATAGGGGTGTCTACATACGATAGATTTCATCTTATGTCTTCCTTTTTCCTTTTCTTTTACAATGTATTCAGTGGACAGATTAATTGTCTGTCTTGCTGAAACCTCACATGTAATTTCATGGTGTTAACAATTTATGGTTAAAGGAGGCTCCATATTGAACTTCTATGAAAACCAGATTATTTCTTTCTCAGAATGGTTTAAAGTTTGAAATCCAATATGATAACTTGTATTAGGAAGGGATTGGGGGAAGGAGAGATATTGTACCTAAATAGTATTCACAGGCATATTAAACAAGACGTGGCCGTCCTTATAAAGAGTGAAGAAGTGCTTGGTGCTGGTGGCTGTGTGGGGCCGTGGGCCGTGTTCCGCTGCGCCGTGGGGGCTGGAGTTGCGGAGGAGGGAGGCCTCATGGGGGGCATGCATTTATCCTTCAGGCTTCCGTGACACTTGGAAAAGGAAGAGGAGCAGTGTCTGCAAAACAAAGTATTTTTATTTTTTGTATTTATTAAGTGGAAAAAAAAATGAATCCCATGATGTCCTTATTCTGCGGTGGAATTTAATTACATTGTTAAAAATAAAGTTATATATTTTCCCCCTAATCTGAAGTGCATTTTTCTTGTCCTGTTTTTAAGTCCCCACGGTGGAATGTGCTGGAGGCCTGGGCAGCAGGGGTGGCAGCTGGGGGGGCCCTCCCTGGGGGCAGCACAGACCGACCTGCATCTTGGGTCAGTGCCAGTCACCGAGCGCCACTTTATACTGAAGACTGGTGTGGTGTTGTGTCGGGGCCCCAGGACGTCCTGAGGCTTCCTGATTCAGGGAGGACACGGCTCAGCATCCCGGGTGTGCGCACGGCTGAGGTGTACGACAGGGAAGGGTGTGGGGCAAGGTCGGATGGGGGCGAAGGCGCCTGGGGCGATGGCCGGGGGGACCAGGTGCGGCTTCCAGGGTCCTCTCCCCGTGGGGCCACCCGAGACGGCAGTGAGCGGTGACGACGTGTGGAGTGTTGCCCACCAGGGAAGCTCGAGAGACCCGCTGCCCAGGGCTTTTATCGGGCTGGTCCTGTAGGCTGTCCCTGCCTGGCACGTCCCGGGGTCCCAGACTCCCAGAGGAAGCAGGTGGGCCGTGCACAGCGGGGTGGGGTGGGGTGGGGGTGGATGGACCCTCTTTCCTTTCAAGGAAACAGCCTGGAAATGGCACGTCACTTCTTTTCCCATCCCACCCGCAGAACCTAGTCACAAGGCCATGTTTGTCGCAAGGGAGGCAGGGAAATAGAGGCTTTCGTCTGAGCAGCTGTGCGCCCTGGTACGGGTGGGGCTTCTTTTACTAGGAGAAAGAAGGGGTAGTGTTGGAGAAAAACCAGCGTTCCTTGCTACACGCATGCCCCCCTTGCCGAGTGGAGGGCCTGGGGGACGTGAAGAGGATGAGTTCAGCAGGAGGAACAAAAACAAAGAACGTGAGATGGATGCTGTGGTCCGAGAGGGCAATTTTGACATTCAAGGCGTGAGAGTAAGAGCCTGCCAGGCATTGGCTGGAGTAAGTCAGAAAGCACGTGGCTTTGCCAGCAGGTCAGGTGTGGGGGCACCTCACACACCTCACGTTAGGGAAGGGGGCAAAGCTCCGGAAATCCAGGGTCCCAGAGGCCGCCCAGGGCATCCCCTGCAGGCCCTTCCCAAGGACGCCTTTCTCACACCTGCTGTGCTTTAAAGTTAGTTTGCTCTCTGTTGTTTCTTTGGGTTTTCATTTTTTATTGGTGCCCTCTCCTCTGTGGCATTGGTTTTCTGAGAATGTTTGCTGTTTTGGTTGAATATCCATCCTACTTTTGGAGATTTCCTGTTCGCCTCTCAGTCCCGGGGTTGATGGAGGGGTGGGGGTTGTGGCTAGGGGCTGTCTTCTGGGTGCTGGCCGCCCCCGTGCACTGCTTCAGCCTGGGCATGGCCTGGCCCCCCCGGGGGGCAGGGGCACCCCACTCAGGCTGCCGGGGGACTCAGATTGTGGCACCCTGGAGCCACTGCCGGTGGATTCTCTTTGCTCTTTTGGGTTGTGGCTTCTTCCCCTTTGGTGTTCTCTGTAATCCAACTTGTTCAGAGACTCTGGGCCTGCTGCAGGCTTTCCCTTTATAGATCGCCCAGACTTCCTTTGTGGATTGCGGAATCCACTGTAACTGACACAGGCAGTGGGCGGGAGGCGGGGGGTGCCCAGGGTTCCCACAGCTGCCTCCACCTGGCCCCAGACACCCAAGAAGTCAGGCCCAGACGCTGGACACAGCTGCGGCAGAAGACAGACCTCTGCGGCCCGGGTTTCCCCCTCCAGCAGGTGCGTGTGCTGCGCTCCGAGGCCAGGACCCCCGGGACACATGCCATGGAAGAAAGGTGGATTTGAGTTCGCCTGCATGGTTCGGGCTCATGCATAGAATCCTGCTGTTTGGGGAGAGTTGGGGTGGTGGCAGTGCCCGCTGCTGGGGTTCTGGTGGGACCCTCCCCACCTTCCTTAGGGCTCACACAGACCCTCAAGCACCTTGATGCTCAGCAGGATGTGGCCTGGGGGCTCAGGAGGCCTCTCCCGCTTTCTAATTCCTCTGATCCTCAACACACCTGCCAACTGCATAAAAACCCTGGGATGGGGCTTGTCGGGCCACAGGGTGGGGTGCGAGCGCGGAGCCCAGGCCCCTGGCGGGAAGCTTGGGAGAGGACCCCACTGGCAGTGCCCTCATGGGGTGGCTGGTCCCATCAGAGGCTGTTTCTAGGTTGAGCTGTGCAGAAACCGGAACCCCGTTTCACCCTCACGGTTGGTCCAGGGCCCCCCTGCCCCAGGGCTGGGCTGTGCAGAGGGGACGAAACAGCCTTTCACGCTCGGGCCAAGGCTGAGACAGCATCTGCCTGTCTGCCACTGACCCAGAGCTCTGCTCAGCAGTGTGGCCCCCGGTCAGCCCCCAGCCCCTGTGCTGTGCCCTGAGGTACCCTGTGCCCTCACCCAGCTTGCTGCCCGTCCCCTGGTGTCCCTCAGCCCTGTGGGTCCTGGGAAAGGAGTGCTGGCCTTACCACTCCCTCCCCAGGCCTTCAGGCCTACAGTTGCCTCCTGGTGCTCCTTGAGTGGAGGGGCTCCCTGGACCTCCAGCCCCAGCCTTGGCCATGCTGGGGAAGGCTGCCTGCTTCCCGACTGCTGTAGAGCCTGCTGCCCCTGGTCAAGGCCACCTGCCTTTGGCGCTGGTGCCCGTCCCACCCGGTGCCTCTGCTCCCAGGAGCCGTTAGCTCACAGCAATGGCTTTGGCATCAGTTAGGCCTCTGCCCAGCGTCTGCCCTCCTGGGGGCAGTGGGAGACGGCCTCCTGGCCACAGGACTGCCCGGAGCCCTCGCTGGCCACAAGAATCGCTGCTCCTTGGGCTCAGCCTAGAGATGCCCCAACTGCCCAGTGTCCCCGCCGGCCTGGCCTGGACACCTGTTCCCGGCAGGGGCTGTGCTCCAGTCACCCCAAGGCCAGGCCTGCCCGGCAGCACGCTCTTGGGCCACAGCCACCCATGGCTCGTGGACCCTCGCCACAGCTTCTGTCCAAGCAGTGCTTCTGGGAACATCACCCAGCCCAGGAGGGGTGGAGATAGAGGCACTGGTGCCATCACTTGTCCAGGCCACTCCCCTGGGGGATGGTGGCCAGGAGTGGGCCGTAGCTGCCCGTCCCTGAGGCCACGGGCTGCCCCTGCCCCATTTTGCCAGTCCCCAGTGAGTGAATTTGTACAGCTTTTCACCTGGGCTACGAGGCCCATCCGACCCACCCCCTGTCCCATAGCTGGTGGGCGGTGCCTTGGGACAGGGCCTCCCATGGCCCCCCCAGGGCCCCCACCAGCAGCTGCTCAGCCCCCCACACCCCTCAGTGCCCCCTTCTCCCGCCCTGGCCTGGCCTCAAGCTTGCAGAGGTCACTGGGCCCTTTCGCTGCCTGCTGCTGTCAGGAGGACTGGCCCAGGCAGTGCCCTGGGGGTTTCTCCCCCACAGCCCCGGGGGGTGGGCAAGTGCCGGGCCCCACCCCAGTCTTGGCAGCACCCCTCCTTGCCCCATGCTCTCTGCCACAGGCCCTCTGCCTTCCGGGGGCCTGGCTGCCCTCCGTCTTGGGGTGGCCTGTGGCACCTGTGGTCCCCTGCCCAGCAGCCGGGCCCTGGTGGAAACCGGCCAGCCCCTCGCCCCCTCCCGATCCTCACCTGCCCCTGGTGCCCATTTCACTTGGTGCCAGGGCTGACTGTGGGCCGCGTGGGGACAGGTCCGGCTCGTCAACCCCGCAGGTGCGCGGCCTCATGGCCTGTGCCACAGACGCCCAGGCACACTGGCCATGTCCGCACACAGTGCACACCGTGGCTTCTCCATGCTGCTGCGTTCTCTGTTCACTGAAGGGACAATTCACGTGCAGCCAGGATAACTTTTAAGGGAAAACAACTGGTTCTTAAAGGTTTAAAGCCTAAAATGCAGAGACTCGTCCCCCCTGTGTGGGCGGGCCCGGGTCCTGAAGCTGATTTTAGGCTGGTGGGTTGTGCCCTCCTTCTGGCTCCCGAGCTGCTGGGGGGCAGCATTGCGCCCTGGGGACGGGCTGTGCTGGAGCGGGAGGGGGCACCCATGGGCCCCGGACTCTTACAACCCGAGGCCTCTGCAGTTTGGGAACGGGAGATTTTCAGGAGGCCTGTTGTAAACGCTTTCCTCTCCCAGAGTCCCAGGAAGTCTTGGGGATGGCCCCCTCCTTCTTGAGGGGGGCTGCACAGAGTGGGGGGTGACAGTTTCTGTGCCCCCCTCCCACCCCTGCCCGGCAGCGGCGACCGGGACCTCGCTCAGGTCTGAGCTCACAACTCGCGGCTGTGTCGTCCCCCAGGGCTGCATTGGCAGGAGGGGTGCCCAGAGGGCACCTGGGGTGTGCAGGGCACAGGGGCAGTGGGCTGCTGGCGGGGGACGGCTGGGAGCCCAGGGCTTTCCCCTCTGCCCAGGCCCAGGGCCTTGTGCCAGCTGCCGACCTGTCCAGGGAGGCTGGTGTCCTCCGCTGGCAGCCAGGACTGGGGACATGGGACTCAGGGAGCAAGCAACCCGCCCAAGGTGGGGACAGCTTCAGAAGCCGAGGCCCACACACCCTCCCCTGTGCCAGCCCTGGGCTGGAGCGCAGCTCTGGGGCCTCAGGAAGCTGCATCAGGTTCACTAAGCGCGTCCCCGGGGCCAGGCCCTGCCCTGTGGGGGCCACAGACACGAAGCCTCTTCTCGCAGTGGCCACCAGCTGTCCGGAGGCTTTGCTGGGTGGGGTGCACTGGGCCTGTTCTGGCCAGCAGGGAGGGCTTCAGGGGACGCCGGGTCTGGAAGGGTCTAGAAGCTGCATGGGTGGTTGACTGCCCGCAGCGGGCAGATGTGGAGACCTGGGCCCCGGTGGTGGTCAGCTGCTCCCTGGTGACTGGGGTGGGGCAGGCCTGGCAGTCTGGGGGGGGCTCTGGCTGGGACCTCCGCACCTGGTGGGCTGGGCACGCTGGCTGGTAGGTGGGGGTGGTGGCCCCAATACTAGAGCACCCCCAGACCAGTCGAGAGTGCCAAGGGGGACCAGGTTGGCATAGAGTTTAGCCAGGAGGGCTGCTGGGTGGCAGATCGGTCCTGGGGCCAGTGCTGGTTTCCTCCAGTACCCACCAGGCCAGCCCAGGCCCAAGCCACGGCCAGCACAGCCCACCCTCAGCTCCTTTCTCACCGGTCAGCTCCAGGGCAGGAGCAGGCACGTGTGTGCCAGGAGGGCCGGGGGGAGGGGAGTGTCGCGGCTGTTGGCACTGCCCCCCCGGAAGTGGAGGCCGGGCCTGGGCAGGGGCCCCGTGGGGCCATTGTGGAGCAGTGGGCACACAAGACCCTGGAAAGGACCGGCTTGCCTTCTTGCCCAGGCCCGTCCAGAGGGCTCCTTGGGGTGCCAGGGGAGGCTGACTTCTCCAAGAGGCTGGGATGTTGCACAGGGAGCTGTGCCTCATGCCCCCCACACCTCCGGTCTGCCCCTGAGAGAAGTCCGAGACAGGAGCCTGAGGCCCCTGCAATGTGCACCGCATGTGCTTGACTCCCACCCCTTGGACAGCTGGGGCCTCTCGTTGGCTGGAGGGTCATGGAGGAGCAGCTGGAAACTGACCACAAGTTCCTTTCAAGGTTTGTGTGTGCATGTGTGTGCTGTGTGTGTTGTGCCTGTACGTGAGTGTACATGTGTGTGCATGAGTATACATGTGTGTTGTGCTTTTGTGGGCTTGTGCATGCATATGTGTACGTGTGTGCACTTGGCATGCAGGTAGGTGTGTAGATGTGAGTGTATGCACATTTGTATATTTGTGCATGTGTGTACAGTGATTGTGTGCACTTGTGTGTGCATGTTTGTGCTGTGCTTGTGTGTTCATGTGTGTGCTTTTGTGTGCATGTTGTGTATGTAAATGCACTTGTGTGTGCATATGTATGAGTGTGCACTCGCATGTGAGTGTATATGCATGCATGTGTACATTTGTGTGTGCATGTGTGTACAGGTGTGATCGTGTGCACTTGTATGTGCATGCATGATTGTGTGTGTGTGCTGCACTTTGTGAGTGTTGTGTGTGAGTGTGTGTTTAACTTCCTGGCAGAGGACCCGGTGCTGGAACGGATTCAGATGAAAACAGGCGTGAGGACCCACCTCTGCTGCAGGCGCCTTGAAATCCTGTGGCAGGCGAGATGAGCTGGAACCACATTAAACGGGCGCAGCTTCAAGGCCCTGCAGATTCGGGGATTCTCGCTGGTTTCCCCCTCTTGGACCAGTTCCCACTGCAGGGAGCTGCTGAGCAGAGGGGCAGTCCCAGGCACCCTGAATGCCAAGGCCTGCAGCACCCAAAGGCTCACATGTGCATGCATGTGTGCACCCAGCTCCACACGCCTGGGCACTCAGGCTCTGCTCTCCTCCTGGGGGAAGCCCCCGCACCTTTTGGGGGTTTGGCAGTGTTGGTGGGCCCCTGATCCCACTGGACCGTTCATTTTCCTGAGGAGGAAGTGGCACGTGGAAAGGCGAGGGGAAGCGGAGGGGGTGGTAGAGGTGAGTGGGGCAGTGCCTGGCAGGCCGGGCATGGGGACTTGGGGGCCAGTGCCCAGCCCCTGCGCTGCGCTGAGCTGCCCTGGTCTTTGTGTCCCCATCGCTGGGACTCCGGCCTCCTCCTTGCTGTGACTGATCTCGGGGTGGTCCTGGCCACGGCGGGGTGGTCCTGGCCATGGTGAGGTGGCCACCGGGCGCTCAGGGACAATCCTGGCCGCCCAGAGAACAGGGTGATGAGCCTCCTTTCACTGCACGGTAAACAAAAAGTCATACCCAAATGAAGCAAGCTTCCAAATCCAAACCTGGTCACCATGCTCCCCTGCTATGAAGGCCCCGAGGGCTCCTCCCGAGGGCCCCTGTGGCTCCGGTGTGTCTCCTCGGTGGACCCCAGGCCGGCAGGGCCCAGGAGAGCCTGGTGCTCCTTCTGGCCTGGCCCCTCTCAGATGCCCTGGCACTTGGAGACGCCCCCCCCATGCTGACCCCCTCTCCCTGCACTCGGGCCCTCGTGTCGTGTAGGGCTCTGCTGAGCACTCCCCTTGGGGGAGCTGTCCCTGCACCGCCCACATCTGCTGCAGTGATCGTATGGGGTTTTCAGTTAAAATAATAATAATTTTGTGTTCCAATTATTTTTTAGAAATTATTATCATAGTTTTATATATATATATATATATATAAAATGCAAACTTTCCCAATTTAACCATTTTTCAGTGTTCAAGTCCATTGTAATAACGACATTCTCGCCATTGTGCCACTCCCACCACCTGCCATGGCCAAAACGTTCCCATCGCCCCACACAGAGGCTCCGCACCTGCCAAGCACTGGCCCCTCTCCCCCCGCCCCAGCCCGGGCCACCTCTCGCCTACTTCCTGTCCCTGTGAATTTGCTTATTCTGAATATTTCATATACATGGAAAATGATTCAATATTTGTCCTTTTGTGTCTTTTTTTTCACAGTGATTTCAAGGTTCATCCGTGTTGTAGCGTGTACTAGTGCTTCATTCTGTTTTACAGCTGAATAATATTCCATCGTGTGCTAGATCATATTTTGTTTATCCATTCACCTGTTGATGGACTCTTCGGTTGCTTCCACCTTTTGGCGCTTGTGAATAACACTGCTACGGATGTTGTGTGCAAGTGTCTGTGGGGGTCCCTGCTTTCAGTTCTTATGGGTAAACCCAGACATGGAATTGCTGGGTCATGTGGTAATTTTACATTTAATTTTCTGAGGAACCACCAAACTGTTCTCCACAGTGGCTGCACCATTTTACATTCCCACCAACAGACATAAGGGTTCTGGTTTCCCTGCCTTGTTGTCAACACTGAGTTTCTGGTATTTTAGTAATAGCCATCCTGGTGTGTGTACAGTGCTACTCGCTGTGGTTTCATTTGCCTTTTCCTAGTGACTAATGATGCTGAGCATCTTTTCATGTGCTTATTGCCCTTTTGTATATCTTTTTTGGGCAAATGTCTCTCCAAGCCCATTGCCCACTCTACAGTTGGATTGTTTGTCTTTGTCTTAGTTTGCCAGGGCTACTTAATGCAAAATACCCTGCAATGGGTTGGCTTAAACAACAGGAGTGGCATCATGGTTTGGGATGCCAGGGGTCCAAAATCAAAGTCTCAGCAGGCCATGCCTTCTCCCAGAGTCTGCAGTGTTCTTGTGCTGGCTTGCACAGGCCTTGGGGTTCCTTGGGGTTCCTTGCCTCACATCTCTGCCTCCACCACACGGCTTCTCCTTAGGGCTTCTCCTCCTGCTCAGCCATCCGTGTCCCCCGAAATGTCGCCTCCCTCCAGGGATGTTGGCCGTCACTGTGGAGGGAGACCCACCTCGGTCAGTTCAACCACATCTCAATAGGATCTTCAGAGAACCTCTTTGCAGATGAGTCTAATTACAGCTCACTAATTACAGCATCTGCAAAGGTCCTGTTTACAGACGGGCTCATAGCCACGGGAACGCGACTAAGATGCGAGCTTGTCTTTATGGGGGACAGGATTCGATCCCCAACAGTCTTTGATGTTTACTAGTAGGCGTTCTTTATATATTCTGGATATTAAACCCTTGTCAGATATATGATTTCCAACTATTTCCTCCCCTTCTGTAGGTTATCTTCTCACTTCCTTTGTAGCACCCTTTGATGCACAGAAATTTAAAAATTTGATGTAATCCAATTGGATTCTGTTCCTGCCTTCGTTGCTCCTGATGAAAAGTCAGTGGGTATCGCCATTTGCCAGGGAAGTATCATTTTTCTCCGTCTGCTTTTCGGGTTTTCTCCTTATCGTTGGTTTTCTTCAGTTTGACTCGGGTGTGCCTCAGGGTGGTTTTCTTTGTATTTATCCTGTTTGGGGTTCGCTGATATTTTTTGATTATCTAATCCTTAAGTTTTTCATCAAATTTGGGAAATTTTTGTTCATTACTTCTTCAGATATTTTTTTTTTGGTTCCATTCTTACTCTTTTCTCCTTCTTAGACTCCATTTATGTGTGGGGTCAGCCCTTTGCTTCTGTCCTACAGTTCCCTAAGGCTCTGTTCAGTTTCCTTCAATCTTTATTGTCTTTGTTCTCTGGATTGATTAATTTCTAGTAATCAGTCTTCAAGTTAAGTCACCCAGCAAATTATTCATTTCAGATATTCTAGAACTGAGAAGTATACTTTGTGTTTGCTTCTTTTTTATGGTTTCCATTTATCTGTTGAGTTCCTTATCTGTTTGTGCATAGCAACCGTTTGCTTTTAAACATATTTGTCATACCTGCTTTAAAGTCTTTGCTCAATCCAACTTCTATGCTATCTTGGGGTTGCTACCTTTTGGCTGCCCCTTTCCCTGACTGTAGATAATATTTTCCTTAATTTATCATTGTACACTCAACTTTGTTGCCGTTTGTTGAAGACACTCTGGATTCTTACCTCCCTCTGAAGAGTGTTGGTTTTCGTGTGCAGCCGGCCCTTGGCTCAGGACTTGCAGGGAACCCCCGTGTCCTCTTGGGGCCCTGCAGCTTCCCTGGACTCCGACTGGGCTGGGGCGCAGCTCTCAGCGCCGTGGTGGGAAGCTTCCTGGGCAGGGGCCGTGGCCATGGAGTCGGCCCCCCCCAGGGCTCGCGGTCCTGCACCAGGCTGTCCGCTGTCTGCAAGCAGCTGCTCGCTGCCTTCTGTCCAGCGCTTGGCTGTTAGGGCAGAGCTGCTGGGCCAGCACCAGTTCCCTGTCAGATTGGGCCATGGGGCCCCAAGATAATCTCTAGCTTTATTTTTTATTGCTCCCTATCTTAGAGCCAGCCTGTGCTACTTCTATTATTTGAAAAACACACAATCCAGATTCAAACATTGGTAAAGTTGTGGGCAGGGTGCCTGGGCTGACCTCTGGGTGTCGCGTATTCTGGGGGAGAAGAGGATGGTGAAAAAAGGAAAGCTTGTC
Organism: Choloepus didactylus; assembly: GCF_015220235.1. Taxonomy (NCBI): domain Eukaryota; kingdom Metazoa; phylum Chordata; class Mammalia; order Pilosa; family Megalonychidae; genus Choloepus; species Choloepus didactylus. Next base: position 2,067,768 of record NC_051307.1, read on the forward strand.
ATTCCTCCTCAAAAGCGTTGCAACAAGGATCCAGGGGAGGGATGTGAAAATAAATTCAGCTTTGTTTGATGACAGTTTTTAGCCCCATTAAAGATAACTTGTAAGTTTGTTTTGTGTTATTTTTCAGTTGTAGACCACTCGCTATGTGAAACTTGTCTCGACCTTTTGGGGCCTCCCGTTTGATGCCCCCACCCAGACCCTGGTGTAAGGCCCCACTCGAGGGAAGAACGGAAAACGCTGAGGGCGAGGCCGCCACGCAGGCGCACCGCGGTGCCGAGAGCTGGGTGCCAGGCCAGCCTTGGGTGTGGGCCTCACGGAACGGGGGGCAGATCGCTGCCCTCTGGGCGCTGAGCCGACCACACTGAGGGGCTGGAAAGCATCTGCCGAGTGCAGCCCATGTCCCTTCACCCCAAATCCATGCACATGTTGCCCGCTCCACCTACCCCACACGCCCGAGTCCCCGGCAGGAGCTGCGACTGCACAGCCTGCGGGGGCTGTGTGGCTGGTGGTGCCCGCCTGTTCCCCAGGCATTTGCCCCATGCAGAAGAGGAGAGCCCACTCTTAATATTTGAGGCACCCCCTGTGGCTCTGGGGGGTGGTGCAGATTCAGTGAGTGCCTCGTTGCTTCTTGACAGCTGGCTGCGCCGAGAGTCCGGGTTGGCATGGAGCTGGCCTCAGCACCTGCCGTCGTGTGGGCCTCAGGCACAGCTGTCCCTGTGGGCAGCCCCGGGTGCTTCCACCATGTCCATTCACCGAGAGGGGCCAGGGCTGCGGAACGAGTAGGCCGGCTACGTGTTTGGGCAGATTCTGCCTCCCTGCTAGGGCATCCTCAGTACTCAGCGCAGGCAGCTGAGGTGGTGCTGAAGTGGGGGGCCTCACTTTGCCCGGTTCGCAAGGGGCTCCCCAAGGACAGCCTTATCCAGTGCTCGAGTGCCCGCCTCTCTCTTACCTCAGAATTCTCGCCAGGTCTCCAGCGTCACTCCTCGGTGAGGAGCCACCTCTGCCTTGAGTAGTGCGCCAACGGCAGGGAGGCCAGCGGCGGGGCCCGAGGCGCTGGGACAGGTGGCTGAGCTCACAGCCCAGGTGAGACAGGCTCGTCGTCACGGTCCAGCCCAGGTGGGATGGGCACGCGTCAGGGTCCCAGCCGAGGGGATCAGGGCACATTGTCATGGTCACAGCCCAGGTGAGACGGGCACATCGTTATGGTCTCAGCCCAGGTGGGACGGGCACGTTGTCAGGGTCCCAGCCTGGGAGAGATGGGGAGGCAGAGGCAATGGGGGGATCCCCAGATGTGGTGACAAGCACGGGGGCCTCGTGGCCTAGGGGTGGGGCTCTCCAGATCCCCATGTCTGCATTTACCAAGTGAGGGGTCGCAAAGACGCCGGCTCCAGGAGAGGCAGGGGGCTGGAGGGGCTGCAGGCAGGCAAGCGGGCAGCTGCCTTGTGCACACCTGGTCCCCCAACTGTAAGAAGACGCAGGCGGGGGCCGCCCCTTTGCCAACCTGGGCCCCCCAAGGCTCGCTCCGCTGGCCCGTGAGGCTCTCCTACCTCCCGGGCCTGGCAGCGGGTCCATCAGATAGCGTCTCCCTCTCCAGGCGGCTCTCCGCGCCTGTGGACTGGCTTCAAGTTTCCTCATGTGCGGTCGGGGTTACTGCTTCTGGGGGGAGTGGCGGCCGGTAGCCGAGCCCTCAGCTCTCGGGGCTGCTTAAAGGGTACCGGCGGCGGGGGCTCTTTCCCGGAGGCGAGGGCGAGGCGGAGGACTTGGCCGGGTCCTCGGCGAGAGGCGTGCAAGGTATGGAGGGCGGCGATAAGGACAAGACACTCTTCATCCAGTAGGAGTATGCGCCAAAGAGATTTATTCAGGGGTGATTACAGGTTATATAGGCTGGTAAGAAGGGCAGGGCTGGAAAGGAGGTGAAGCAGCCTTAAATGGCAATATTGAAGGGAGAGGGGCTAGGATTGGTTCTGAGAGGACGCAGGAACCGTTGCAGCGGGCGGGGGTTGTTTTGGCCACGGTGCATGCGCGCTGGCGGTGGCAGGAGTGGCCTTGGCACCAGGGAGTGAGTGGGTAAGATAAGGAAGTGGGGAAAGGGCAGTTGGGAGAAAGGCGGTTTCCTCCGGCAAGCCTCCCCTGCCCGTGGCATTTTGGGTGAGGAAAAGGGAGCTGCCTTGACCTCGCTCCTCAGGCTCGGGGGGGCTGCAGAGGGCACTCACGCCCGTACCTACTACCCTCCCCAGGGGGTGATCAGGTCCCCTGGCCCAGGCCTGGCAAGCCGAGGTACAAGCTCAGACACCGCACTCATGCACTCGCGAGAGAATGATTAAAAAGTAATTAACCTAAATTAAGACTGATTGTCATAAATCAATTGGCCACATGAATCATCTGATTTGCCGGCCTCCACATGCTTGGCTCCCAGGCGAATGTCACTGCAGGTTAGAACGTCCCCCACTACCCAGGGTGTGGGGTTCCTGCAGCCCCCGGATTGGGGGGCATCACAGCCCTCCAGCGGCTTGGGGGTGTCCTGTTGAAGTGCAGTGGCAGAGGAAGTCACCGTGTGCTGCCTCACACCCGCAGGTTGTCCCGGCGGCTGCGATGGTCACTCGTCCTTCCTGGAGCTTCTGCACCCAGCAGAGAGCCCCTCTGTGCACCCCGGATGGCTGAGTGGGTGGTGCGGAGGAGAGCCCCACAGATCAGCGAGGAGGCTGCCCTGCTCGCAGACTCACCCCAGGGGCTGGCTGTGGGCTTCCTGGACCACATGGGGCTGTTCGTGGCCCCTTGGGCGGCAGCCCACTGTCTCCCATGTCCCCGTGGCTTTCTGGGGGTCCAGGATGGGGACATGTTGATGTTAGTTAGGATGGGCCTGTCTGTGCTGCAGAAACACGCAAGCCCCCACACCTCAGGACTCAAAGTAGTTTTACTTCTCAGTGTGCTCTGCCGAGGGCCGGCCCCACACGCCTCTCAGGGCCCCAGGCTGACGGAGGGGTGCCACCGCCACACGCAGCTCAGGGCGAGCGCCCAGTGGGGCCACCAGGTGGGAACACGGAAACCCACAGAACCAACTGGCCGCTAACTGGAACGGGCCCTCCCCTCCCTTCCCGCCCGACGGCACCGGGACGTGGGAAACTCCTTCTATGACTGACAGCAAATATAGGGAACATGGATTTTAATTATTATTGTGCAGCTCTGTGGGCTCTGGGATGGGCCGGAGGTGTTGGATGTGTCATTAACTAAGACATACGTAATTCATACATTATTACATATGTACCCCATCAAACCTATATTCCTTACTGTCATTCCAGCAAAATCGCTAATTGTTATTATATTCAAGAGCTTCATGTAATTCATGTCTGCTAACAATATTGGTCTACAATATTTTAAAAACAATAATTGTATTTAAAGTGTACAAAATGTGAATGCATTTTCATAGAATAGATTAAGTATATGTAAATTAAAAGTATTTTTCAGGTGTTTTCAAAAAACTATTTTCTCCTAAAGTGTTCAAAAGTACCTTTTAAAACTAAAAAGCCAAATAAAATTATAAAGAATTAATGTAAAAATGTAAATGGTAGTTATTAAAATGAAGCTTGGGAAGATGTCATTCCTTTGAAAACGTGGTGACATGTGACCGAGTTTGCGTTGAGGGGCCCCGAGGGCCACGCAGGAGGCTCAGCGCCCACCTCAGGCCCCCAGTGCCCAAGACCCCCAAGACCAGGCAAAGGACGGGCCCCGCCCCCGCCTCGGCCTCGCCCTGCTGCTGGTGGACTCGGGTCTGGTGGATTCAGGCTCGGTGCATTCGGGCTGCGGCCGCTTTCTTATTTCAGGACACAGAGCGAGGGACACGGAGAAGAGGGGTCAGTGGCCCGTCCCAGCACCAAGCCGGCCTCTCTCCCACCCCACTGTGCCCCTCTCCCCTGTGGCCCCCACCCCTCCGACTGGGGGTTCGCAGTCTGCAGTCTAGGCAGCCGGGCCTCCAGCTGTCTCCTGGCCCCCGCTCGCTCTCACTCACTCCCCCTTTTAGAGCTTCTTGTGGTTTTCTCACCGCGTCCCTCCACACTCTCCCACCCGCTGTGGCCCCCGCCGTGGAGAGCAGCCCCAGTAGCCTCTCATGGCCTGGGGGTCACTGCACCTCCCCACCAGATCCTCCCCACCCCACCACCCACCACCCACCCCCACAGGTTCTCCAACGCATCCTGCGTGCCCGGGCTACCCCACTTCCAAACTCAGCTTGCCCCCTCTCCTCTGGACTGTGGTTGTGGCCTCTTAAGAATAACAGTGAAAAGAGCCTTCTAATCCCCATTGAAACATCAATTATTCTATCATTTTGGAATAATTAGAGAAGTTAAAGATGAGCCCAAAGCAGAAACTAAAGGGTCCCCACGATCCTGGGCCAGCACTAATAGTGAATGTCCCTCGGTGTCTTTGACCTGCATCAGGACACACGGGGTGGTGACGGGGGTGTTGGTCCCTTCCCTGGCTGGGACCCTATCTGAATCAAGCGGGGGATTCTTACAGAGTACGTGGGTTACCTGCTGGTGCTTCCCTTGGCTCTGAGAGTGAGGGCCCTAGTGGACCACTGTTAGTGATTGCAGAAGGTGCCTTGCTCTGAGAGCTGCTGCGAATTTCCACCAATCCCAGAGGAAGAACAGTTCTCAGTGCCCATGGCACGTGCTGTCTTGCCAGCCCCTCTGCAAAGCCCCCTCCCTTCACTCCATCTGCCCTCATGTGGAATTCAGGTCTTTGCTGTCGCAAAAACTGTGACCAACAATATCTTCATGGCTAAATCTTTGCACGTGTTCCTGATCGTTTCCTTAAGAGGACCAGACAGCTGGTGGGGGAGGGGCCAGGAGGCAGAGAGCCTCCATCACTTGACAACGGCTGGTCCTTAGGGCTGGAGGCTGCGTCTGAGGCCCACGGGGTCCTCTGGCCCTGCAGGGTGGCTCTTTGGTACTTTGGGCCTTGCCTGGCAGCTGACACCGCCGTCCTCTTCCCTGTTCCTCCAGCTGTCGGTCCTCCAGAACCTCCCACCCTGGAACTTTGGGGGCTGCCCCCCTCCTCTCTAGTGATGTCTTCATTTTGGTAACTGGTAGGCAGAGTCCTGGTCCCCAAGCTGCCCACGTCCCAGTGAATACACGAACTTCCAAGGCAAAGGGACCGTGCAGGTGCAATTCAGGATTTTAGACGGTACACCCTGGATTCCCCAGATGGGCCTGGGACACCACAGGAGCAGGCGGCAGGAGGTGACAACAGGAGCAGGGGTTGAGTGGTGTGGCCACGGGCCGAGGAAGGCAGGTCTGTAGAAGCAGGGGACAGACCCCCCGCCCCCCGGTGTTGGTTCCCGAGAGACCCATGGAGGACGTCTGGTCCCCAGCACTGGACGGTAATAAGATGGGTCATTTCAAGCCACTGAACATTGGTCACAGCAAAAACCGGAAACCAATATAGTTACTGCATTTTTTTTTAGTTCTGAATTTTAAATTTGGGTGTTTCAAACCTAAAAATGTCATCTCTTTTTAGTTTCCAGTTTCCTGTTATGTTTGCCAAGCTCGTCTTTTGTATCCTGGGTTTTTACAGTCTCCACATAGTACCTCTGACGCCTGGAGCCCGTGAGGTCTGCTTCTCTTTTCTGTTGATCCACCTGGTTTTGGTTCGTGTGCTCTCGTGTCCTTGAGCGCCTGCTATCTTGTGTGCTGGGCATTTTATTTGAAAATGACTTGTAGACATAACTTGAGGCTTAGGATAATGTTGTCTTCTTCCAAATAGGATTTTTAAAAATTATTTCTCTAGGCACTGGTATTTGGGGATTATCTTAATCTAAGCTCTGGGCTTGACGTTCCTGGGCCACCAGGTGAGTGGAGCCGGCTGTGGCTGTGCCAGGGCGGGCCTGTCCCTTGCTCACCCTGCCCTCCGTGGGCAGCAAGGCTCCAGGACGGGGTGCCCGCCCCAGGGCGTGGGTCCCAGATTGGCAAACGAGGCCCCGAGCTCTGGCCCGTCTCCGTGCCCTTGAGTCCTCTCTTTGATGTGCCAAGGACATGCTTCCCGGTGTTTCCGGCTCTGCGCGCCGTCTTCATCGTGACCTGGTCTGCTCTCACGCAGAAGCCGGCACCGGTTGCCCCCATGGCATGGGCGAGGCATGCCCTTCATTTGTTCACCCGCGTGTGCCGTGTTTGTGCGACTCCCTCCATCCTGTCCGTGTGTGCAGAGCCCTCTGCGAAGCTGCCACGGCGGGAAATGAAGGACTGATTGGAACTGACCCCAACACCTATGTGGGGCAGATGAAGTGGGACCCATGTGTCCTCCCCCCAGGGCCTCGCTGGGGCACCTGCAGGCAGGTTGGCGACTGGGCTGTGCCCGCGTTTGACCCTGGGCCTGTCCGGCTGGAGCTCCGTGGTGTGGAGAGTCACGGTCCGCGTTAATCTGGAACCCGGTGTCACACGGTGGGCAGAGCCCGTTGCGGTTCTGTCGCTGTCGTCACTGTTACTGCATCGGTGTCGTCACTTAGCCTGTGACTGACGGGCCACCCCTGGGAGCCCCGAGGTGTAGGGGCCGTTCACAAGTGTTCCTGTTAAAATGTCCTTGCCCTCAGCGACCGCCCCGTGGATGGACAGCCCCGGCCGGCCTCACGCAGAGCGGGAGCCTGGGGCCCGGGCACCGCTGCAGTGAAATGCGCGGTTTCTCACCGGGGAACTTTGCTTTCATCTTTTATGGGCACCGATGCATGTCGAAACCGGCCACAGCCGCCTCCTTAGCGGCGCCCCCCGCTGGCATTCTCCGTCCCCTCACGCCTGGAGACCGCACGCGGCACCGGGACGTGCTCGGCGGCTGCACCTTCAGCACCTGGAGGTACCCCCAGGGGCCCCTGCCGTGCCCACCTCCCCTCCCTGGGCCACAGGCCTTGTCTGGCGTGGCTGCCTGCTGCAGACGTGATGCACGGCGCCCGGAAGCCAGCGAGACATGACGTGCACGCACATGCACACACACGCACGCACCTCCACACTCACACATGCCAGAGTGCTCCTGTACACACACACGCATTCACACCGTCACACACCCCACCCTCATGCTTGCACACACATGCACACACATACCACCACACTTGCACACTCCTGCACACATCCCATACCTCCATGCTCCATGCACACCCACACTCACACATACATGCACGCTCGTGTGCACCACCCAGGCTCTCACCCTCGCCCACACACGGCCCCCCACGTCTGCCCAGAGGGGGGGTCTGTGTGTGTGTTCCCCGGGTGGGCCGCCCCCTTCATGCCTCGTGGAATTAGTCATGCACGAGCTCGTGAAGGTGAAAGGCTGTGCCACCCGCGCCCACCTCCGTTCATCTTCCCACTCCCTCGGGGCTCTCTCCTCCCTGCCAGGCGCCGGGTTGTGCTGGGTGCTGGGGCAGCAGAGTGACGGGCAGCCGGGGGAGCGACGCCTTGGGACAGTAGCACCCGGGAGGTGCAGCAGCCCTGGGCGGGCAGAGGAGCTCCCCGGCTAGGACAGCCCAGCGGGCCTCTCTGAGGGGCGGTGTTGAAGCCAAGCCCCACGGACATGCCAGGCCGGGGCTGGGGTGCAGGGATGTGGGGGGCGTGGGCAGAGGCTGGCCTCGTGGCCCGTGGCCTCTGCCGAGCGAGGCCGTGGGAACCTCGGGAAGTGTTGGGGAGCTGGTGAGCGGGGTCTGCCACGGGTGGAGGACGGAGCCGGGCGGGGGTGGAGCGGGAGGTGCTGTGGCATTGAGAGGATTTGCCGATGCGTGAGGAGGAAGAGGAGGAGGAGAGAAGGGGGGCTGTGGGGTGCCAGCTGGAGCCGTGGAGTGGGGGGGGTGGCAGGGGCGGGGATGGATTTTGGGGGAAGGAGTGCCCTGTTCCCCACCCGTGACCTGGGACGTGCGGCGGGGACCTGCTTGTGCGCGTGGGCCCCCCGCACCCTGCTCTGTTCTTCTGGTGACAGCCCCTCCTCCTCCGCTGCCTGCAGGCTGGGTGGGACCCAGACCCCCATGCCTTGGGGGCTGTGCACCCTAGGATTCTGCCCGGGGCCGAGGGTCCCAGGAAGACACACCCCGGAGTGCACTGCCCACTTGGGATAGTCCCCTGAGGAGTCACCCGTCCTCACCAGCCACCTGCACTTGGCAGTGCCTGAACCCCCAGACTCTGCCTGAACCCCTGACTCTGCCTGAACCCCAGACTCTGCCTGAACCCTGGACTCACCTGATCCCCCAGACTCTGCCTGAACCCCCCAGACTCTGCCCAAACCCCCAGACTCTGCCTGAACCCCTGGACTCTGCCCGAACCCCCAGACACTGCCTGAACCCCCAGACTCTGCCTGAACCCCCGGACACTGCCTGAATCCTCAGACACCTCTTGAGTCCCCTAGATGCCACCTGACTCTACCCCCCCAGATACTGCCTGAACCCCTGAACTCCCAGACACCACCTGTGCCCCCTTTACGTAGCCTGTGCCCCCAACACAGTGCCTGCCCCTGTGACACTGCCTGGCCCCAGCTGCCCTTTCCAAGCCTGGTCCACTCTCCCAGCGGCTGTGACTTCTGGAACCTTCTGCCACCCCAGTCTGCCAGGGGCTGATTTTTCTCTGCAGCCTGAGGGACCCCACTCTGGTGCCGCTGAAGTGCTCGCCCTGCGGTGAGCCTGGCTGCCTGGAGCAGAGGGCAGCGGAGGGCAGTGGCAGGCGAGGCCGTGGGGCATGGGCCGGATAGACGTGGGGGGGCTGGCATAAAGGGGGCCTCCCCGGGCTCCCTGCTCGCCTGGCACGGGCACCCTGCACTTCCACCTTGCACAGGTGCAGCCACATGTGGGGGGCTCTGCATGCACTTTTAGAGACCACCTTGTGCTGGCAGATGAGCCCCCTGAGGCTGCTGCCAGGGCTTCGCAAAGCCACCATTCCGGGCGCACGCTCAGCATGTGGGGCGGGGGGGTGCAGAGCATGGAGAAGGCGAGGCTCGAAGGCACAGTCTCATCCACGGGTTGGACTTACCAAGGGAGATGGAATGTTCTAGAGCTGAGGTGAACATGTCGGGGGGCTCTGGGGGACAGTCTGCACCACGCAGTCGGGAGAGCCGGGCCCCCAGCCCCACTTGGCGCCTTGGCCCTTCACTGCTCCGGTGGACGGTGGTGGGGGGGACAGGCCCTGTCCAGCTGCCCGAGCCCCACGTCCACCCACGTCCACCGGCTTCTCAGGAAGGTGCCAGCAAGGCAGAAGACGTTTGCTCATCCGCTCGTCCCAGCCCTCATTCATTCATTCATTCATTCACTCACTCAGCTCATGCAGCCTGCTCTGCGGGCGCGGCGAGGGGCGGGGGTACAGGAACGCCGTCGGAGGAAGGGAAGGTTGGCCAGACTCATTCCCACCGCTGGCCTGAGGTGTCGGGCGATGGCCGCTGCGGGGGCCGCCCGTCCTGGAACAGCCGAGAAGCCCCTCGCCACGGCCGCTGGGCGGAGGGCACTGCTTGGAGAGGCCCGGGCTTTCCACCGATGTGCCCCCGAGGAGGCCGGGGAGGCCCGGGCACCCGGCCAGGGTCCGTGCTCCAGAGCCCCCGGCAAGGCTCTGTGGGAGGACAAGTGCTGCTCCCCTCCCCCTCCCCCGCACCTCCCCCCTCCACTCCCCCCGTCCCCTCCCCTCCCTCCCCTCCCGCTCCCCCTCCCCTCCCTCCCTCCCCCTCCCCTCTTCCCCCTCCCCTCCCCTCCCTCCCCCCTCCCCTCGCCCCCTCCCCCTCCCCTCCCCTTCCCCTCCCCCTCCTCCCCCCCCTCCCCTCCCCCATCCCCTCTTCCCCCTCCCCCTCCCCCTCCCCCTCCCCCCCTCCCCTCCCCCTCTCCCACCTCCCTCCCCCTCCTTCCCCCCTCTCCCCTCCCCCTCCCCCTCCCCTCCCCCTCCCTGCTCACCTCCTCAGCCCTCCTCCCCCCCTCCCCCTCCCGCTCCGCCTCCTCACCTCCTCCCCCCTCCCACCTCCCCTCCCCGCTCCCCCTCAGCCCTCGCCCCATCCTCCCCCTCCACCCTCACACCCTCCCCCTCCTCCCCCTCCCCTCCCCCTTCCCTCCTCCCCCCTCCCTCACCCCTTCCCCCTTCCACCTCCCCTCCCCTCCCCCTTGCCCCTCCCCTCACGCCCTCCCCCTTCCCCTCCCCTTCCCCTTCAGCCTCCCCGCGCGGCGCCACTCATCCCTCCGCTCCCCCTTCCCCGGGAGCCTCCTGCCCCTCCCCCTCCCCTCCCCTCCCCCTCCCTCTCCCCTCCCCTCCCCGGCGCCCTTCCACCGCCCCGCCGTCCCCCCCGTGGACCCCCTCCCCCTGCCCTCCCCCTACCCACGCCCCCCCCCCCACTCTCTCCCTTCCCCCCCTCATCCCTCTCCGCCCATGACTCCTTTCCTTCCTTTGTGTCTGTAAACTGGTTTGTGGTCCTAGAAAGTAACTGGAAGCCCTTCCAGGCCTGCACGTCCATCAAACTTCATTCCCCGTCCCTTTCTCAGCCTCTCTGGCAAATGTGGGGCCACGCACTGAGCTCTGCCCACTGGAACATGGAGGGGAGCTGTGTGTGCAGCCCCCCCTGGCCTTGGCTGCCCATGGCCCCAGCTCCCTCTTTCCCTGTCTCCCCCATCTCTCTGTCCCCCAACTCCTCTTCTCCCCAGATCCCCAGGTGGGGGTGCTGGGTCTGCTCCCGGCCCCAGGGTGCCCTCAGGGAGCTGCCCAGCGTGCAGGGGGAGGCCGGCCGGACAGCGGTGACACTCTTGGAACCTGTGTCTACTGGGAAGGGCCTGCAGTCGAGACTCACTTGAAAATAAAAGTGTAGATGGGGATGAGAAGGAACTGAGCAGCTTGCTTTTTTCTGTTGTAATTTACTAAGGTAATAGTCACATAAGATACGAGAAAAGAGATAAAACAAAATGGAGTTACTGTGGCAAGGAGATTTACCACGGAGCCAGGAGGCCCTTCAGGAGGTGACGGTCTGACACGTCCCAGCCGGAGATGACAAACTGCCCAGGTCCGCAGAGCCCCGAGCAGTGTTTCTGAGGACATCCTGGCACACGAAGCAATCATGAGATAAAGAAACCCGTGAACTGTCCAGATCGGAGGACATGTGGAAAGCCCCAACCGTTCGGCAGTCACAGTTCTTTACAAACAACTTCTACAACATCCTCTACTTCTTTAAAAACCCCTGCTTGGAAGCCCCAGAATGGCACACTGGGCTGCTCCCCGAGTCTGTGCCCCCCGAGTGCAGTTCTAAGCCCAAACAAACGCCTCTGTTCCCTTGCAGCTCGGCCTCTCATTTCTCGGTCAGCAGAGAAAACGAACTGTTTTAAAGTGTACGTTAGTGCGTTTGCCTCGTGGGCAGCCGTCACCACTGTCCGGACTCACAGCCCAGACGCCGGCCGCTGTGGACGGGCCCTCTGTCCCCGTGGATTTGCCTCTTGTGGGAATCTCAAGGGATGGACTCACACGACACCTGTCCGTTAGTGTCCACCTCCCCACCGAGCATCGTGTGTTTGAGGCCCACCCGCACTGTGCAGCTCAGCCCCGGCCTCCCGTGGTGTCATCTAGTGGGGGGCTGGGGTGGGGGTGAGGGCCTGGGGGTGCCTCCAGGCCCCTCAGAGGCCAGGGCCAGGGAACCTTGGGCAGGGGCTGGGGACCTGTCCACTCTGCCTTCTTCTGACCCTGGCCTTCTTCTGTTGGTCCCGTCCCGTGGCCACTGTCTCGGGCAGGTGGGGCCCCGAGCCCCCGAGCCCCCGGTCCATCTGCGGGTCTCAATCCTGCTCCGGGCTGGTGGGCCGACCACTGCGGTTCTCGGCCTGCTTGCCAGGCTGCTCAGACTTCTCTTTCTCCTTCAACCTCGGTCTCAAGCCCCTGCCCGCCATGTCCACGCTTGTCTACGGCTTCCAGGAGACGGAGGCGTCTTCTGTCCCAGCACCTGTGAGGCTCCCCCTCAGCCCCAGCAGCTCCAGTCCTCCGCGGCTTGTTGGAACACAGCCGGCCCCACCTCAGAGCCTCAGACAGGGCTGGGTGGGGCCTGGGAATTTGCATTTCTAATGAGTTTCCAGGTGATGGCCCTGGGGCCAGTTCTAGAACAAACTGAGAAGCACCGGCTGGAGCATCCACCTTGGCACAGTGTGAATCACGGGAAGTTTGAGAAGAGAGCGATGCCCTCCCGGGGTCTGACTCAGTGGCGCTGGGCCCGGGGCTGGGGGTGAAGCCCCCGGTGGTCCTAACCCCGAGACAGGCTGCTTGGAGGAGGACAGGAACCCTGCACGGCAGAGGCCAGGAGCGACCGCCAAGCCTCGCTCTCCTCACGGTCTGACTGAAGGTCATTAAAGCCCAGAGAATAAGCTGGCTTGACCCGCCCCGGCTAAGAGAGCAGAGTGAGGCCTTCCAGGCTCTGTCCCCCCACAGAAGCTCTGCACAACCAGCAAGAACCAGCACAAACAACTTTCTCAAAGCTCCAGAAAAGAGTTACAGGGCTGGAGCAACAGGGTGAGCGGAATCAAGAAAAGGCCTCTGAAAAGTGAAAAGTCCCCTGGCCCCTCCCAGTCCCTCGCCAGCCGGGCACAGGACCCCCGCCTTCCCAGGGCTCCAGAGGGAGCAGAGCAGCCTTCCTGCCCGTCTGGCCCCATTCACCTGGCGGTGCCTGAGGGGCTCGCCATCCCAGAAACTGCCCTGCGTGTGGAAGGCAGCTCACCGAGCCCTGCAGGACACCGCAGGACAGTAGTCGGCTGTCTGGGGCAGAGGCCTCCAAACTCACTGTGTGGATAAACCCTGGAGGGGAGCACAGGCCCATCTGCAAAGACTGGGAAAGGGATTTTCTTTATTCCTTCTTCCTTTCCTTTGTTTTGTTTTGTTTGGTTTGGTTTGGTGTGCTCCTGGCATTCAAGGAAAGTGCTGTCATGACACTACCTGGACACAAGCTTAAGGACAGATACTTCAGAGTCTGAATTCCAGCAAGGCCACATTAAAATATCAAAATGCCCAGGTTTTAACAAAAGGTTACAAAATGTATTTAAAAAACAGGAAGTGACGGCCCAGGCAAAGGAGTAGATTAAAGCATTAGACACCATCAAGGAGGATACCAGACCTGGACAGTCCAAAAAATGGTCCTAAATATGCTCAAAGAGGTAAAGGATAACATGGACAAAGAACTAAAGGAAATCAGGAAAACAATAGATGAGCACAAAGAGATTATCAATAGAGCGATGGAAATTATGGAAAGGAAATTAACAGAGCTGAAGACCACAGTAACAGAAATTTAAAATTCTCTAGAGGGCTTCAATAGCAGATTGGAGCTGACAGAAAAAAGAATCAGTGAACTTGAAGAAAAGACTATTGAAACCATCTCATCTAAGGAACACAAAGAAGAAAGAATGAAGAAAAGTGAATGGACCCTGAGGAACCTGTGGGACACCATGAAGCACCAATATATATATTGTGGAGGTCCCAGAAGGAGAAGAAGGAAAGGGGAAGAGAGAATATTCAAAGAAATAATGGCTGAAATCTTTCCAAACTTAACAAAAGACACATCCAAGATGCTCAATGAACTCCAAACAGGATACACCCAAAGAGACCCACACTGTGGCATATTATAATCAAACTGTTCAATGCCAAAGACAAAGAGAGAATCCTGAAAGCCACAAGAGAAAAGCAATGTGTCACATACAAGGGAGCCTCAGTAAGAATAAAGGCTGATTTCCATCGGAAACCATGGAGTCAAGAAGGCAGCGGTATGGCACATTTAAAGTGCTGAGAGCAAAAACTGCCAATCAAGAATTCTATATCCTGCAAAACTGTCTTTCAAAAGCAAAGGAGAGATTACAACATTCCCAGATTAACAAAAGCTGAAAGAGTATATTACCACTAGACCTGCCCTACAAGAGATGTCAAAGGTAGTGCTGCATATTGAAAGGAAAGGACAACAGACAATAGATCAAAGTCGCATGAAGAAATAAAGCTCTCCAGTGAGGGTAATGTCATGGGTAAGTAGAAATGCCAGCGTTGTTGTATTTTTCATTTGTGATTCCCCTTTTTACTTCTTACAGGTCTAAAAGGCAAGTGCATAAAGTGTATGGAGAAATCAGTGGCTTTGGACTCATGATGTATAAATATGCAATTTGTGACAAGAACTACAGAAAGGTAGGGGATGGAGGGGTACGGGAACATAGTTTGTGTACACTATTGAAGTTAAGTTTGTATCAAAGCAAATGAGATTGTTATAGATTTAGGATGTTAAATTTAAGCCCATGGTAACTACAAGGAAAATATCTGAGAATATACAAGCCCATAGAGACAGAAATTAGAACCCAGGTCACCAAGGGTAGGGGGCCGGCAGAATGGGGAATTAATGCATAATGGGTGGAGGGTCTCTGTTTGTGGAGATGGAAAGTTTTACTAAAGGGTGGAGGTGAGGGGACAACAACATTTGCATGTGATTCATCCCACTGAATGCTGTGTTTGGGAGGGATTGGGGTGGGAAGGTGTACCTTGTATGCCTATTCCCACAGTTAATAATAATAAAAAAGGGCAACTAAAGAAACAATGACAATGAAATGCAATAAATGATCCTGGGTGGGATCTAACAACGGAGAACAGCAGGCTCAAAAGGACATTATTGGAACATGAAAAAATAGGATTATAGACTGTAAGCTCTATGTCAATGTTAAACTTCTTGAACTTGATAGCTGTACTTAAGGTCATTATGTAAGTGAATATCCTTGATTTTAGGAAATGCACATGGTATTTTTAAGTGTTTAAGGTGCATGTGTACAACCTACACTCAAGTGTTCAGAAAATAGATTGATAAATAGAGAGATAGATGATGGATGGATGGATTAGAGAGATAGAATGATACAGCAAATGTGGCAAAATGCTAAAATGGTGGATCTGGGAGGAGGGAGAGAGGAGTATTTTGGAGTTTACCCTATGGGATTTGTATTATTTTTCTAACTGAACTTGAGTCCTAAGGGATATAGAACCATAGATGGCTGGATGGAAACCAGGATGGATAAGACAGCTGGCTGGACAGAGGGGGTAGACAAAGACTTGTCAGGCGTGCCTCCTAAGAGGAACTGGGGGCTCCTACCACCACCTTTGGTTTTCCTTTCTGGCTTTGCCTCTGCTCCCATAGCCTGTCCCAGGAGCGGTAACTACTGTCCTCAGTGGTTGCGGTGGCTTTAAACAAACATGGCTCTTGTTCCTGATGTGACTTTAGAGCCCCCCATTATGGCCTGGGCACCCCCTTAACACTGCACTTTATGCTTTAGAGTTCGAGGAAAGAGTTCACCCCTGAAGCTCTCTGGGCCTGGGTCCCCTGGGATGAATGCATGTCCCCGGGGGAACATGGCCCCTGGCTGAGGGGCTGTCAGTTCCCCCCTGTGAAGCCGAAGCCTGGGGATGTTGTCCGCTCTTTGTCCCGGCTCCTTCTAGTCCAGGTCCCTGCCTCTCCCACCAGGGTCACTGCTGCCTCCCCTGACTGGCACCCACTCACCTCCCCAGGTAACAGCTGCTGGGTTGCTGTGGGGCCCTCACTATTCAGGGAGCTTGGACCAGCCTGCTGGCCCTGAGATGGGAAATGGCGTGGCCAGAAGAAATCTCGTGGAAAGGATGCTTTCTCCTTACATCCCAGGGGCCAGGTGGGAAGGCCAGGCTGCCCAGGGTTCCCCAGATCACAGGCTGGTCCTGAGGAGGGGTCTTAGATGGTTGCTGCTCTGAAGTTGCTGCAGGAGGGCCAGAGAGCCTGTTAGGTGGTGCCTGCTGGACCATGGGGAACAGTGGCCCCTGCTTTACCTGATCCAGACACTCAGAAAAAAATTCATGTTGACTCTGGCATTCCTGTTTTCTCTAAATTTAAATTTCAGTTGCTTAACTTTTCAGATTTAATCTAGACTAATTGTTTTGAGCATACCATGCATGCATGTGGCTCGGACTGCATCGAGGGGTGAGCGCCTCCCCCACTCCCTGCCCTTGCACCTCCTAGCAATGGACTGGGGCTCCAGTGTCCTGTGGCACATAAGGAGTTCCCCCTTTTAGTGGCTGATGCACCCCCTTTGCTCAAGCCCCTGTGGATCAACCTCAACTTGTTTCCATCTTCTGCTCTCACCCCATTCCCCGGTGCACATGTCTTTGCACATATGTGGGGATAAGTGAAAGAAGTGTGAGGCAGGAATGCTGGCTCAGAAGCTCTGCCTCTAAGTGCTGAGAGAGGGCCTGCAAGCAGACATGCAAGCCATGCTCCCTTGGTGCCCCTGGCCCTCTGCATTTGTTCCACCATGGGCTGAGCTCTTAAAGCCTCCCCTGGCCTCTGGGGAAGCGGCAGCTCTTTTGCACACATCTCGGGACTGAGAGGCTCCTGCACGCTCTTCTCTCGACTCCCCATGTCACTTGCTCCTCTCAGCCCTTCACCCTCCAGCAGCAAACCCCTTCTCACCACTCGAGACTGGCTCCCCTCCCTGACCCACACAAAGCTGAGTCCCACATTCTCTCCAGCTGCAAGACCACACAGTAGCTCTGGGATCGGAATCCCTGTTCCAGGATGGTCTTCAGCTGAGGCAGTGCTGCCTCTGTTACTGGCGAGGAGACTCCATGCAAGACCAGGGTGGGGGGCTGCATACCTTCCTTCATTGTTCATAATGCTCCATCTGGATCATGACATCTTTTAAACTCACTTCCCCCAAATTATTCTTCACTTTTTGTCCAACATGAGAAAAATCTAGAGACTATGTAATGAAGACCTGCCTCCACTCTCAGCCTACCGGGCTGGCCCGTGTGGACTCTCCCGATTATTCCATAGTTGATGGGGAGCTGACCACCCTCCTGCAGCTGTTCTTGCCCAGGGGCCCTGCAGGTTAAAGAGATTGAGCACCAGCAAGTTGCTCAGAGCTCATTGCAGACACCTCTTTCTGTCCTTGCTCTGCCAAAAGTGTCTTCAGCATTTTCACTTACAGGTGGATGTGGGGCCCCCCTTCTTCGGCTCATGATGAAATCTTGGAGGCAGGCAAAATCTAACAAACAAAAAATCACCCAGACTTAACAGTAAGCATCTGCAATGCTCAGCAGCATGCCCTAAAAGCAGTGGGGTGGGTGCCAGACTTGAGAGGTCAGCCTGCAGCCCCCCAGGGCCCAGGGTGGGGTTGCTGGCCCACCTGTCCATGGCAGGTACCCCGAGTGTGAGCAGCGTGGGCCCATGATCGATGCCACGGTGGGCCCACTCTGAGGGTTGCCCCTCTGCTGCCCCTGGGCATCCCTTGCTGGAACCCAGCCTGGTGTTGCCAGGCTTTCAGATACTTCAAGAGGAGCCAGAAATCTGGATTTGTTTGAAAAATCTACCAGCATTTCAATCCTAGCATCTAACTAAAATTTAAAATGTAAAGAAGCAAAGCTGCCAGGCAGCACAGGGCTGAGGACCACAGCAGAGGGTCCTGCCCTTCCAGAGAGGCCACAGCTTGGAGCGGGCGAGTGTCCACCCCTGGCCACCCATTGGGACAGGCCCCCAGGTCCCCGCTGCATGCCCAACCTCGGGGTACATTTGTCCTCACTGCACACCTGCCCTGTCCTGCAGCCCTGCCACTCGGCTATCAACGTGGGTCTGTTTTGTCTGAGCTTCAGCCTCTCTCCAGGACATCCAAGTCCTCCTAGCAGGTCTCCTGGCTTCCACTTGTGTCCCCACTTTCCAGTAGGAAAGTCTACTTACCCTGGAGCTCAGATTCCCCCAGCCCACCCTGCCCAGACCCTCCCCGCCTCCCTGTTATCCCCTAATAAAACCCAGACGCCCTCCCCTGGCCTCATCGAATGAAGCCCTCCCACCTCCTGTCCCCCCCCCCCAATCCTGCTCTCCCCCCTCCAGTCACCTTATCAGACAGGCCTTGAGGACACTCTCTCTGACAAGCTCCCTGCTGCTCTCTCAGCCCCCGCATGCCATCTGGAATCCTCGCCTCTCCAGGGACATTTGGCGTGCCTGTCACCCACCGGGGTAGGCTCTCTGCGTGGCGGGAGCAGCGGGGGTGAGGGAGGGCTGTGGCCCATGCCAAGCAAGCCCAGAGCAGGGAGGTGGGACCCATGCCCCGTTCCCTGTGGACACCACGACCCAGGACACGAGGTGGCCTGGGTCGCCCAGGGGTGTAGGGGCTGGCAGCTGGCTGTCCGCTCGAGCCCGTGTTTGCTGTTCTAACTCATTCTGCCTCTGGTTTGCAGCCTGCAGGCCATGAAGGGAGGTTTGCCCTCCATGGACAGAGCTGTGGGTGAGCCCTGGCCACAGTCCCAGGGTGGCCAGGGGGTGACTGCTGCTCCCAGTCTCGGTGTCAGTGTCAGTGAGCCCAGGGGACACGGGTGTGTGGTCCTCAGCCTTTTGGGGGCTCAGGGCAAGGCAGATGTGCTGGTTTGAATGTATTTTGTCTCCCAAAACACCATTACATTGATGCAGTCTTGTGTGGGCAGACGTATCAGTGTTGATTAGATTGTAACTCTTTGATTGTTTCCATGGAGATGTGACCCACCCAACTATAGGTGATAACTCTGATTAGATAATTTCCATGGAGGTGTGGCCCCACTGTGGGCCTTGATTAGTTTACTGGAGCTCTATATAAGCTCAGACAGAAGGAGTGAGCTTGCTACAGCCAAGAGGGACACTTTGAAGAAAGCACAGGAGCTGCAGATGAGAGACAGTTTGAAGATGGCCGTTGAAAGCAGACTCTTGCTCCAGAGAAGCTCAGAGAGGACAAATACCCCAAGAGCAACTAAGAGTGACATTTTGAAGAGGAGCTGCAGCCTAAAGAGGAATGTCCTGGGAGAAAGCCATTTTGAAACCAGAATTTGGAGCAGACGCCAGCCACGTGCCTTCCCAGCTAACGGAGGTTTTCTGGACGCCATTGGCCATCCTCCAGTGAAGGTACCCGATTGTTAATGACTTACTTTGGACACTTCATGGCCTTAAGACTGTAACTGTGTAACCAAATAAACCCCCTTTATAAAAGCTGATCCGTTTTTGGTATTTTGCAAAAAGGCAGCATTAGCAAACTGGAACAGCAGGCATGCGGAGTGGCTGGGTGGGCAGTCAGGGGGTGGGGTGGGGGGTTGTGGCTGAGCCCCAGGGACCTCAAGCAGCTGTTCGGTGGCTGCTGTGCCAACAGCCCCTCCACACAGCACCCAGCATCACCCTTTGCCTGCCAGCCCTCGGCTTGCTGAGACCCACTCTGGGTCCTGGGCACCCATTCCCATGACCTTCCAGTGGAACCCCAACTTCTCATGGAGGGGACGGACAGAGCCACCACTTCTGGGAAGCCCAGGGGGCCCATACAGGGACAGGGCAGGGGCCGTGCAATGAAGCTCTATGCCCATCGCCTTGGTGTCTGCTGTGCATCCGCTAGGAGCTCTGTGCTCAGGAGGTGCCCTCTGGGCCCCATGGCGTCCCTGGGTTTCAGCTGCCTTGGACGGGGCTGCCCAGCCAGGCATCCCTGGGCAGGAGGGGAGGCCACCAGTCAGCAGGGGGTTCAGCTTCTGCTGGAGAGAGAAGGCAGAGGGGTGCTCAGCGGATGCCCTGAGGGACAGACCCTGGGGGAGGGTGCTGGGTGTGTGTAGGGAGCTGGGGAGGAGGGAGCCGGGAGGCAGCGTGGCCCGTCTGGGTCTGTTGAGGAGGGAGCTGATCCAAGCTCTGGCCAAGCGTCTCCTAAAACCATGAAACTTTCGGACACTGCAGGGATCGGGCTTAGCTGTCTGAGGGCGTCTGTCTCCTGATTCCGTCATCAAAGCCGACATCTGGCAGTGGGTGGCCGCCCGCAGTGCCGGCACAGGGAGAAGGACCAGAGCAGGGACCTTTGGAGAGATGGCCGGGTTTCCAGTGGTTGTGCACTGGTGAGCACCTGTGGGCGTTATCCCTGGGCCTGCCTCCTCTTTCATGCTGAGGATGCGCCTCCCGCCCGATGCCGGTGGCTGCACAGAGAACTTGCAAGCCCGTGACCTGGGCCACCTGCTCAGACTCCGATGGCCATGGCGAGGCAGGTGTCGGCCCCTGAAGGAAGCTCAGCGCATGACGGGATTTGCCCCTGGCAGGGCCAGCCTTCCTGCTGGGCTGTCACCCACAGCCCACGGCCCGGCTGCACTGGGCCTTGACCTCGGACGTGGCAGAGGGCCACGGGGCACGGCGGGGGTGGCGTCAGGTCCAGGGGCCCCCCTGATGAATGTCCTGCCACCACCAGTCTGGTCCCCGCAGGAGGCATTGGCCTCTGCACTGGCCACGGCCCCTGGCTGGGCCCCACCTCGATGCCAAGGCCAAGATCACGGCCGGGGAGTGGAGCAGCCCAGGCGTCCTGTTCACTTGGGCCCAGGTGTGCTGCAAACAAACCCCCCACGCCCCAGTGGCTTGAAACAAGGAGTTATTCCCACTATCTCCATGTCCGCCGAGGAGGGATGCGCTGCCGTGACACCAGCCCCAGGGCAGCAGGGCCCGGGAGCCGTCAGGGAGCCGTGGCCCAGTGGTGGCCATGCAGAAGTGGGCGCACCTGAACCAGTGGGTCCCCTGGCTGCGCCTCCTGTGGGGTGCAGGACAGCCCCCCACGAGCTCTGAGGGAGAGGGGACGGTCCTCCCTCGAGCCTGATGGAGCAGGGGACCGACGTTGGGGACTGACGACAAACCTGCCCCACGAATGGGGTAATGCCGCTTCCAGAAACAGCCCAGCTTGCCTCCTGACCGCTGGCGGAAACAGCTTCTGTCTTCTCTCCACCCAGCTTTTCACTTAGGCAATTTCACCCTCTTCCTCATGTCCGGATAAAGACGCCAACTTGCTTCGAGGCTCCACGAGAGCCGCCAGGCCTGGGCTCCTCGGCCATGCAATCAGCACCTTCTGCTTCCACCGGGGCTCAAGCTCCACCTCTGCCCACGCCCTGGTCACCTGTCACTTCTGCTGGTCATGGTGGCCTTCATGGTTGTCCTCACTCACCGCAGTGACGTGACACCTGTGGCCAGGTACCTGAAGCCCCTGCTGGTTTCCTCTGAGTCCCAGGGGTCTCTGGTCTGCCCCCTGGCCTGTGTCTCCTGCCTCCCATGTCACCGTGCTTCTCTGTGGCTCCCTCCTCAGTCAGGGTCCCTCGCCCCTGGTCCTGGGTCCCTCGCTGCCCCCTCACCGCTGGGCTCGCCACGCCTTGCAAAGGGCCTATGTCTGCTTTAGGCACACGTGGGATTGCAACCCAGCCGCGTGGGCGACGCTCAGGCACCTGGTCACGGGGACTTGAATTGGCACAAGAAGGAATCAGTGGAGAGCCCATGTCAGGGGTCTGGAGGATGTGGAGCCCACCACCCTCATCTAGGTGAGACTAGGGTCAGCCACGGCACCAGGAAGTGTGGGAAACCATTGTCGGATGGTTGCCACGATTCCTCGGAGCCCAGGGAACACCAGCTCTCTCCCCACCTCCCCGTGCTCCCGCCGTTGGGAAGGCCCCATCCTCCCCCTGTGCTCTTCCTCACTGTTCGCTCATCCTCCTGCCTGCTCGTGGCCGGGTTTGTCCTGAAACTGTGGTGCCAGGGGGCACAGATGACCCACCACGCCTCACCTCGTGATGAAGATGGAAAATGAAGTGGTAGCAGGGGCCCGATGAGCAGAGCAGTGTGGAGCCCCCGCCCCCAGCCGTGCAGTGGGGCCTGCCCCCGTCTCTAAGCAGGCCCAGGGAGGGGGCAGGGGCCCTGTTGGAGAGGGACCTGTGGCTGGGGCGGCCGGTTCCCCAGGGGAGCTCGCTCAGGCCTGCTGCACCCGCAACGTAAGGCTCAACATGGGGAGGGACAGGCCACGGCGGGGGGGCCCAGGACACCAAAGGGAGGATCTGGGCCAAGTGGGGAGGACAGAGGCCATGAAAGGGAGGACACAGACCACATGGGTTGGACCGGGCCATGTGGGGAAGATCTGGGCCACGGGGGGAGAACATGGGCCATGTTGGGAGGACATGGGCCATGTTGGGAGGACACGGACCTCCTGGCTGCCCAGCTGGGTCCTCCTCCCAGAGCTCTTGGGAAAGGGACAGGGCAGCATCTCCTATACAAGAGCCACTGTCAGTGGTGACCTTGACTCTGTGTCGACTCCCATCGTCAGCTCTATTGTTGGCTAAAAGGATGAAGATTATAGGAGAGTGGAGCAAGCATCCATTTTTGTAAGGAAAACATTCAGGTGTACTCACGCATGTATGTAAATACTCGTACGTAATTCTTGCTGCCATGTACCAAGATGCTAAGTGGTTGTCCCTGATGGTGGGATTATGGCTAATTTTCCTTCCCTGCTTTTTGTCATCAGCATAATGAGGGTTCAACAATGAACCTATTTTCACTTCAGTAATAAAAAAAAATAAAGCTATTTTTAAAAGCAAGTGTATCTTATTGATGCAACTTATTTGCTGACTGTACAGACTGACAATGCCAGAGAGTACCCCGAGCTCCCGCTGACAGGCCCCCCAAGTCTGACAGCAGGCAATAAAATTGTAAACACTCGCTGTCTTTGTTACTTCAGCAAATTACACAAATAAGACACAAGTACGTTCTCGTCGACCAACGCAGAAGCGTGTGGTGATGTGGGAGGGCCTGGAACGTGCTGGAATCTCAGCGTTTCCCCGAGGAAAGCGCAGTTGCCCAAATGGCCGTTTGATGAATGTTGTTCTTATGTTGGACTTGGCGTTACCCCGCGTGTAAAGCCCCCATGGTCACACGAATGTGTAAAGATGAGCTGCCCGTCGCCTCCCCAGCTCCTCGCACAAACCTCTGTCCCCGAAGACGCACATTCTGACACACGGCCGATGAGATTCCTGAGTCAGAGCCAGGGACTGAGTCCGCGGAAGGCGTCTGGGGGTCTACTTGTATTTTAAATAAACAACGACTGCGGGACACTGTTATCGAGTTCCGACTTGGCGGGCCTGGGCTAGGGGAACTGATCAGCCCCTAGGAAAGGTAGTGGGGCACGGGTGGTAGCGCCCTCCACGGCCCCCCGGGCCTGAGAAAGTGGAGCCGAATGCAGGCCCCATTTCCTCACCCCAAGTACAACCGTTGGGGAGGGCTTGCCGGAGAAAACTCCCCCCGCCCCGTGCCTTACCCGCACCCTCCACCCTCTTCGTTACCGGAGCATCTCCCGCCCCTTTTCAAAACAACCTCCACGCCCTCTCAGAACCAATCCAAGCCTTCAACCCCTACAGCTACCCCGCCCTCTAAACCGCCCGATATAAGCTTGTACTCTCCCCTAATAAACTCTCTTGGCTTCCTCACCCTAAAAGAAACGTGTCCCGCCTGTTTCTTCTCGCCGCCCTCCACACCTTGCACGCCACCGCCGGGGACCGGGCCCAGTCCCCCGCCTCGCCCTCGCCTCCGGGAAAGAGCCCCCGCCGCCGGTACCCTCCGAGCAATCCCGAGAGCATAGGATTTAGCAACCGGCCGCCACCCCCCCCACCCAGAAGAGTCAACAGCGACCGCAACTGGCGCCCAACGTGGGGCAGGTCCTCTCCACGCAGTGGTCCAGTAAAACCACCCGCTCGCCCGGACGCCTCTCCAACTCCCCTTCTCCTCGCCTGCAAGGTAAGGGCCGCCTCTCCCTCGCCGCCCCGCGGAGCCGCCTCTCCCTCGCCGCTCCACGTCCGGAGCCGCCTCTCCCTCGCCGCTCCGCACCCGGGCCGCTCCTCCTTTCCCGCATTAACCTGGCTTTTGCCCCCGACTACCTCTCGTCTTCTCTTCCTATGTCCCCCCATTCCTCCTAACACTCTTCCTCCAGTGCTTTCCCTCTTCCCCTTCATTACTTTGCTGTGGTCCTTTGTGTCTTTGTTTCTTTGTTTGGCGCCGTGTGCCTCTTTACAACCGCCCCCCCCCCCCCCAAACTGCTCTCGCTACCAGAGGGTCCTGCTTTCTTTTCTCGCCGTCTCCTTCGGCCTCGCGGCCACGGTTTACCTCATTTTCTTTACTCAATAATCAACCCCCCCTTTTTTTTCTCCCTCCGCTATGGGTAATCGTCTATCTGCACGCCAAGCACCTCAAGTTCGCGCTCTGGCGGGTCTCCTAGACACACATCGCTGTAAGGTGTCTGTCCGGCAGCTGCAAGTATATTGGGACCTCCTGCTGCCCTTTAACCCATGGCTCACCACTTGCCATCTTTGGGACCCT
The DNA here is from genome assembly GCF_015220235.1 of Choloepus didactylus. NCBI lineage: Eukaryota > Metazoa > Chordata > Mammalia > Pilosa > Megalonychidae > Choloepus > Choloepus didactylus. The sequence continues at coordinate 2,091,867 of NC_051307.1, forward strand.
GTCACTTATAATTGCCTTATTGATCGGGTCACCAACGCCATGGAACATGAGAGCAAGCGCTTCCCTCCTGGCTTGCTCCCCACCTTAATAACCGTCCGCTCCTGCCTTCAAGGCTCCCTCCCCCCTGATCGAGGCCCCATTAAATCCAAGGAGGCCCTATCAACCCAGTTAACAGATTCGGACAGCGATCCCCCTAACCTTTCATTCAGTCTCCTTTACAGGAAAGTGCATCCGCCCTCGCTCAAGTAACTCTCCCAACCTCACAGCTTGTGCCAACTACTCATCTCCCAGCAGCTCTGCCAAGTTTCTTATTCCCCACAACTCCTCCCAATGGCTCTGCTCCTCTACAGGACTTACCCCTTGCCTTAATGTGCAAACCCTCAATACAACTAATGAAACTTGCCTCCTAATTGTCCTTATCCCTAGGGTCCTATACCACAGCGAGGAAGACTTCTTCCTCCGCCTGGAAAGAACTGCAGCTCCTGCCACTCTGCTAAAGCGAGAACCCATCACCGCCCTCACAATTGCCTCCCTCCTAGGTCTTGCAGGCGCTGGCACCGGAATCGCTGCATTAGCCAGTCAAGGCTCCGCCCTAACTCACCTCCGGGCGGCTGTTGACGAGGACATTCGTCACCTACAAGACGCTATTTCCCATCTTAAAAATTCTGTCAATTCCCTCTCTGAAGTCGTGCTCAAAAACCGCCGAGGTCTCGACCTTCTCCTCCTCAAAGAAGGAGGCCTTTGCGCCGCCTTAGGAGAAGAGTGCTGTGTATATGCCAATTCCACAGGTCTCGCCGAAGACAGCCTAAAAAAGGTCCGAGAGGGTCTAGAACAACGCAAAAGAAACCGTGAAGCCGCCAACTATTGGTCCCACATTTTTACCCCCCTCCTCCCATACCTCCTCCCTCTCCTCGGCCCCCTACTAATAATTATTCTAGCTCTCACCCTAGGGCCCTGCATTATCCGCAGAATTGTCCAGCTTGCTAAGAACCAAGCCAATGCTGTCTTTTCATCATTTGTGCAAGTCCAGTATCAACAACTTGCCTCCACTGAAGAAGCTGACCCTCCGCAGCGTCGCCACCCTCGTCCATCCCGCAAGCAGCGAGGCCCCTCTCGAACGCCCGGGTGCCACACCAACGTCGAGCTCCAGCCTCTCTGACTACCATCTACCCCTATACCTTCCCCCACCTCCCCTTTCCCTCATCCCTTGGCGGATCTCTCCGGTAAGCTTCTTCCTCTAATTAGAAAAGAAGGGGGAAATGTGGGACACTGTTATCGAGTTCCGACTTGGCGGGCCTGGGCCAGGGGAACTGATCAGCCCCTAGGAAAGGTAGTGGGGCACGGGTGGTAGCGCCCTCCACGGCCCCCCGGGCCTGAGAAAGTGGAGCCGAATGTAGGCCCCATTTCCTCACCCCAAGTACAACCGTTGGGGAGGGCTTGCCGGAGAAAACCCCCCCCCCCGTGCCTTACCCGCACCCTCCACCCTCTTCGTTACCGGAGCATCTCCCGCCCCTTTTCAAAACAACCTCCGCGCCCTCTCAGAACCAATCCAAGCCTTTAGCCCCTACAGCTACCCCGCCCTCTAAACCGCCCGATATAAGCTTGTACTCTCCCCTAATAAACTCTCTTGGCTTCCTCACCCTAAAAGAAACGTGTCCCGCCTGTTTCTTCTCGCCGCCCTCCACACCTTGCACGCCACCGCCGGGGACCGGGCCCAGTCCCCCGCCTCGCCCTCGCCTCCGGGAAAGAGCCCCCACCGCCGGTACCCTCCGAGCAATCCCGAGAGCATAGGATTTAGCAACCGGCCGCCACCCCCCCCCCCAGAAGAGTCAATAATGACCGCAGACGACCCTGTGTCTTTCTACACGGCTGGGATGATGACTTTAAACGTCACCATGGAGGAACCACACCCATCCCCATCTTGGTGGTGATTTGGGCCAAGGGTCCCCAGGTGGGCGCTGCTCTGGGGCTGGGGGCTTCCTCGTGGCTTTGGGAGTCATCTCCCTTGCGCCCAGGCCCCCGTCTGCCCCCGTCGTCCCCGGGCCTGCTTGTTGCTGCCCCCAGTTCCTCGCCCAGGACATCCCGTCTCGCCCTGGCCTCACCATCTCCCTCTACATTCCCCAGTTCCTCTGGCTTCACCACCACTCCTCTTCCCCCACCATACGGGATCTGGCTCTTCCTAGAACCTTCCACGCTCTCTCCTGATGTGAGGCTTTTTCACTCTGCTCCAACTGCCTGGGAAGCTTTTCCCCTCGTGGTGGCCCACCCTGCTCTCCTGCCCTGAGCTCCTTCAGGTCCCCCCACCCCACCCCAGGCCCTCCGAGAATTGCCATCGTCCCCCTGCAGATGGACGCCTGCCCCCCACCCCAGCCCTCCTCCTCCCGATCTCCCACTGGCACCAGCCCATGTCTCTGAGAGTGGGTGAGGGGCCCGGGGATGCTGCGGCCCCAACGCTTGATGGGGGTTGGGGAGCGACACGGGGGGGCACCAGACGAGCCCTGCATTCATCCATTGGGCAGATGTGCGAGTTGTGATTTCTGAAGTGACTGACAGTTCTGATGGGGCCCCCCCATCACTTGAACCTGCTGGGGAGGGTGGGGCCAGGCCCCCCACACAGCCTCTCTTTCTTTGAGGGTGCTCATGGGGTGCTATGGCCTTAGGCCTCGGGCACCCCGGCCCTCGGAAACCAAGCAGCAAAGTCAGGGTCCTCTGAGCGTCCAGTCACCCGCAGCTTGTGGGCCGAGCGCCCCTTGGTGCCGGGAGCTGCTCTGGGTCTGGGGTCGCCACAGATGAGGGTGGCAATGGCGTGAGGACAGGGCTCCCCAAGATGCAGAGGGAGCCAGAGGGAGCCAGCCCCTCTGGGGTGCAGCCTGAGCGTTTCTCAAAGTGGGCTCCCTCGCCTGAGCCCCCAGGGTCCTGTGCCCTGGAGTTTGAGGACCGGTCCTGGTGGCTCCTCAGCAGACGAGGTGGAGCGGGAGGGTGAGGGCAGGCGTGTGGGTGCAGCCGGGCAGGGGCAGACCGCAGGCCGCTGTCTCCCGGGTCCCAGTGGCAGGGGCTCCGCTCTGGGGGACTCTCAGGCCGGCGGGCTCCAACGACCTTTCTGGACGTGCATCGGGCGGGCAGGGTCAGGAGCTCTGCAGGTGCGCGCCGGGAGAGGGGGCTCCCCACGGCGCTGACCACGGGAGACCAGGTGCCGTGGCCGGCGCTGGGCGAAGGCTCCCCCGGGCCACACCCGCAGGCAGCCCTTCGAGGCAAAGTGTGACTTGGGCGGAAGCCGGCGGCCACCCCCTCTGTTCCTATTTACCCTGAACCCCCCCAGTAACTCCTCTTAACCGTGTTGCAGGCGCATTTAAAACTAAACTCGAGCCGAGTCACATCACCTGCAAGATTAACCTCACTCTTAAACCGGCCGTTTCCAAGTCTGCAGGGTGCACGATTCTTTTTCTTTTTACAGTGTTTCCATGTGGAAGTGGAGTGTGCACGGGCCGGCGCTCGGGAAAGCCGCCCGGAAGCTGCTCCCCCGGGGCAGACTGAGCACACTGGGGAAGCCTGGCCCCAGATGAGCTGTTCTGAAAAGTAACTGTTGGAGCTTAAAATTCTAGGAAACGACGAAAGGAGAAAAATGACCCACCATCCCAAATAATCTCTTTTGGTCTTTCTAGAAAAAAGGAATCCTTGATTTGAGGGTGGTATCAGACCTTGTAGGAACGTACATGCTTCCTGCCGCCTCTCCCCACACACAGCACCTGCCGGCCTTCCTGGGATCCTGCCAGGGACACACAGACGCACTGTCCTAGTTTGCTAATGCTGCAGAATGCAAAACACCAGAGATGGACAGGCTTTTATAAAACGGGGGTTTATTTCGCTACACAGTTACAGTCTTAAGGCCACAAAGCATCCAAGGTAACACATCAGCAATCGGGTACCTTCACCGGAGGATGGCCAATGGCGTCCGGAAAACCTCTGTTAGCTGGGAAGGCAGCTGGCGTCTGCTCCAAAGCTCCGGCCTCAGAACGGCTTTCTCCCAGGACGTTCCTCTCCAGCAAGCTTGCTTCTCTTCAAAACATCACTCCCAGCTGCACTCCCTTCCTCCCCCCGAGTCAGCTCATTTATGTAGCTCCACTGATCAAGGCCCACCCCAAATGGGTGGGGCCATGCCTCCATGGGAACATCTCATCAGAATCATCTCCCACAGCTGGGTGGGGCACACTCCAAGCAAATCCAACCAGCACCAAAACTTCTGCCCCACACAAGACCACAAAGATAATGGCATTTGGGGGACACAATACACTCAAACCGGCACACGCATGCACACTCGCACACTCACACACATGCTCACCCACAGTTGCAACTCACACACATGCTCACTCACACCCTTACATGTGTACACATGTGCACACACATGCACACACACCACATGCCCATTCACACTCATGCTCACACTCCACACACATTCACTCACATCCACACAATGCTCATTTTCACACAACACACACTCATGTGCACAACAGTGCTCACACCTTCATTCATGCTCACACCCATGCTCACACAAGGCTCACACACTCATTCCAGTGCACATGCACACATGCATGCTGACACACACTCACACATGTTTGCACACTCAGGCACACTCACAGTGATGGCACACTCATGCTCACACACTCACAGTGCTCACACACTCACATGTGCTCACACACACGTGCTCATGCACACTCACACGTGCTCGCACACACCCTGAGCCCTGCTCAGCCCTGTTCCTAGTGTCCCCAGCCGGGATCCTTAGCAAACATGGTTGGAAATGTCTTCGGGTGACAAGGCTGGGCCCAGAGCGCAGGGGCCCGCGTCCTCTGGTTGGGTGGTGGGACCCCCTGGCACAGTCAAGCGGCCCGTGGGTGGCTACAGTCCCAGCCTCCCTTCCCTGTGGCGTCCCCTCCCCACTCGGGCTGGGGAGTCGGGCATGCAGCTCTCGGGGACCCCCTTCCTGCTGGGACATCCGGGACGTGCCCGGGCCCTCTGCCCTTCTGCCTGTGGTGCAGATGCGGGGTTTTCCGGCCCATGTCCCCCAGACTCGGCTGCAACCCCAAAGTCGAGGTGCAGTGGACGCTGCGGCTCCCTGCCTCAGGGCGCTCGCCGAGGGCGGGGAGGGGACGCGGCGGGGGGAAGCCAGCGTTTCCGCAGGGCCGGGCGGGCCTTGGCATGGCTGACCCTGCAGGGAAGGGGCCCGGGCGCGAGGTCCGGGGCGCGGGGGGAGGTTCCCGCCAAAGCGGAGGCGCCTGTGGCTCCCAGGCCGGGCCTGCGCGCACGGGGGGCCTGGGCTCCTGGAGGCCCCGCGGGTCCCTAATTACAGCCCCGCGCCCTCCGCCCGCCTCTCCTGCCCCCGGAGCTCGGGCGGCTCCTCCGCCCACCCCTGCGCCTTTGAAGTGGGGGCCGCCGGCGGCCTCGCACCGTAATTGCAGCTCCTCCGGGCCCCGGCTGCCGGCTGCGCGCGCCCTCGGCCTCTCCAGCAGCTGCGGGGAAATTACAGTGCGGCGCGGAGGCCGGGGCAGAGCCGGCTTTCATCCGGGTGGAGTCACATGGGCTAATCCGCAAAGAATGTTAAGAACATGCTTCACGCGGAAAGGGTGGGCTCTGCCTGGAGGTGGGAGCTGGAGCTGCACCAAGATGGAAATGCCCTGCTCGGTTAGCCGAGGAGGACCCAGGTGAGCCGAGGAGGGGACCCAAGCTGGCACCTCGGCTCCGTGGTCGGATGATGTCGTCTGTCCCCCATGGAGTAGCTGTGCCGTTCATTAACTTCCCATGCCTTTAGAACAACTGGTTAATAGAACTAGTTAACATGACTGATTAATATGACCAGTTGGGTGATAAGACCGATGCAGTTCTGGTATTTGAAATAAGCTGGGAGCCAGTTATTGCGGGAAAAGGAGGGGGAGTTGTCCCTTGTCCCTCCCGTCCACTCTTTGGCTCCCTCAGTGGGGTTGGGGACAGGGGGACGGTGGGCGGGGCCGGGGGTTTGGGGTTGGGAAACGCTGTGAATAGAAAGCCACTGAGCCTTCCTCTGGCAATGCCAAGTTGCTTTCCCTCTTCCTGGAATTTGCCCCCAGCAACTCCACAGTTGCTCCCCAAAGCTAGACTCGGGGCGCACGGGGAGGCCAGGCCTGAGCGAGCAGCCCACCGAGCCCAGAACCTTCAAGGAGAACGCCCAGCATCCGTCTGTCGGTCACAAATAGGACATAATATACTGAGCCCTTGTAAAGGGTTTGCCTGGGTGGAGCCCCCACTGAAGAGGCTCAGGGAAGTTTATGGGGTGTTATTACAGGGAAGAATAGGGTAGAAAACAGTAAATAAATGCCACAGCCACTTCATAACCTGCTCTGGGAAGATAGGTGCCCGTTCAAAGCCGACCCTACCATCCGGACCCATGTAAACGGGCCGCAGCCAAATCCCCAGAACAGTGGGGCCCAGAGTGTTTTCTGTTTTTAATTCAAGAGGGTTTTTTCTCCACAAAGTGACAGTATGGGAACTTGTTTATAAGAATAAAAAGGAGAGCCCCCCTGTTTGAGGACAGTCCCCCACCTTCTCAACTCAACCTCCTCCTCCTCCTCCTCGCCCCCACCCCTCACTCGGGTTTGCCTTGGAAGGTAAGGCGAGACCTGCTGTCCTAGGAAATTTCAGAACTTCATTCATTTCCCAAATCAAGGACCCTGGGGACGTTTCTGTGGGCTCCGAGGTCCTGGCACTGGCTCACCGGCTGCCTTCCCTGACAGCGGGGGGCGTGGGTTGTAGCCAGTGTCCTGGCTTCCTGACTGGGGTGGGCGGGACGCCGAGGTGTTTAAGAGGAAAATCAAAAGGGGGCGGTAAGCTGGGCGTCAGGCCGTCAGCTCCATTTAGTGTGAAGGTCACTAGCAGATCCTGAGGGCCTCACCCGGATGTGGAGATGCGCTCACATCCCAGGGTCGGTTCACGTCGCCCTCCTCACGTGATTCTTCTCCAGCTCCCAAGCCTAGGGCTCCCGTGATGTCGTTGGTTGTGGTGGTGGGGACTTGTGGTGCCAGGTGTGTGACAGCAGAGACAGGTGTGGGCATCAAACCCTGTGTGGGCCAGGAGGGGCTGGGGCCACCTGTGAGGGCTCAGGTCCCCGAGGGGGGTTTGAGGGACAGCCTGGGCCTTGCTATCCCAGCTGATAGTGGAAACGTTCACCAGCCAAGAGCCCTGAGAGCAAAAGCAGAGAGTTGGCAAGGACCAAGCACACCCCAAGGACTAAGCATGTCCCAGGGACCGAGCACATCTCAAGGACCAAGCATGTCCCGGGGACCGAGCACACCTCAAGGACTAAGCATGTCCCGGGGACCGAGCACACCCCAAGGACTAAGCATGTCCCGGGGACCGAGCACATCTCTAGGACCAAGCATGTCCCGGGGACCGAGCACATCTCTAGGACCAAGCATGTCCCGGGGACCGAGCACACCCCAAGGACTAAGCATGTCCCGGGGACCGAGCACACCCCAAGGACTAAGCATGTCCCGGGGACCGAGCACACCCCAAGGACCAAGCATGTCCCGGGGACCGAGCGTGTCCTCTAAACTGAGGGAAGCCTGGGGAGTGGGTGGAGAGGTCTCCAGGAGGAGAGAGAAATAGCTGGATGGGTTCCTGGCACAGGCGTGTGTGCACGTGTGTGTGCATGTGTGTGTGTTCTCTGTTTACCTCCTCTGGTTCATGCCAAGGTAAAATCACTTTGAGGACTTCAAGATTTAGGAAGATTGACACCAAGAATGGCGAAGGGCTGGGGTTTTGCACTACTCGCCAGCCGCCAAGCTTGGCCTGCCACTTTCATGGATTCTCACTCACGACAATGGCAGGAGCCGGAGTCACAGCAGTTTTGCACCCGTTCTCCAAGCCTGGTCCCCACAGGGTGACACCTGGACACATGGGGGGCTGTTTCCAGGAGAGGAGCTTGAGCGTGGGGACCCTGAGTGTTTCATAAAGAGCAGAAAGCACGGCCGCCCTCCGTGGTGCAGGGGAAGGCCCTTCAGTGCCCGGCCGTCAGCTCCAGAGGGAGACGCTGCTTCTGCCTTCCAGGGCTGTCCCCGTCTCCTGCATCCGTGCGGAGATCATTAGGGACAGAGGCACTAGCAAGGCAGGCAGAGACGCAAGGGACCCCGGAGAATCGTCTCCCCGAGCCTGGTGGCCAAGCAGTCGATGTTTTCTGACATTCGGATTTCTAATTCCAAATCTATGAGCTGTTCGAGGCATAGATGTTAAATGCCACAGCTCCCCTTGTTTGCCCAAGAGGGAGGAAGTGCGAGGACTTAGTCGGTGAAGTAAGGCCGCGCTCGCTTCCACCCCCGTGGTGGGTGTGCTTGACCCACAGCCCTCCAGGGCTTCCCACGAGACTGGAGTCCCGCGATTCCTGGCCACGGAACAGAAACGGAATCTTCCCATAAGTCCAGGAGCCGCGGGAGAAGAACCAGGCTGGGCCCGACACGGCCCACGTGTGGGATGGTACACACACTTACTCAGCACTCGCACACGTGATGGTGGCACTCATATGCTTACACGGCACTTGCACACTTTTTCAGCACCCACAGATATGATACTGTGCACACTTATGTGGCACTCACATGCTTATGTGGCACTTACACGCTTATGCAGCCCCCTCATGCATGATGGCGTGCACACGTACACAGCACTTGCACGTGTGATGGTGCACAGCCTTACGTGGCACCAAAGTCACTGTCCTCTTGCCATTTCAAGTGGAAGAATTCACCTTTCCTGAAGGTTGAATTTATTTTATTGGGAAAACAACTGTCTTTTTCCCTTTGTTTTTAAGCTTCAGCATAAATAAATTGATTCAGTGATAAATATGTGACACCTTTGGCTTGAAAACAATCATCAGGTCATTGCACAGCTGTGGAAATGAGACAGCGTCCACCCCCAGCACAGTGGCCGAATGGTAGAAGCTGCAGTAGCCGAGCCATGCCCCGTGCTTGGGAAGCTTTGGGGCGCACCTGCCTGATTTACTCCCCAACAACCCAGGAGGCCGGTTCGTGGCCCAAGCAAGGTGCAGCGAGCAGCGTGGCTAGCAGTCGGCAGAGCCAGGGTTCTGTCTGCAGAGTCTGTGCTTTTAACCACCATTCTACAGCCCCCTTCATACAGGCAAAGCATGCACAGCATCACGTCAATTTGTAAAATCGTATCAGCTATATATTTATAAATTTCTGGAAGAGCTAGACTAAAACATAAACAAAGTTGATATGGTGGAATTATAGATGCCTTTTTCTCTTTTTTACCTAACTATAATTTTATAGAGTGAAAGTGTTAAACAAGTAATGCTTCATGGGTGAAGCTGATGTTACACTAGTGATATTTTTCTTAAGGCACTGGCCCCACTCGCAAAGATGCCAGGGTAGGATGGTGCTCTCTCTCTCACACACACATACACACACACGCGCTCCCACTCACATGTACATACTCATAATACTTTCCAAAGAAGTAGGGGAATGAACTATTCCGTAGATGTTGGCAAAACTGTCTACTATATGGAAAAAGAATGAAGTAAGACCTGCACCCATGTCTTAAAAAATGTGTAAGTGTATTAAAGATCAAAAATTGAAAGAAAAACTACAAAGCTAATAAAATGCCAAGTCCAGAAGAAAAAAGATGGAAACCTAAGGATTTGGTAAAAACACAATTGTAACAGGAAATTTTAATATACTTCTAAAAGAAAACTTGGTTATTCAAAAGACCAATAAATTACAGGACCTCATAGCAAACCGTAAGGAGACAGGGCAGAAAACAAAATGATGCACCTTAGAGGTGAGAAAGAATATAATTGCATATAAAGAAGAGGTTAATTTTATTTTAAGAGAATATTATGTCAATTGTTCAGCAATAACTTTGAAATCTGGAGGAAGTGATTTTCTAGTATAATATAAGCCATCAGCATCCATCCAGGAAAGTAGAAAAACTGAACACATTGATAACCATAAAGGAAATTGGAATGTTTGTTTGAACCATTCACCAGTTAAAGGGTCCCCAGGTGGAATTTACATATGGACTGTGTGTCAGCTAAGACTGCTGGGCTAACAGTAAAGTATTGCTCAGTTATTGCGCTTGTTTGAAGCTGTTATGTTCCAGAAAAGATCATGTTCTTTTAATCCACTCCTGTGGGTGTGCACCTGTTGTGGGTGGGACCTTTTGATTAGGTCGTTTCAGTTGAGGCTGCCCGGTTGGGTCGTAATCCTCTTCCTGGAGTCCTTTATAAGAGGATGAAAGACAGAGAGGAGAACAGAAAAGAGCGCCAGAGGAGCTCAGAGACAGGAGGCCACGGAAGCCAGAAGCTGGAAGCAGCGAAACCCAGGAGAGAAGGGAGAGAGCAGACATGCCGTGTGCCCAGCCGTGGGGCAGAGGAGCCCGGGGTCGCTGGCAGCTGGTGTCTGGGGAGAAAGCGCTACCTGCTGACGCCTTGATTTGAACATTTTCACAGTCTCAGAACTGTAAGCTTGCAGGTGAACGCACCCCCACTGTAAAAGCCAACCCATTTCTGGTATATTGCATTTTGTCGGCTTTAGCAAACTGAAACAGACCTGATGTTCTCATTGTAGGCTTGCTAGAGAATATCTTTATTTTTAGGAAACGTGTGCAGCAATGTCTTGGAGTGAAGGCCATGTCACCAGATTGCGTTCAAATGGCTCAACATGAACAGAGTTTACACAGACACAAATATACACGTGAGAGAGAAGAAGTGAGACAAAGCTTGAACGCATGGTGCACCAGGCCAAGGCCATTTGTCAAATAGTTTGCAGGCTTGAAGAGTTTTTCAAACGTTCTGAGGAGGAGAAGCCTCAAATGTTTTTAAGATGAATTCTAGTTTATCTTCAGAAAACAAATTCCTTTGGTAATCAAACTATTCTAGACCACAGGAAAGCATTAATTTGATGAAGCTAGCATTACCTTAGTGTCAACCCACGATGACGAGCTTGTTAACTGACCACACGTTTACTGAATGCCAGGCACCAGGGACACGGGACCGAGCCCAAGGCAGCCTGATCCGGGCCTGCAACTTCCGGTCTGGGGAGGACGACAGACGTCAGTCAGCAGCGCCATGAAACGCCTGGGAGAGGGGCAGCAGGGGGCTCGGGGGAGGCCTCCGTCGAGGCCTGGAGGTGGGCCTGCAGCTGAGCATGGGGCAGGGCGAACCCTGCACCTGTAGACCACATTCTGGAATGTTCTCTTTGTTTGGGGAGCCCTGGAAGCCACTGAAGGGAGCCCTGACCCGACAGCTGTGGGCTTTGCTGTGACTGCTCGGGCTGCCGAGCCGGCCCCAGAGGGGCAGAGGGGCTGGGCACACAGGCGGGCAGTGATGGCCGTGGGGGCCAAGGGGGTGGACCAGGAAGGCCGCCGGGCGCTGGACAGACGTGTTTCCTGGTAAACTCGACGGACCCTCCTGAGGGAGGCCCCAGGAGGAGTGCAGGGAGGGGCGGGGGGTTTGCTGAGCCGGAGCCGTGTATCTCTAGCACCTTTGGTAAAGTGTCTTTGAGGTGCCCGGGGGATGCCAGGTGAGCAGCTGCCAACCCAGGCCGACCACCGGGGGCTGACACACGTCACTCAGCCTCGTGCATCTTGGGGGCAGCTGCAGCCCCAGGAGGGGGCCTGGGGAGGGAGTGATGGAGCAGAGAAGACACGAAGACAAATGAAACCTTGGACTGAATCCTGTGGAGCCACAAAAGAACAATGTGCCAGGACACGGGGTTTGGTCCACTCATGGAAGGAGGTTCAGTGTTAGGAAAGATATCCTTGCAGTTAATTCCAATGACAAATTAAAGCAGAAAGCATGCGAAACTATAGTAATCAATGTGCAAAAGCTCTTGAGAAAATTCAGCAACTGTTCCAAGTAAAAAAGGAAAAGAAGAAAACCTCTTTAATGTGCTTTTGACAACCAAATCCAACAGCTTTTCTGCTGAAGTCAGGATGGAGTTAAGAAGCTGCTTTTGTCACCACTTTCAATCTTGTTTGGAAGTCACTAGTTAATGCTATAAAAAAGAATACAAACCAAGTGGCACTGTACAAATATTAACACAGAAGAGGCAAAATTATTTTCATTTGCATTATTTATCTAGTCAATTTATCTAGAAAACCCAAGAGATTCTAAAATCTCTAAGCAAATTTAAGGCTGCTAGATAAAAGATAAATGTATAAAAACCAACCAAATTTCTTTATACTAACAACCAATTATAAGCAGAAATGGGAGAGATTACATTCACCAAGATGATAAAATTATAAATAAATTATAGGATATTTACAGGAATAACTATAGAAAAAAATTCAGGAACTATACAGTCAAAACTATAAAAAATTTTTTGATGAACTTAATTCAAGATTGGAATAAATGGAGAGATATGCCAAGTTCCTGAGTGAGAAGACGGAATATTGTAAAAACATCCATCATTATCAAATTAATCTATAAACTTATTGCTGTTTCAGTAAGTATTCCTGTAGTGAATTCCTATTGTTGGCTTGATTTTTGTTTGGAAGGTGGAGACAGAAATCATTCACTTTAAAAGTTCACATGGATGACAATATGTGAAAAATGCTAAAATATTTTTTTAAAAAAGGGACCTAGTGCATAACTCCTTATCTATCAGAATGAAAGCTTAGTATAAACACTTACGAATCTGATGCTA